>NC_088885.1:65369167-65672197 GCF_037157495.1 Lathamus discolor
ATAAATATGAAAGCCAAACACAAACCCAGATATGTGCTTTTTCACTTCTAATCCATTAACATCTCTGTTTTTCCACTGTTCAGGCTTGAGTAACAGCCATGGTCACATTCATTCTTGGTCAGTTTTACTTCATTTTGAAATTATTATTATTTGCATGTTTCAATACATTATTTCTCTTACCTTTTTATTTCATTTTAAACCTATTTTTTTGAAAAATACCAGTCTACTGCCATCCCTCAAAGTCAACAACCTCCCAAGAGATGACAACACCCCTGTGTGCAGTGCTATACAGCACAGTGCTATGACCATGGCCATCACCAAATCTAGAAGAGAGATGTACCCTTGGTTTTCTTACAGAGCCAGTAGCTCATTCTGACATGCCTGCATCCACCCTTCCACATCTTGTAGGAGAGACAGAGGGTCCCCCTAGCAGATGAAGCTAAAAACACCATAGCTAGTTGATGCCACTCTGGTGAAGACAGCTGACCTTAACTGCTTCTCATAATCTCAAATGTAGAGGAGACTGATAAAGAGCTACCAGGTTTCACGAAATAGGTTCTGAAAGCAGGAAAGTTGTCTTCTAGTACTTCCCATGGGAGCAGGCTGACTTTACAACAGTGTTCCTATTCCTAGGTTGAAACTGTTGTCATCTTTCTCTTAAATGAGTTTCAAAATTGCTATGCTTTCAAACAAAAAAGAAGTGTCGATGGTGCACTGCTTCAAGAATCTATCACCTAACAATGGCACTTGTTCAAAGTTGTGGGGTTTGGTTGGGTTTGGGGTTTGGTTTTTTGTTGGTGGTGGTTTTAAATTAGCTTTTTTGATATACATGTTAGATAGAGAACAGTCATCCCTTAAGCTGTGTTTTTTGAATGGTTTGATTTGTTCAGCCACACTAAACCAGCCACATCACAGCTTCAGAAGCTAGAAAATATACAAGAGCTGATAAGTTTTCTGAAGGAGAATATTTCTGGGGAGATATGCACATATTCCCCCTCAGCTCAGAAGGGTGCAAGGACACACCATATGGTGTTCAGCACATACCTTCACCTTATGGCGTACGTTAAGTTCTCTCAGCCCTTCGCCCACCCTTCTAGTTACCACGGGTGGAATGTGACTTCTTCGCCACTGCACTGCAATTTCACTTCCCACAGAAATTACCCCAGGGAGTACGGCCAGAACTTGCTGACAGCTCTGGATATGTCTGCAGCCTGCTTTGCTCCCATGGTCCTCCTCCTTCGGCAGGTACCCAGGGCTACGCAGAGCTTCCCTGAGCCCTGCTCGCAGCAGCCTGCGAGGATGCACACATCCTCCCTACCCTTCTTTGGTACCATCGAAAGAAAGAGCCCACCTACCACGGTTTTACCTGTTCCTCATACAAAACGTGCTAGAAGAGCATCTGCTGCCCTGCCTGGAGCGGTTGGACGACGGGGTAGACCGGAGATGAGCGAAGGGGGTGATAATTCCGTGTAGTTTTCCTCCCTCTAGCGATGAAAACCGAGATTGCGGGACACTCCTCCCGCGCTGAAATGGGACAGGAGGCTACGAGGAAATCCCCAAAAGTGAGGCACCTCGCATTACACTGGAGGAGCGGGCTGGCTGCTCAGACCAGCTCCCAGACCCCAGCGCTGGAGGTGCGTGCCAGGAGACCAGCACGTCGCAGACCGGGGGCTCGGAAGCCCTGTTGTCAAATCTCTGCAGGTAAAGAAACCCCTTCTGCCAAGCATTAGGGGCAGGATTTTCAGCTGTGACTCAAGAGGCACCCGAGCACGCTTTTTTACACAGATAAGAACAAACCAGGGTGATAAGTGTGAACTGCTGTGGCTTTTTTCGTTGCGTTTTGCCTGGGTTTAACGATAGCGGGGCTCATAAAAGACCATGTGTCTTCCCAACACCGCTTGGCAAGGCTTTTCAAATATTTACAAAATGTATTTGGTATCCTCGGCTAATAATAGCCCAATAGGTCCCCAGATAGAGAGCGAGAGACTGAGGCACCCTTGTTCTGGTTGCTATTTCGCAGCCTTGCTTCACAATGCTGAAAGACTTCTCAGTTCTTGTAAAAGGGTAAGAGACAGGGAAACAGATTGCAGAGGTTCCCGAGGCTGTTATTTTAGGAAACACTGCCTCAGAGGTGGAACTGCACACTTTCTCCAACCAGAGTTGTGTGAGGCCTCTGGTCCTTCCTTACTTTTTGTTCAACTTACTCCAGCCAGAGAATATAAACCTGTAGAAGCAAACAAGCTTGCTAGAAAGCTTTCTTGGGCTTGCCCCTTTGTAGGAAAAATTAGCAGTTTTGGCCACACTGCATTTCTGATACCAGATGCCAAAACCAAAACAAATACCGTTTCAAAACCCCCTGTCTTTGGCAATGAGCTATAAAACTAAAGCCCACCTATACAATGGGCAAAGCCAGACACTTGCCCTTTGCCATACGGTCAACCCTAAACCACCAGGAGCTACTCAAACTGGAGGAAATCAAAGCTGTCTTATGCTCTGGGCCGACAAGAGAGCCGAACAGACCTTGCTGGGAGTGCTTCCCAGCAGGGACCTATAGGAGAAACCATGTTTCCTATACCCTTCCTTTGATCTCTGCTCTCACACACAGTCCCCAGGGGCCTGAAGCTCCCAGGGCACTAGGAGAAGGAAGTCAACAGCACAAATCCCCTATGAAATCTCTGTGGGAACAGGGACGAGGAAGAAGGCTTACTTTGTATTGTCCCTTCCTGCAAGGGCCCTCATGCAGTCCCTGCGCAGGGATCCCATCCCATTCTACATACTCCCCATCCAAAAACCACAGCTCTGGCCCATCTCTGGGGGCCACCCATCATCATGTCTAGAGGTCCAGAGCTGGCATGTCAGCTGAGTTGCAGGGACAGACCTGCACAGCTGGAATGGGGATAGTCACTCCTGCCTGTACCACACTGGTGTCATTGGGCTGCAGGGCATACAGGATCAACAAAATCCAAACTCCTGGCCTGCCAGGGGTGGTCATCCACATTTTCATTCCTTGTATCCACCCACAAACATCAGAGAGGGATCAGGCCTGCCTCAGCTGCGGGTCTTGCTTGGTGAAGCACAGCAATTGCAGCCTGCAAATGAGATCCAGGTCTCAGCTGTATATTCCCTCTCTTTAAGCATCATTCAAGTCCCACTCAATCTCAGTTTGACTTCAACATGCAATTAAATGCTGTCCTAAGTGGAAACACTCCTGTGAACCGGGCTCAGAAATGCAGTTTTCCCAAAGTACATTTTAGCAGCAGCAAACTAAAGAGAGTGGCTGCTGTCAGGAATGGTGCTGAAGGCATCACCACCAAAAACAACTCCTTTGGGGCAGCTGGGTGGCAAGCAGGCAGGTCCCAAATCAAGTTGGCAAGAGGAAGTTTCTCCTTCAAGGCATGTAGTTTGGGCTTATCTTTTCTTCTTTTTCTCCTCCCCCTCTTCTTCCCCCTTCATGGTGGAATGGAAAGGAAGAAGCAGGAAGAAGCAGGAGTCACCAGCTGTATTTTAGTGCCAGAAGCATTAGCAGCAGTGCTCAGTGGTAGTGAGAGGGCTCTGTGGGGCACATCTGGGGCTCCAGGAAAACTGGAGTGCGGCCAGCCCTAAAGGAGTCACGTCTCTCTCCTGTTTTCAAGAGCTCCACAGCACGCACACCAAAGACAATCATATTTTGCGAAAGCCTTGCATGGGATAGCAGTGCAGCACAAGCAAGGAGCTTTGATGCATGTGGATACACATGTGCCTTTCTCTCATGGCTTTATGCACAGTCTTTGTATTAGGCTGTAAAGTGGTATCCCAAAACCAATATGGTGCTTTTCTACTTAGGGTGCTCCACATACCACACGCTTCAAGAACTGCACCAAAACCCTTGGCAATGCATTCATTATCCCCTGCTTTGTGATGCTGTCCTGGGCTGAGCACAGGTTCTTGGTATGACAAGAGCATGTAAGCTGAAAGCCTCTCAAGTGAAATACTCAATAGCCATGGGTTTGCACCCTTCCCTAGTGCACAGGAAGTGGCACGCAGGGAAGTGGGAGAAAAAATCTTTCAAACAAGTCTAAAAACTCCCCTTACCAGCCAAAAGACTTGTTAACATTGGCAAAAAGAAGCAAGGATGAGTCCGCCAGTTAAGGGAAGAGATATGACTGCAGTGGGATTTCTAGGAATAGCTTCACTTCTTGTCTCCCCCAAGAAGTCATGTGAAGAGCTGGAAATAGAATGAAGCTAGGCACATGCAGATGTCCTGAGGATGCACTACGGCACGTGCCAGGGCAGTTTCTCCAGGCACAGTGCACTGGAGACGGGTGTTGAGTACATTCACATTCAGTCCAAGAATGTCTTCGCATACTATCTGAATTCAAAGGGATGGAGCAGGGTTGCACCAGCAAAGGCTGTACAAGGAGGCCCCAAGGCTTACCCATCCCTAACTGCTCCCATTTTTCCCACCTAGGCCAGCACTGGCAGCCCCACATGCAGTATGTAGGGTCAGCTCTGACCATCAGCACAGTAGCACTCACGTTGACTGAGATGGACTTTGCTGGATTTGATTCACAAGCAATGATCTGCCGTAAACCCTATTTCACTACACCCTACAGTGACCACTATTTACTTTGGGCTGCTGGTGGCTCATCCTGGCTGGCAGGTCCCTGTGCTTAACCTGTATCATCCAGCTGCTCACCTTTATCCTTAACCTTACCCTAGATCTTGGGCTCCCCAATGCTTCTGCTGGCAGCCTCCACCGTCTGAGAGCGCTCACCCACTAGCATCCCATAGGACCTCTGAGACCTACAGTATTAGCAGGAACAAAACCAAAAAAACATGCAAAAGATGCACATCTGAGTCTGAATTGCATCCGCCTCTAAACTAGCCAAATCAGGACTCCAAGGACAATACCACAAAGCAAACCTGACTGTGCCATTGTAGTCTAAAAGCCCTCCAGACCACAGTTATTTAGGTGCTGGACCCAATATTCTGGTCACTCTCATCTGAGCTGTTGACAGCCTGTACCCATACTGGGCCATGTGTTTTGGGGTGATTCAACCTTCTCCATTCCCAAATCTAAAAGAAAGCCTTGGAAGAGTGCAGGAACAGCCTCATGCTCCATTTCAGCTCAGCTTTTCTGGAGGCAACAAGCATACACGAGTGTGAAAGTGAGTGCATGAGGAAGATTGAAGATGCAAAACATACATGACTGTATGTGCAGTTTCTATATATGTGATTCACAATGGTTAAAGCCTCACCCAACAACATTATCACAGCAGTGTTTGGCCAACCAAGAGCCATTTGCAGTTACTAGATACAGTAATTTTCTACACGGATACTGTGGTTTGTCCTTCAGAAAACTTCATAGCCTTGTCATGATTCTCTATGATTTACAGTACCTGCTGCTAGCTGGAGCTCACAGATGGAGCATCAGTACTCCAGACTGACAATATGCAGCCAGTAACGCTGAGCGGGGATGTGTCACCTCTATAAAGGTTGAAAATAGGACAAAAATATCAGAGAACAGAATAAACTTCTGGGAGAGGCTATTTTAGTCTTCTAATGTGAATATTCAGGCTTAATTTGGTATTTTACACCAGGCCAATTAGACACCCACAAAATGACACAAGACTATTTTGCCACTGATGAGTGTTCGGGCTTTGTAATTCTTCTGTCAGTACACTTAGTCACTTGTTATTTCATGGTCAACTTACGGGTACCTTACCAGGGGGGTAGGGAGATAGGGAACATAGTATTTTTAAAAGATACTGATTAAAATGCCATCAAGAGGCCATCTGTCCCCACTGACATTCCCAAATTTGCTTAACTAGGTTACTTGCCGCTTTCAAACAGTAGAACTTCAAGTCATCTACCAAAATGAAGCAGTTGTACACTAGGGAGAAATGGTAGGGGGGAGGGACAAAAAGGAGGAAAACAAGTACACACAGACAGACACTTCCCTGGCTTTTAGAAATCAGGAAATTTCTGCTATCAGTGTCAGATGATTTAGGGGAAAAAAAATAAGTAAAAATATAGCAAGCTAGCTGTGGGATTAGCCAGCTATATTTAGCTGTTAAGCAAGGTCATAGGGTGCTCAAAAAGGAACATGCAAGCGGGTATCAGTGGAAGTCTCTGCCACAGCAGTACTGTGAGCCAATGCTTCTCCACTTGTGGCACAGTCTGGAAGGGACTGCACTCCTGTCTATCATGAGCAGATCATTTAAAGTGATAAGAAACATTTCTAAAGGAATGATGAAAAGTGTCAAAATGTTTGAAGCGTTAAAAGCAACAAAGACTTGATTCTGTGTTTTTCTCCTCTGCCCGGCCAGAACTGTTGTCATCAGGAATGCCTGAATCTTCACATATTTTTTTTTTGTCCTTATCCAACCCTCCCTCCCCCTTTTCATCTACTAAATTTAAAAATAATCCTATAAATTGTAGGTCTATGACATGTTTAATGAAAGAAACTGAGTCCTCCTAGCAGCCAAACCAACTTCTAGCAGACTTGTTGATACATATTAGGAGATGGGGATGCTATGGACATTAAGCGATGGAACGTTTTCAGCAGCCTTTCATAGGCACTACAGACTCAAGAAGAAGAATGATGCACAAGATGACCTGTGCATGTCATGCGCATGCCCACTTTACATGCTGCAAATCACAGAAGAGGCTAGAAAAAAATCAGTCCCACCTCATTAATGTGACCAAAGCCATAGCCAAATTCTAGCATTAATAAACTGAACTCTGGAGGGGACATCCTCACCTAAATTGCTTCATACAGGAAAGCCCACGCCTGCTCAGCATAACAAATAACAACTGGTCAGGTAGATAGACCTTTATCAGAAGGTACTTAATAAGCAAAACTACCAAGCCTACACCAATACTAGCCTTAACTGCATTTGACCTTCAGCTTTCTCCCAGACACTACCTTCCTAAAGGTCAGAGCTTTTCCCGGTTGAGATCACAAACAAGACAAGCTTTCCCTGTGGCAAGCCTGGTGCTGGTTTGGGAGAACACTGCCAAGCTCTCACTGAAGGAACAAGTGGTGCTTGTGCCAGATTTGGCCCCTGGGGCACTCCAGTCCCAAAGGAGTTTGGAAATGCAGCAAACATGAACCACAATCTGATGGGCTGAGGAAAAGGTTCAGGGCATGAAAGGGGTCTCAGCTAGAGAGGGATTTTAGAAGAGATCTGCCTCCTCCAGAGAGCGTAGGAGAGCATAATTTTCCTAGGAAGAAAGCAGCTTTTTGGTGACCTATTTCCAAAAAATAAGAGCCAAAAGTAAGTTATGCAGTAAGTCATTGTTTTCTGTTATCCTTACACCTTTGACTTCCCATTTTCCCCTCACAAAGCAGAAAGCAGCCTTGGAGCTAGTAGCACATGTTTCCAAGACAGGCAGAAGCTTTTTTCAGGATACCAACAGATCAGTCAAACATGGGACTAGTCATTTTTGTGACTCCCACAAGGAGCCTTCTTGCCGTGAAAAGCCTTCATTGTGCTCCCTGTAGGCAGCAGCCAATGCAGACCTTCAGCATCTGATGAATCCAAAAGGATCGGTGGCTGGAGGGGAAAGGGGACAAGAAGATGACCCTCCTAAATAACTTTTGCAAAGTGACTCATCCTTTCACTGACAGCATTAACATCTCTGCTCCTGCCAGCTGGGCAGCTGCTGGCGGCACTCTGAGCTGTGAGGGAATGTTTTGTTCCAGAGATGAAAAAAGGGGGGCTCAAGGGGGGGAAAACAACCCTTCTGCGTGCATGTGAGCATGCATGTGTAATTGCCACATGATTTCAGCTATTTTGACCTAATAAGAGTTACTGCATTAGTCACCAGCCTTGGTACAAACAGATGGATTTGCAAGAGTTTAAAACAGAAAGCGAAGAAAAGGAGAGAGATGAGAGATGCCACAGACCCCAGGGCAAAAGGGCGTCCTAGTCATGGGTGGTGGGGAAGCCCTACTGTCGGCAGCAGACCCACAGCACCCTGGGCTCATCCCAAGAGGTAGCTTTCCACCTCTGTGCACTAAGGTGCCAGAATCCCCTACCCTTCCAAACCACTGGACTTGACTGCTCTACCTGTGCTGAAGAAGTTTCTCGTGAGAAAGAAAAAGCACAGCTGACACTGTGTAACGGCTTCTTTAAAAGCCTCATTATTTTTGTCACATTATAGGATCACATCTTTCAGCTATTCATCATAAAGCTGCAGTAAGGCTCGCTTGGGGCACAGACTGCCTGGTTTTGCTAATCAGAAAAGGCATGGCAAGGCATCAGAGCAGCATTCCTGCCCTCTGAAGCCTCTAGGTTGACCAGACATGAGCTTCAGGCCCACAGGGTTGAGCCCACCAACATTAAGAAAGAAAATTCCATGCATCAGGAGCGCTGTTCCCCCAGCCAATATTTACTTTTCCAAGCTGAAGCAGGCAGGCTTTGCCATCGTGCATGGAAATATGGGCAGTTCTCTACTAAAAATACTTCTTAGCCTTCGCCCTTTCCTCCTCTCGACAGGAGGTCCCACTCTCCCTCCAAAAGCTGCTTTTTTGAATAGGTCTCTGCTGACTCCACTGCCAGATGGGGAGGAGAAGGAACAAAGAAAGTTTCTCTTGTGCACATGCCTGGCTCCAGCATAACCCATCCTCCCCACCCTCCCACCCCCCCACAAAGCGATCTCCACCTGAGTGCTCCATCCTCCAAAGCCACTAACTATCCCCACTCTGTCTTTCACTGTCTATATTCATTCTTTCCCTCCTTGTCTTTCATGCAGCCAGTGCCAGCAATGCAACATCCCACATATCTGTACCACAGCATTTACCAAACTATAGATACAGCCATTCTTGCAAGGGGCTGACCGTGGGGCAAGACAACACAGAAGAGGACTCAGTTAAAGCACAAGCTACACATGGACCACAACGCTTACTGTTTATAGGATACCTGTTCCCAAAAGACAGGGGAGCTGAGAACACAGACATCAGCCCTGAATGCTGACCTGAACCCCAGCATGCAGGAAAAGGGAGGGAGAAGCTTCTTGCCCTAAATTACGGGTCTGAACTTCAGCACCAACAATGAAAACTTGTAAGGACCAACCCAAGCACGTACATTTTCATTTTGAAATATAAAGAACAAATTTGGGGACATAAAGGTTTTAAACTGTTGATTGGAAGATTTGCATGTAGACAGAGTATTGTTTTCTTCTCCTGGCTCCCTGGGTAGCAAAACAGAAAAATTATGTGTAATTAAAATGGAAACAGTATCAATTAGCTGTGATTCTCTGAGCTGTGGGAAGAGTAAACCAATGAGGAAAGACTGTTCTTGTCCTCTGGCAGCCTCTTCACAACAAGATTATTCTGAAGATATCTTAAATCCACTTAAGCATAAACTATGCAAACAAAATTTAAAAGGAATTGGTGCAGGTGGAGGAGTATTTACTAGCCAGTGTAATACTTGATCAAACAAATCCTGAGGAATTAACTTGATTGCCAGTACTCGAGCTCAATTCATTAACATTGCATCCTTGTCCTCTTTGAGTTATGCCCCCGAAGTTTAATCTAGATAGGGCCAGGCTTATCTTTTACTTCTATAGAAAGTTCCCCTTGTGTCAACACTTTTAAATACTCCTAGAAAAAGGACACACAAAAGAACAGAAAAAGTTAACGAGTTACTGTATCTAGTCACACACAAAATCAGGAGCTTAAAAATGAGGTAGACTCTACAAAGACACTACCTGTAAGTCCTGTTAAGCAGAAAACATACTATAGCATGATGAGAATCATAATTCTGATATTAAGGAGTGTGTTATTCCTTCTAATAGAGAAAAAAAAGAAAAAGAAAAAGATCACTTTTGGATTTGATACAGACTTATTTTCTCCTCTGAGGTATTGCCAAGTCAGAGATTGCATCAGTTAAATCTATTAATTCACTATAAAAACAACTTTTTTGTCATTCATTATTTGAGTAGTACACTGAGCACACAGATCAGCAAATATTAACGTTCCTGTTTTATATTAGTGTTTCATTTGAGGAAACATTTGGACCTGAACTTGATATAGATAGATATTTCCGATAGTTCTCTTTTACGAGAAGAATTGCCAGCATGCTCAAAGTAAAGGAGATAATTTAACACTTTGTGGTGCAAATCCTGCATCTCCACTCAGCCTTCCACAAACCAGCCTTTCACTAAACCACCACCAGCATGTCATTCTTCCATCTTCTTCATGCATATTCTTTGGGTCAGCTCCAAAGGGGCTGAAGTACATAGAGAACACATTTGAGAATAAACCAATAAATAGAAACACAGCTGTACTGAGTCACCATTTGAAGCTATTTCACGAGCACTGTGAATAAGGACAACTTTTTCCTGCCACAGGGACAGTTTTGATTTCCTGGTCATTTTGTCTTGATAGCTTGATATTAAAACACCTCACAAAATTATTTCTTGTGAGCAAGCAGCAACTTGTGTTCTCTAAAACCCCAAGTCTAGCTTGTTGCTGCCAACCTGGGGATTTCTGGTGGTATCAAGAGCACACCTTGAAAGGAAGAGTACCTGTGTGTGGCTGAGAAAAGCCTCTGCTCTGCACGAAGGTTAGCCCAGTACCATGCATCCTGCCCACTCTGCCACGGCGTGACCCTGCTGGTCTTCCTCCAGGCAGGGAACATGCCATCTCCATACCACCTGCCAGCGCCCTTTCAAACTGTTTGTCAAGTAGTTGTTTGTGAACAATTGTTTTAGTGCTGACACATTTTATAAGTTGGCTTCAGATTACTGACAAATAATGAAAAACTACGATTGCATAGTAGAAAAATTCATTGTTAATTATTCTCTTAGGTCCAAGAGAGTTGCTGACCTTCTTTTGGACATTTCTTTTAGTGAAATGAGTACAAACAGATGCTGACTTTCATTATAACAGCTCTGACATATTTCCTGAGGAAACACAAATGAGAGTGTAAAGGCATGACCAAACATATCCCAGCCAGTCACACGTTAGTCATCAGGAGCATCTTCCAAAGTGCCCACTAAGTTCTGATGCTTTATATTTTGGAGGGCGTAAAGGGCACATCACACTTCTGACAAGTCAAGTACAATGGTCTTGGAGTTGAGCAACTGGAAAACCCAAGGACGTAAACCAAGTAGGTGTTTCAGATCCTTTCAGCCATTGTTTTGCACATGTTTTCTGTCAAGACAGCTTCTGGACCATCGTTACTCATCATTTCATTTGCATCAAGTTTTAAACTAAGGACAGCAAGAACTGCGGGTTTGAAATGTGACACCACACATCACAATTTAATGAGGCCTCTAGGGCTATGTGCAACACAGCCTCATTCCCCCTACACGTACAAGCACACTCACACAGTGAATCAGATCCAAGAGCATCTTGCAAAGCACCCCAGGGCTTTAAATAAAGAAAAGAATAAAGTGAAAAAGTGTGATTTGTCAAAGACACTACAGCTCTCTGTAAGGAATGAGATAGTCTTTCCTGAGTATTTGTGCTCATGGAGACTTAGAGATCCTTGTCAGCAGTGGAAAATGGAATCATTCTGGGTTTTAATCCTGAGCAGCTAGTCATTTTAACAGCAAGGTTTTTACAAAATCATTTTCCTTGACCTGAAAGGGTACATACATACAGCCTCCAACAGATGTGAAAAGCAGTTAAGTCAGCATAGATGCTCCATTCAAGGCCCTCCTGAACAGAGATGCCAGTGCTACATAAAGACGGGTATTCATAGCATCCTCTTAGAGCAATTTCAGCCATCCAACTTGGACATTATTTACAGCAGCTAAATTCAGAAATCCAAGTTTCCTCTGCAGTCCCTAGAAAGAGGAGATCAACCAAGTGCAGCTCAGACTACCTACACTAGGTTAGGATGGGATGGGATGGGTGAGGACCACTGCTCCCCATCAAGCACTATTTGAGATGGAAGTTAGTGACCTGTGTGTGACAGATTTCATACAAATAAACCAGTCTACATGTTTTATGATAGATTTCATTTCCCAGCTACAAGGCTACAGTCAGTGCTTTAAGTAGCTTTGAAAGCACAGTAGAGAATAGAACAACCAAAACATCACTTACCCTTTTACGAAGCTGCTGAGGTGAAGAAAGAATCTGAACAGCAGTGATAAACTTCAGCTTTTAATTTATAAAGAGAAACTGACGAAAGTCATTTAGCACAAATCCAGGTCCTGGTTTCTCCTAAGCCTTATCAAACCTTCATGCATATTCTTTTCACCTACTCATTTGTACAGACTCAAAAAGCTGAAAACATTGAGAAACCTTGCTCTAGTATAAAAATCGTTAATTACAGAAGACAAAATAAGCTTTCCATTTTCGCAACCCCATCTCTCTGTGGTTCTGCATGTATGATATCACAGAATCACAGAATCACAGAATCCCAAGGGTTGGAAGGGACCTCAAAAGATCATCTAGTCCAACCCCCCCACAAGAGCAGGGTAACCTACAGTACATCTGTACATACATACATACATGTTTTTCCAAGTACAAGCAAAGTAACAGTGATACTCGTAGCACCTTCTTATGAAAGGTGGTACCCAACTCTACATTTTGTACAGAATCTGATACATGGAAATGAAGGGCTTTCACATGAGATTCATATTTTATATGTAACATTGGCTTAACTGCTGATAGGAAAATGCTGACAGACCACTCTATCCTACCTATACCAGAGTGTTCCACATCACCCACAAATTACTGGTTTTGAGCTTTTGAAAGGTTGGTGCAAGAGCCTACATCACTGCTGATGATGAAGCAAAGAGCTGGAAGGGCTGGTGTATTACCAAAACCCACAGCCCTGTGATGGCTCAAAATTCAATAGCTTGACCTCACACATCATTTTGACCCTGGGCAGTATGTAATCAACCCCATCTCCAGGGTACAGATCCCCCATTGAGAGCTCTATGTGTAAGGATGGATCTGGTGACCAGGACATTTCACAGAAAAGTCAAAAAAAGAGCTAAACAATCAGAACAAGTCCTACCAGTTCCACAAGCAGGGAAAACCCCTTCCTGGCAAACACGAGTGAAGCCTGAGGTCTGTTCTGCAGCCTGTGTCCAAACAGCAATCACAGCACTGCTACCCTGTCAAAAGAAAGCCTTCTTTCCTGAAGATCCACAAAGATGGTCATGAATGAAGGAACCCTTGTGCCAAGAAGCACTCACTGAGTCCACACACAACCTTACTGTTAAAAAAAAGCCACAAGCTTGGGTTGGGGTTTTCTTGGTCATGATTTTTTTACCGTTCTACCCCCCTCCACTTACCTCATTGCAGAGCTACAAGTGAAGCTCTCCTCTGCTGAGCTGCTTCTTCTGTTTGCACTGTTCAAATTCCTGGAACACTGTCTCTCTTATCAAGATTGAACTCACATAACCAGCAGGGACCTGCCATCAGCTCTTCCGCAGAAAAAAATTGTTTTGGAAAAGGTGTGTATCTCTTCCAGGTATAAGTACTTATATGCGGTAATCAAGTTATCCCTCAGACTGTTTCTGATACACTGGATGCACTAACTTCCCTAGATCTCACAAGATCTAAATATGCAGATTTTATAACACACTCACCATTTCTCTGGCCTTCCCTTGGACTTTCTTTGCACGCCAGCGCTGATTCTACTAAGAGTTCAGAGATGGACTATAGTCCTTTTAACATGAGCATGACTGTTGTATGTAGAAGTTAAAACAAGAAGAAAAAACATCAAGAAGTTAGGAAGTTAATTTCCCTGAAGGCGTAGTGTTTATATGACTATTTGCCAGTTTTGACAACAAAGTCCCTCTCACAGTGTAGGTACAAACTGTCATGTACTGTTCTCCGATTATTAGCCAGCATGTGTCTGGATCAGCACATCTAGCTGGAACAGGATGCAGAAGGAATTGCAAAGACAGAGAAGAGCCTACATCACCTGAGCATCACAAGTGAACACAGCACAGCATATTTTGAACTCCAGCCAGTGAGAATATATTGAGTTGAGCCACAGGAGAAAAGGCTTGCATGAAATTACTAACACAAAAATCAGTGTGACTTCTACCTCAGCAAGTAAAGTACTTAAAGACCCAAGTTGAAGATAGAAATGAAAGACACACAGAAAACAAAGTCTCCTACTGAAAGAAAAAAAAATAAGAATAGTTCTTCAGAAAATTGAAGCTTCCTTTACTCTCAACTTTACAGCAAAATAAGAATGAAGAGGGCACTTTACTGCTCTATTTCACAAACCTAAGAGCAAATCAGAAAGTCCTTTAAAAACAAACACTTAACTAGGACACTTCTCAAAGCTGTTCTGCTTTCCTTAGTTGCCATGCAGAAAGTCGCCCTATTTCATGCAGCTAGCAGCAATGAAACTCCCCTCACAAATACCTGTCTTGTTCACTATAGGTTTTTGTGACCCTAAAATTAGTTTACAATTGGAAACATCTTCGGGACTAAGACAGTGGCAGAACTAACATGCCTCCACCTTCTTTTCTCCTTGCGTTCATCTCAGCACTGGGAGATGCAAGCACTTGCAATGTGCTGTATCCTGTGAGACTATTAACTTTTACTTTAAAACCACACTTTGCTCTGTTATTTTTAATGCTCTATTTGTGTATTCCATATTGTTCACAGAGCCATCTTAAGAAGCCTTGGGAGAGAAGGCTAAATTCTGCTTTTGCCTCCACATAAATGTTATCTGTTATCTCTGGGGAAAACAAATTCAAGTTCTCCAATAACAGCAGAGAGAATATAGGAGAAAAGAGTTTGGAGGAACTTGGGTCTGATCAAACCTCACTCATTAGTGAGGTCTGGGAGCACAGGTATGATATAAAGTATGTGTCTATGGTGGGAGATGCAGCTGAGGATAACAAGGATTTGGGACTGGAAAGAGATCCAGGGGCTACGAGGGTCAGGTTTACCATGGGAGACAGCCTTTGTGGAAAAGTCTTTTTCTCTCCTCCCAGTTTGCCATTTCTCCAGTCTCTACAGCTACTCTCCTTCCTCCCACCCCTTTTCCTCTTATTCCCCTACTTGAGAAAAGGCAGGGAAAGATCAAAGGGTACTTTGAAGTACAGGAGATCAGCATTTGCACATCTTTTTGTTGTCGACCTTCTCACGTGTTCCCACCTCCTCCTGGTGGTGGCCAACAGCTGGGCAAGCAGAAGGCACGGATGGGTTGCTGTCTGGCAGGAGCACTTGAAAGCACTTCACGTGGACCACAAAGACCATGTACATAGCTGGGTGCTGTGCCTGTGATGGAGAAAGCCCTGCTGAGCTGAGGAGGGAGGAGGGCAGGTAAGGACTGCTGGGGAGCAGCACCACCTCGGCAATGCTGGATTCTGCTCTCTATTAATAGGGCAGCAGCTTCCTGCTCCTGTGAGAGTCAGAGATGCTTTGAAGTAAAATCAGCTTTTCCGGAGACCGATCAAAATAGAAATCCAAGCTGCCTAAATCTGCAATGGAAATTTCAATCAACACCAAGTTTTTAAATAAAATTTGGACTCTATTCCGGTTCAAAATGAATTGATTAAAGAAATCAGATACACAAATAAGTCTTTTGGTTGGCTTTTGCTCTACATTAGCTCCAATGAAACTTCCTATAAAGTAAGCATTAACTCTCAGAGATCCCAAGCCCTCTCACTCACGTCGAGATACTGCCAAAGATACCAGCAGTCAGCCCAGACGAAATAAAGAATCACTAGAAAAATTGTACAGGTAGGGACCCCGCTCTCCAGTGCTGACAAACTCCCGGTCGGCAAAATTCAGCCTCCCAAAGAGTTAACATTCGATGGGCCAATAAAGCGTGATTGATTCATCGATAACACGGCGCTGCCTTTGGGAGAGGGAAGAAGCCATCTCGAGAGACAAGCGAGGCAATTGTTTGCTTTCTGTGGTGTTCGCAGAGTGCCCTGCGGTAACCCTCGTGCTCTGCAATACTCATATTGGTTATTTCAAAGTTGGGTGCAGAGCTGTGCTTTCCCATGGCTGCCACTAATGACTTGCAGCTGTTGCTAATCTGTGCCTCTGATTTCCTTTGATTACTATGTGTATTGATGCCTGTGGTAAATAGGCATCTGCCAGGTGCCAGCACAATCAGGGGGAAAATATAAAAAGTTCCCTGTTTCAAATTCAATGTGACATTGTGCTTGTGGAGAGGCAGCCGGTTAACTGTTTAAGGGGAACAGTTTCCTGGGCTCCTCACTGGCCTCCTGGCTATGGAGGAGATTCTCGTGCTTTTCACTGACAGCAGTCCCCCAGCTCCTTCTTCCAGCCCCAGCTGTAGGAAATAGCCACAGGGAGAAGTGGTGGGAACTGTCCCAGCCATATAACAGCCCATGATACCTGAGTTTGGCTCTGCTAACCTGGAGAGAGTGAAGACTCGCTGACTCAACTCATCCCAATCCCTGGGCACAGCATCCCGGAGCTGCCCGAGGACCTCTGCACCTGCACATGGACCTGGGCTGGCTACAGACTGCTGCCTCTTTATCCTCTTGTGTAGAAGAAGCTCCTGCTTCAGACCACACCGAAAGGCAGCGGGGCACTTTCGCTCACAGTCCCAGGGTAAAAAGAGTGAAGCAGAGGCTTCCCACATTGCCCATTAGGAAAATGTCTGTCTTGCTGACAGCCAAGGCTAATATTAGATTTTCCAGAAGGAAGCACGAGGGTCTTGCAGTAAGAAACATCCCCGGAAGAATTCCCTCAGCAGGCTGCCGTACCATGACCTATTACTAGCACTTGCATTTTGCCCCAGCCCCAGAGCGCCTCCAAGCAATGTCTCTGGGTGTTTCTCATTCCTCCCCACACACCACCCCCCCCCCTTCCCTTGCAGCAGCCAGCTGAAGATACCACACAGCTGCTCCTCACTTCCATCCATCATGCTTCTTCCTGGTAGCAGGTAATTATTTCCAGCTGTTAATTATCCAAGACCATCACACCTGACCCATATTGTTTGCCTTTCATTTGCACCTCGTGCTGAAAATAGCTAAATAGAGGCAAACTTCAGAGAGACACCAGCTACGTGCCAGTGGTAAAGAAAGGAGCAACTTGCCCTCTCAAAAACCGCATTTGAGGTTCATTTCCTCAGTTTGGGGGGGTCACCATTTATGTGCCAGGTTGCGTTTAAGAAGCAGCAATGATCTGAAAGCACGGGCCTCCTGAAGCGTACTTAGGTGTCCACAGCACTGACTTAATTTCATTCCACTCTCTGCTCAGCTTGCTCCCCTGTGTGCTGTGAGCTACCCTGGCCTCAGGAGCGTGGGGAGCCCATGGAGCACAGCAAAGTACACAAGCCCCTTCCTTGTGACTGCAAGGGTTATGGAGCAGAGGTGTAGCTGTATGCTGACATTTTGGACCTCCTTCCCACTAGGAAAAGAGGGCTGAAAATTTGAGTCATGTACCCAAATATGCATGTGCAATTTCTGTAGCTGGAGCAGATCACCTTAGCTGCCAAAAAATTCGAGTCGTCTGATACATATCATTATCATATCTGATATTATCATTTAAGTTTTGTGGAAAGTGCTAGATCTAGCTCCTTATAAATCATTGGAAGAGGAAAGCCGAGCATACATGTCCTCCTAAAACAAGTCAGATAAGATGCCTTAAAAATTAAAGGGCTCTCAGTTAAAAGGGATAGGGCTGAGCTCTGTTTCAAAGATCCCAGATGACAGAGGAAGCTGGAGACAAGCTGGTCCAGCTGCAGAAGGAGAAAGGCTCTTCATAGGTATGCCACAGTACACAGGCCATGAGAGTGGTGGAGAGCAAGGTTTTGACCTAGGGAGCAAAGTACTGGAAACTGGGATTTTTAATAAAGATATGGACTCCTAGTTGTTTGATTGCTACCAAGTTCAGGTTAACACAACCTTGTACATGGGAGGTACAGCCTGACTTCAAAGACAAGCAAGTTATCCGTTAGCCTTTTCTCCAAAGTGGAATAACCTTAAAGACCTCAACTTTTGGCTTTGGTCATTATGTCAAATTCAGCTGATGTAGAAAAAGCAGACTGATTCTGGTAACTGTCACTGAAACAGAGAAAGCAAAAAGTGCTGCAATGACAATGATGCACATCCAAAGACTATTCTTTAGTTTAAAGACTGGGTGACTTTTTGCCTGAGGCAACACCAACCTTCAAGCCCAGCCAACGAAGGCCTTGTGCTCCTCCTCTTTTAGTCAGCACTGACAGTCCAGTCTTCCTCTGGGCTATAAAGCAAATCCCTCCACATCCCCACTTCAGGGAGGAAAAGATGGATATTGGCAAAGCGCAGCAGAGTGTGGTTCGTGGCACTTCCCAATTAACATGTTTCAGCTCACTTGAGAAAGTCACATATCCTTGCTCAGATGTGGCTGGGGACTCCAGGAGTCAGGAAGGTTTTACATTTCACCACCGAGACTCCCATAGGTTTTGCCAAGTACTTACTAAGTTATTTAAAAGGAAAACAAGAACCCGGCTGGGCTTCTCCTTTGTTTCAGCCCTGCTTTGGGCTCAGGCACCTGAGCTGGCAGCTGCATCTCTCTCTCTAATGGCACAAGGGAGAAGGGACCTTCATGCTGTCATCCCTGCTGGCATATCCTGTTTCTGTAAACTCACATCTTGTAACTAGCCTAAGCTAGTCAGCGTTGTGTTTTTCAAGGAAAAGAAAAACATCTGAACTTTGGCATCAAAACCTCACTGGAAACCAGCCATTGCCTAGAACGTAACTGAGTCCTTCAGCTCAGCTTTCATTATAACAAGACTTCCCAGGAGAAAATGCCCAGACGACTGAGAGCAAGGAGCTTTCTTAGGACTTACAGTCTCTGGGACTCAGCCTCTGCAGCACTAAAACACACACACCACCCATCCCACTCGGAAGCTATTCACAGCCTGCTGCCACCTCTGCTAGGAGCACATTTCTGTTCCCAGCCTCCCCCCAGGCAGCAGGGTAGGAGGGTGCCCGAGGACCAGCTGGATGCTGGAGGCAGTGAGCAGGCTCTCCCAGGCATCCCCATCTACACAGTAACAGTCAGCACAGAGGATAGACAGGGCTCAGGCTCCAACTCCAAGCACCATGCTAGTGCCAAGGAGAGACACTCTGCCCCAGGGAAGGTGTGCAGGGTCACTCTCTGCAAGGGAACAAGTAGGGACCAGACCAAGATGCAGGGTCTACCCCTGCTTTCCTAAATGGATTTGCAAAGTTGCACTCTGTCCTCCAATCATCGAGCAGCCCCCAGGCACACTGAGCAGCATCAGATCCGGGTGACAGTAATAGCCCCTTTTACAGCTGCAGGCTCCACAAAATAATGGAGTAGGGCAAGCACCTAGCAGTGGACAGATGCGCTGCTTGGCTTGCCGCTCTAATCTCTTCCCGCCATACCTAGGAATGGTTATAATGATAAAAGAGAGGCTGGAAACTGTTATTGTATCAAAGCAGATCTGTGGTTTCCACATTTTGTGCGGTTCTATTGTATTCTCCTGTGCTGGCTCTCTATTTTTAAAATCTAAGCTAGGAAAAATAAATTACTCTCGACCTGAGCATGAAAAAGAGTTTTCTTTCATACTGGCATCTTAACTTTATCTGATAATGAGACCCAGGTAATTTCCTTGAGTTTCAGCTGATGCAAGTAATGAAACAGTGAAATCTTTCTTTGCTGATTAACAGTATTAGGCTTCTAGGGAACTGCAGCAATTCTCCAGTCTCAGGAACATTAGAAATCTGCAGGTAATCCTAACCTCATCTGTGTCCCCTTCTGCCTCCCCAGCTCCTGTCTCGCTCTTGTCAGGTTGGCAGCACTGCAGCAAAACATAACTTCCCAAATTTTAAACTGATTTAAACCGGGGAGAGGGGAAGTGAGAAGAGGGAAGGGGTTTATGGGATTCGTTTTCTGGAGGGGGACACAATTTCAAGATTTTCTTCACAGTAGGAGAGCAGGCCTACTTACCCACTCGTGGTATTTCTAGCTGCATCATTCCATCCAAAGTACATGGAAAGTCAATAAGAAGCTTTCCATTAACTTCAAAGGGCTCTTGAGCTGTAGGCTTCTGGTCAAACACCCATCATTGGTTCCATCCACACAAAAAGCTTATCTGCCTACAAGGTCACATCTGCATTTAGGCTGCATTATGAATCCACATATTTTTTAATTGTATAAGCTCCATATATTCTACTACAAGGTTTCAGATGCATCAGCACATACTCCAAGCCTCAACATTTGTGTTTCACCATGAATATCCATCCACCCACAGAAAGTGGCTCAGCCAATCTCCAGTTTTCTTTTTGCAGCCAGGAGAGCATAGGCAGTCACAGACAAAAGTGGTCATGCTTTGAAAAGAAGTGGAAGTGCTGTAATAGAGAACAACTGTGACAATAACCTATAGCTGTCTTACAGAAAGAATAACCTAGAGTCTTTGTAGAGAAGCTTTTTGGATAATTGCTGATAGTTCCAGTGTCCAACTGGATTTAAGCACCTGGTTTCCAAAGGATGCTGAATATCTGTTCTCTGGCAATAAGCTACCTCTGCAAGTTTCAGAGGCTAGGCACTAAAAAGAGCAGAAAAGGCACCCCAAAATCTACCCACCACTTGGCTGCAGGCTGCCATGAACTCATTCTTTTTCAGTCTTGAGACAATTTTGTATGATGATGAAGCTGCAGCCAAAACTTTCAGAAGGTTTTGTTTTACTTCCAAACGCTGTATCATCTTTGCTGATGCTTGTGGAGCCCCTGTCCATGGAGCCTGCGCAGCCTACAGTAATAGAGGATAACATTAACTCTCAAGTCTATGGCAACCACATGCCTGCCTACAACTCAAGTCAGTTGCACACACTCATGCATAAGCCTACTACTTGGGTATTAATTGAACAAGCTTTCAAAAATAGTTTAAGCAAATTAGTGCCTGACACACTGCACATCTCGAGCTTTCCATTTGTGGCCTTTCATTCATAAGCGATCATCCACAGAGTGAAAAGAAGCACACTTCACTCTAATTAGGGAGGAGCTAATTATCCTCCATCAATTAGATCCTACAACACTTATCTGTAAACAGTTGCTGGAAAGGTACATAACAGATTAGTGATTGAAGACCTAATTAATAAGGAATAATGAGCTCCTTCCTGCATGAGATGGAGGAAATGTGCTCTCACTCCTTTTCAAGCCTGGTGACAAGAGCCACGAAGCTGACCACAATTGTGTCAGGAGTCATTTCATACATAAGAGCTTTCTAATTTTTACATCTGATGCACAGTGTGTGCTTTCCTGACCTCACTGTGCAGCAATGCCGCATCATTCTGCGTGCCACTGATGTAGTTGTGCCTGCATGGCAAACACATCCAGGGCTGCAAAGCAGCCCCAAGGAGATGAGTCCTAAATGCTTTATGGAGCAAGGACTTGGGAAATGCAGGAGCCTCAGACTCTGTTTTCTGGGTCTTCTCTGCCACTAGCACAGTGCATTTCTTCTTGCTCTGTCTCAGGGCACACATAACATCCACTGACCTTCATTGCATTTGTCATTTTCACACACACACAGACCATCAGCATTGTTTCCTCCTCTTCACATCTCCGGACTGAAAGGAGCTCTTGGGCAGTGTTTTCTGAGCCTTACCTTGGCTTTTGAGGCCCATTTTATTGCCATATTTTGCCTCTGTCTTTCCTTAAAAGTACTTTCCAGAATTGCACTCTCCCTCACCAAGGACTTAGCACTGCAGAGCTGAAAGGAGTACTTCTCTCCCATAACCTATCAAAGTGAGAAATGCCCTTTTTTAGTGACACCATCCACATTACCAACAGACTTAGGCCAGAGCAGAGCAAGCCCCATGCTACCTGAGGTCATATCATTTTTTTTAGGCATACAATTTGTTCATACAGCAGTGAATTAGTGGCATAACTGGATATATGGATTGAGAAGAAACATCTGGAGTCCACTAGGACGCCAGCAGTGTGGCAGAGGTCGCCCCTCTCTGAACAGGGATACTTACAGACTACACAACCAGTCATTTCTCCTGTACCATGCTTTGCTACCAGTCTATAAGGCAGTCCCCAGAGCCTTACTCAAACCACACTCACTGTTTTCCCCCTACCTACGTGGATGACTCCCATCAGAGAAGGGAATCGGCCTGGTTTGACATAATTTTCTCATGACAAACCCATGTTGGTTGGGTTTTTAACAACACTGTAAATCCTTCTGATACTTACTAGGAGTGTTAAAAAATTTGTTCAAGTATCTTTCCAGTGTTAGGCAACCTGGTTAAACATTTCCAGGCTCTCCTTTCCCTGCCTTTCTAGAGACAGGAATCATCCTCATTTATCTTCAGACCTCTGAGACCTCTGTAGTTAATTTCCTCTTCACCTTTTCTTCTGGTTTGAATACACTCAGCTTCCCTAAGTTTCAATTGATTTTGACCAAATACTTTCTTCACAAAAATGAAGCAAAGAAAATTTTCTAGCCCCTATGCATCATCTGCTATTTGTACTTCTTTTCATTAAAGAGTATTTTCCTCTTTATAGGAAGGTGGTGGAGTTTAGTTTTCTCTTAGTTGGTTTGCATGGGATTTTTTTTCTGACTGCACCCCAAGCATGTTTATGCTGCCTTGTTGCAGTCACTCAGTTACAAGTCCCTGTTTTGACCTATCTCTTAAGTCCCTTTGATTCTTAGGTCTTGCCTCCTGGTGCAGTTGGATGCTAGTCTCCTGCTCGGTTTCCTCTTTCTTTCACATCAGGATAGCTTACCATTCTGCTTTTGTTAAGGGCAGTTTCAGTAACTGACAGTTCATTTATCTTCAGGATTATCTTCCCAGAAGACACACATTTACCTGTTTCCCAGGCTTGTTGAGGTCTGCTTTTTGAAGTTCATTACCCTTTTTCTGCTCCTTTCACTCCTTTCTTTTCTCAGAACAGCGATTCTATTGTTTCATGGTTGTTTTCACTCAAATTGCCTTCTACCTTCTAATCTCCATCCTTTCCTCCCTTGCAGAGTCAAATCTAAACACAGACATTGCTTTGAGATTTTCAGTTTTATAAACACTGAGCTTGGACTAACAGGGAAGATTAATAGACACTCGCAGGAGTGATGCTGTGGTGTTTAGGCCAAGGTACCCCTCCTGTTCTCCACCCAGTGGAAGGAACACATTGGGTTATAATAAAACAAAACCCCGGATTCCTTTAAAAAATCTTACCTGTATTTAGTTAAAAGTGTGAGGAAATACATATTCTATAGACCAACAAATTAGTCAATCAAAAATACTATGCATGTCCTATGAAATTTGTTCTAGCCTACATCAAAAGTCTAACTTTGAAACCTTTGAAAAGTTAGGAAAATAAATTCCTCCCGAGGAAGCATTGGCTAAGGTTACTTAGAAGCAAAATGCAACAAAACAAAAAAGGAAACAACTCAGAACATCTCAAAACCCCACACCCAGAAAACACCCTATTAGTAGATTAGTAGCTCCTCTCTCCTGTTAGTTCAAGAATGACCATGAATGATCACAACAGTACAGATGTACAAATAGTCTCCAAGATGGACCCGGACCCAGGCTGCTTCAGGTGCTATACCAAGCAGATTTTGTGTGGGATGAGGTGCCAAAAAGCCACGCCATGATCTGGTTGGGACTGGAGCAGCAGTGGAAGGCCCAGACTACCCCAACCCATTCGTCCACATACAGAGTCATTATGCACATAAACATTGTTCCTGAAGTGTGTGTAACTGTGCACCCAGGAACATGCAGAACAGAGGGATGGACAGTGATTCAATGCACACAAAACCCAGATATTACCGAAACGTCAGGGTGGTTTTTGAGGAGCAAAGGTATGATAGAGCACTGATTGTTTCCTGGAAACACTGAAAAAGACCAATTTCAGAAAGCAGCAGAGGAAATGGGAAGACTATTTGTTGCTTCTGTACATAGCAATCTGTTCCTTCTGCTCAGCATGAATAAGGCCTCAGCTGGAGTACAGTCTCCAGTTTTGGGTATCACACTTCATGGAAGATAAGGACTAATAAGAAAGTATTTAGCAGAGATCCACAGTCAGATGGCTCCAAGACACTGATTATGAGAAAAATAGAGTTAAATGATACCAATTTTTTTCAGAGGAGAGAGAAATTAAGCAATGGAAAGAGTTAAAGAATTAGAAGATTTTTATCCAAGAAAATCTGGTTTTCGTACTGAAGACACGGAACAGATGTCCTGCAGCACCACGTTAGTGAGGAAAATAATCAGGTTAAACAACAGAAATGGGATTAGTCTGATTAAACACAGGTGTCTACACTGTAGGCATCTTCTGAAGTCAGCATCAGTGAAGGTTGGGGTGAGATTCACTTTGTTCTCAATAGATGATTACAGACAAATTCAGCTCCACTGAACACAGACACTACCTAGATGTCCACTGAGCACCACGGCAGCCAAGACTGCTAGGTCAGAAGTACAAATGAGAAATTACCAGAAATGACTCCCAGCTTTCTAATGAGGGCAGCTAGCACAGGAGCAGACAACCAAGGCAAAGCAGTGGGAGCTTCACCCCTTCTAAGGGCGCTTAGGCAAACCTGCGGCAGCAAAGTTTTCAGAGAAGCTGGGCCCTTCTTTGGGGAAGCAGAGTGGAGCAGATGACCCATTGAGGTCTTTCCAAACCTCTACTACATTGCAACCGATATCCAGGGGTGGTTGCGTAAGGGGCAAGATCTGTATTCTCTCTCCAGAAGGCACAGATATGCCGCTCCTTAGAAAAGTTGCTCACATTTGTTCATTGTGGGCGATCGCTGCGGCAGAATTGCTGTTCCACAGACTCACAGACCCATGCAAAATACATGTGGATTTGCCAAGGATGCAATAACCTATACTTGTTAGCTTCAGTGTACCAAAAATCCCTGAACACTGCAGCAAGAAAGCAGCAACTCCCAATGTCAGCAGCAGTAGCAAAGTCAAGTTGAAAGCAAGCTAAAGCCACAGCTACAATTCTGCACCTCCACCAGCTGCTGCTGCAGCAGCCATGCAAAAATTGTAACATTTGCTTATGTCAACCCTCACACACCCCAAAAAAATTGCTGGTAAGAAAACAGCAGAAGGGGTGCCCAAAAGGGATAATGCGGAAGTCTGATTTCACAGCGGATGTTTGATTCCAGCCAGAGACTGACATTGTGATATGTGCGACAGGCACGGAGTGACTGGAGCTCCTTGGCACTCTCTTAACCATGCATCAGGAAAAAGTATAACTGGACTCAAAATGCTTTTACACCAAAAAACTTCCCATGTGTGTCAAGGTGCAATTGAAGGCAACATTTATCAAGCACCTTAGTAATTAATATAGGCAAACTTAATTCACTATGAACATTTATATGCTTAATAAGAATACACACAATATTTAGCCATAATGTAAAAAAGTAAAGTAAGGCTTCAATGAGAATGTTTTAAAGGGCTGTTATTTACTCTGCAAAACAGGGAGGCTTGGGATACAGACATTTTGTCAATAAACCCTGAGCTGCCTGCTCAGGTAGATCCCACAGACATCAAACCAAACTCTAAGCAAGCCATCCTGAGTAGGACACAGATAAACCTGAATAAACTGATACACCAAGTCTCTGGTGGATTTGAACCAAATCTCTGTTGCAGGTCAAATCTGTGACAGTTACCTCTGCCTTTTCCCTTGCTTGGTCCCCTAAGGCACAGCTGAATGACACCAAGGCTGAAAAAATACGCCTGTAGACCTAGAACCAGCATATCAATGCACCCAGGTGCTGCATGATGCCAAGCAGCCAAGGGACCATTGAGTCCCTTTTCCATCACAGCTGTGTAAAAGCCAAGCCCATGCCCAAGGAAGTTCTGAATGCTCCAAGGCCAGGTTGGATAGGGCCTTGAGCAACCTGCTCTAGTGTGAGTCATCCCTGTCCATGGCAGGGGGGTTGGAACTAGATGAGCTTAAGGTCCTCTCCAACCATAACCATTCTACGCCCATTGGCACACCAGATGCTACCAATGTCTAGGTCACTTCTGCGAGCATCCACACTTCGGGGGAGCTTCAGGAAACACCTGGTCTCTGATTTTATGAGTTATCTGAGGAAATGCTAAATTCAGAAACATTTTTAATCCACTCATGGTTAAAATTCAGGCTTGTCAAACAATTCCCCGGGGCAGGGCCAGCCCCTCTCTCAACTAGCCGACTCACCAGCTGGCCAAGGGTATCCAGAAGTATAGCTCCCTTAGGGCAGAAAGCGTGGGCTCCAGCTAATGCTGCTGAGATGGTTAGGACGGGTTGGGATTATTGTGTCAGGAATTTGTCTCTCTTTACCTGCCACAAAAACTATTGGACAAATCTGATGCAAACCACAATGGTTTTCCACCTGAAGGGCATTGGAAGAAAAGGGGGATTTCAAGGACAAAATCATTCTCATTTATATGAAAGTGAGCATGCCTTCAGACCCATAAAGACTCAGGGAAGAGTGACAAAATATTATTGTCTAGACAATATTTTTTTATTTACCTGCACTGATATTCTTTAATTACCTGCAAGGGACCATGATCCAGTGGAGAGAGAAAAGCCAGTGCCTTGCCACCAAGCTGAACAGAAAATCCAGGCTGTGTGGACATGGCCGCCGATGCCTCCAGCTGGAAATTGACTGATCGCAACGTTAAAAACCAACGCGACCGCCTCAGCTCTCTTTCCGCATGTATCCACCGCTAGAGGTCATCACGCATCGCCTCCCCTGCAGAAGGTCGCCCTCAGTTAAGCCCTGGTGGTCCGACGCGACAAAAAAATCACATGCTTTTGAACGAAACTCCCTGCTTGAGGAGCTGCATCCCGAGTGCCTGATGAGAGGCAGCTGGCAGAAACTTTAAGCCTGTAATGTTTCCTTTCTTAGCATCCAACATTCAGCCTGCAGGCTTTAGGTTTGATACACAAACTTCAGCAATCTCGCTGAGGTTTCTTGTGCAGCTTGTATCCCCTGCCATCCTCTCAAGACAAAGCTGGGCCATTTCTTTTTAATCCATCCTTTTAATTCAAGCAATGTCAGAGGATTGTAGTTTACCCGTGTGTTTACACACGTACAACCAAAGGGTACACGTTTTTCTGCCTGCTGTGCAAGTAAAGCGAAGCATTTTCTCAGATATTTGGTTATTTTTCCATGGAGTTTTGAGGTCCTAATTTTGGTCCTTGTGCAGCTGACCATGAAGTTGATCTGAATGTTTGCTATGCATGTGGTTCCTAGCATGAGGAAAGGCTGACTTAAAGTTTGCGTATAAAATAACCACCTTCTTTTTCTCCTCTGCCTCAAAAGTAACTTCAATGGAGTCAGCTTCTGATTCAGTTTTCGGAATCACTGAAGCCAGTTGGTCATTTTGACATCCTCAGACGTACCAGGGGAAAAGGGGGATAGAAGGCCAGAACTTGAGTGTTACCTCTGCCAGAGTCTACTCCCCAGCCTTTATTCTAGCAAAAGGTAAAAAGTAGCACAGAACAGCTCTGGAAACATAACCCTTTGCTAGTTGCAAGGAAGATATTGCAAACACTGGGGTTTGATAACACCAACATCTGAGACTTCTGAACCATCATCTAAAGTTTGAGGTATGAGCTCCTGTTCTTGCTACGCCCTGAGGCCAACTGCTTCTGGCTTTGTTATACCATGATTCTGGCAAAGACATCGCATCTTGATTTGGCAACTCCAAATGACGGAGAAGTCACCAAGTTACCAAGGCAAGCAGTACCAAGAGTTAAACACACTCCTTGTTGCAAACTGAGTCTGGTTTCTAGTCTGGACATGCAGTGTGAATGTGCGACAGTGTAATTTTTGGACAATGCTCTGTGAGTGGTCTCTTTCACTCATAACTTGCCATTATTAAACCTGTTGTGTGGTGCATGCCAGGGGTTTGGTATTTGTGGGCTGAATTTCCCCAGACTATCTCACTGGGACGAGTCAAAGTGTAAAATCCATCCTGCACAACAACTCTTGGTCTTAAAGCATGACAAATGACAGGCCCATTGATGCTCCAGAATTAAAGCCCAGATGTGGTGTGCTCAAATATTTCAAAGCTGCACTCCTGATACAAGCAGCAAAAGAGCAATGCACCAGGTGCATCAGGAGCCAGCTCGGCCCAGCACTGATTCTACTGCCCTTATGTGCTGCATCCTCCACAGCCATAGGCCCAAAAGTTTGCAGGAACATCTCTTATGCTTCCTACCGGGGCAAAGCAGGGGGTCATCAAACCAAGATGGGCTTCATTATTTATGTAGTGCCATGGTATGTGCCAGGGAAGGAAATGTCAGCCGATGTACATGTAGCAGGGGTGGAAATGTCACTTGTTTCACCATGCAGCAGGGTGGGAAAGCCACTCGCCTTGTGGAAGTGCACTGCCCTTCAGAGAGAGCTCTGCTTCCTGTGCACTTTCCGCCGTCAGTCATCTGCACACCTCCAGGAGAGGTTTGACTTTGCTTCTGTCCAATTTTGTACCTCCCCAGTGTTCAAAGAGTGCAGCAGAAATATCATGGCAAAGACAGACTCACCTCCTGGGGAGGGGGGAAGGAAGGTATTACACCACTATCTCCTTATGAGGCAGCCTGACTCATGAGCATCCCCAGCTTACCATTCCCACCCCTATCCAAGCACACTGTCAGCTCCCCTAGGTCACACACGCATCACTTTCATGTGTCCAAATAAACCTCCAGACTCCAATGGAGAGGACAGTCATCTCCAATTCCCTGGTAATAATCTTTAACATATTATAGGTGGAAAACCAGTCACCACCTTTAAGAGCACTGCACATTTGTTCTCTTTAACGAGATCATTAACCTTGTTTTAAAAATACACAGGTTGGAGGGCAGTAGTTTGAGTATTATATTCCTGTTTTGGCTACAAACACTGCCCTTGATGCCAACAGTTTACATCCTATCAAGGATTTAAGCTCTTCTGGGATCATGGCAAGGTTTTCATGATGGCTGAAAGCAAGGGTCACTCCAAGTAATTATTGTGGCTGCTCCCAAGGACACAAACAGCAGAAATGATTTATCACCATTGGCTCCACAGCTCCCTGAGGTGCCAGGGAACAAAATAGACTAAATTAATGGTAATGGGATAGTATTTCTAGCTGTCCTGCTCTCAGCAGCTAAAGCCTGGGGCTCCCGGCAAAGCTGCAGGCCAGGAGGAAGGCAAGTGGAAGGGATATAAAGGAAAAGTCATCTTGCAATACTGTTTCCATCACTGCTCTTGCAAGCCGCTGTTCAGAGGTGGAGAGGAGAAGCCCTCCAGAATGATGCAAAGGCATTAGCTCTTGCCAAAGCTCTTTATAGAACGTCTTACATACCCATGATGTGTTTGTACTGGGATGAACAGGCCACAGCAGCAACATACACAAAGGAGCCCCAATGAACTTTATAAAAACGTTTTCAAGACAAAATATTATCTTCATCATAGTATTTCAGGAGTAGTAAACGGACTCCTGAGTTTTAATGTGACAGCTTGGCCTAATCAAGATCCATAGGAGCTTCTCCCATTACTTTCTGTAGAAAATCCTTATGTTTTCACTTGTAAGTCCAGTTTTAAGAGTGAAGATGAATTGCAATCTTACTGATTCCCTAGAACTGGGAAGGCCAAAACACACCAAAACGCCAAAAAAGCAATCTACCGATTTTTTGCTTTGTTAAATCTTCCCCATCCTTCTCCGTAAGGGGTAGTGGTAGAAGGGGGGAATCATATGGGTCACAGTCCATCACTATGGAGTGAGCCTGAAGCACTTGAAAGGTCAAAAATGAAAGAGCTTTTCTCGTTTTTATTGAGAAAACTCCACTTCCCTCAGGAGAGTTTTTATCAGGAGCTTCTCCCCGTGTCTGTGCAGACATTCCAAGAGCACCGTTAAAAGGAAACGAAACCTGCCCCAGTCTGGAGCAGCAATGCCGTGGAGGGGAAAAGGCAGCTCTAACCTTGTCTCTACTTTGGGAAATAACCTTATTCAGTGACAAATGCGCTTCATGACTGATCACCCACCGAACTCTGCCTTAGAGTGCCAGAGCTTCCCACGCGTGTTCTGCGGGAGACACAGAAACCACACAGACCAGGATGTTTCGGGATTATTTCCCGGCTGTTTAACTTCGCAAATTGAGCGGCTCCGGCCGCAGCCCGGCTCCTGACACTTTCAGTTACCTCTGGAAGTCACTAGAGGGCAGCAAGAAACTACATTTGGCAGCTGTTTCCTCCCATTGGTCATTTTGGTCAGCATTCCAGGGCTGTTCCCGCACACGCTCACTTCTCAAGCTCAAAGGCCCATATTTCTTCAACAGGCTGCTCTTTTGCTTTATTTTCTATTACAGCCACCTCTTTTCCTTTACATACCTGTACTGATCTGCATGACAGAACTGCCTCCTGCTACACCAGCTCATCCTCCATCCCGACATACCTGCAGAGATGCCCTCCCCATCTGCCTGATGCAGTGGAAGGTCAGAGGAGAGAGCATAACTGGGATAACCCACTGGTTTTGTTTCACTCTGTTTTCAGTATTTGCTTACAGGCCACCTGCGCTGCCATGCATTATGCAGTATCTCCCCACACGATATCCCATGACAGCTCTTCTCACGGGGCAGGAGGGTCACTGCAGCACAGAAAGCCTTCCTGTATACCCTATGCAGGGGTGGAAATAGCAACAAGTAGGCTGTTTAAAACTTATGACAATGGCCTCAACTCTCAACTCCTGTGGCACAAGCACTAGAAGCAATGAGGCTGCTCACAGGTTTGCTTTCCCAAGCTGTATTTCCTGTATACAGGCACCCAGCTGTGCAGCCTCTCAAACTACGCACTCTTTGCAGGCCTCTCAGAGCAATGACAACCACTGACTATCCTGGGAGATTATTTTAAGGGCCTCCAAGCACTGTCCAGGAGAAGCTAAGGCTGAACTGGGGTGCAGCATCATCAGTCATGCCCCATTTTTAAGCTTTCTTTTAGATGACAGGCCAGGATTGAGGTGAACCTTTAATCTTTCAAAACACACTCTAGCGCCTTTGATGGCTCACCCAGCCCCAGTTGGTCTGCTGCTGTCCCCCTCAGTCTGGTATCTCCAGCTGACCCTGTTCCTGTTCAGAGAGGACCCCGTTTCCCTCAGGGGCTGTGATTTTACCCATCTGATCTCTTCCGAGTATCTAATCCAGCCTGCTGCAGCACAGCCCCACTGATATTTGCACTGTGCCTGTCGGCACCAACCAGCCTTCAGCCACACCAAGGTTCCCCATCATATCCAACAGCAGCTCCAGGGAACCCTCACAGGCAGCAGCAGGGAGTCACTGACATCTCCAGATGCTTTGGAGCTCATGTCAGGAAGAAATTCCAGCTTTTAGAAGGAAAATGGTAGCTCCATTTCCTGGTGCCCACTCAGAGATAAAGAGGTATTAGTTTCTAAAAGGCAAAGGTAGTGGCTACCTTCATCAGCCCCGTTTAGCAGCTGCTGGGAAGGGCAGTCCCAGCCCTCACCACAGTGGCACTCAGGTTACAGAGCACTCATGCAGGTTTGACTCCAAAATGGTACTTGGCTGAAACCTCTGGGTTAGTGCTCAGCTTTATCCCAGAGGGATGGCAGCAGCCACAGGGAGGGCACAGGGGCGAGAACGTAGCAATCCCTTTACCCTACCCCTTGCCGTTGCATTGGGTCATGCTTGCAGAAAGGGGAAGGCAGCAAAGTCCCAGAGTGCCCCTAAGTACACACAAAGGAAAGCCAGGTTATTTCCAAACTTGTGAAGGCCCTGTCCTTGCAAGTAATAGTGAAAGTTCCTGCACAGAGAAGTATCTGAAGTATTCCAGAGACATCCTTTGACTTCAGCTAAAAGCAAAAAACTCCACTTTGCCTCCAGAGCCTCACACATCACAGCTGAGGTGCACAGCAATTCTTGTAAAACCCCTATCTTAGGTAATGGGAAGTTGCATCACTCCAGTAACTTAAAACATGATTGGATGTGTCAGATGTTATGGTACTTGAAGAACGTAACCTACTTATACCAGCTAAATTTGTTCCTATTTGCAGAGAATCACCCACTGCATCAGATCCAGGGAGGGGAGGCTGCACTCAGCTGTGCTGAAGATCATCATTTAACCTTCCCATCAGTGCAAAGGGGAAATTGCAGTGACTGAATCCATGTCAAGACAAACCTCACCAATTTATCCCATTTCTACTCCCACCCTGGCTGAAGGTCAGGAAACAGAGAGCTGGACACCATGAAGCAGCTTGCATGGCCCCATCTGCTTTTGCCCCTCTCTTCCCAGATACAGGGAACCAGTGCTTGGTGACGCAGAAGACATGTGGTGCCGCATTAGCCAGGCACCAATACACAGGTATGCTTCAGATCATTCTGCAACCCACCTAAGATCCTTGTAGTCACTGTGGATAGCCTCCAGACATGGCTTGGAACGTAGCTAAGTGCATGACTCTGGTGGAACTGCACCTAGTTCTAAAGCAGGCATGTGGCTCTGCCAGATGTCTCATCCCTCCTTCAAGCCACGCATGAGAGGTTTTGGGAAAGCAGGGGAGGCAAACAGGGAGAAACAAGGACATCAACACAGCTTCATATGCTCAAACCAGGTGCCCAGAAGTTTTATGTGGGGAGAGGTACACAGTGGCCAGGACCCATCATTGCAGCATCAGCCCAAGGAAGCAGCATCCACCTGAAGCCCTAATACAGGCTCTAAAAATTCCCATGAAGAGGCTGGAGAAGGGGAAGAAGATTAGACATTCACGTACAAGATGCCAGCACAGGGCTCTGTCCCACCCCTGTGCTGGACCCACATGGTGAAAGGCAAAGGCCTACCCAGCATGATCTCTGGGGACATCCCACGACAGCAGGGCAGAAGGGTCCCCACATACCCCCGCTCTGGGGGTAGCTGTGCTGATCTTGTGCCCTGTGGAACCTCCATCAGCACCCAGCTCAGCAACACATGCAGGTCTCCATGGGGTACTCAATGCCTTAGTGTCTATCATCTGTCAGTCCCTGAGCTACCATTTTGAGAGACCCATCTCTCAGACGCTCAACACTCACCTCCAAAGCCAGAATCTCCAATTCCTCCAGGAGCAGGAAAAGTCTGTCTGTGTGTCTAACAGAAAAGTCTGTCACTGTGAAATCAGCTTGCCACAATTCCTCATTGGTCTTTTGCCTTTGGGTCAATTATTATAGCCTGCTTTTTACTTATTGGCCCCTGTTTTGCCTGTGTATCCATGTAAGCCCTCCTTTACAAGTTGCTTCCATGCCACGATATAGGCAGGAGTTTTGGAGCACAGAGGACAGCCTGCAATTGATACATCTCACTGCAGCATTTGACAGCTCCATCGCTTCCCAGGAACAGAGATGATGTAGCACAACCTGCAATAGCACTGCAATGGGGGGTATGATGGCCTAGAAGACACTTTAGAAGTGCAAGACAAATCTCTGACACTCGTCACTTTCTCTCTAGCACCCTTTTTCCCTTCACCACACTGTTTCTCCTCTGCACAGTAACTGGTGACCAGCCACTGATCCTGTGCTGCTGCTGTTACTCTCTCAACGTCATGAACCACAAGCTCCTGAGGGATGCAAGCAGGGTGGTGGGCTGTGTTTCACCTCAGGACTGTTCGCGTTTGACCGTCAGTGCTAGCAAGATGAGATGCACCAAATGGTGCCAATGGATTTTCTGTGGGTACCACAACAGTAAATGGCAGAATCTTACATCCTGTGCAGTATTCGGTTTTTCTTTTTCCTCTATCTACCTCACTCCCCACCTCCGCCCCACACTACCCCCCCAGCTTGGGCTTGTTTTCCCAATGCAAAAGCACATGACGTAAATGAAACACAAAGAATACAGCATGAAACAAAACAAATGATTTCTAGTTAAACCCTGTTTAAAAATAGATGGTATCTTTCCTTTTGGTACATTAGCATGCATTTTTTAAAGCAAATCTTGGGGAGGAAGCTATAATACATATGCTTCTTAATGCAGTCCCATAGGATGTAAAGGACTCTCCCCTCCCTCTGTCCTGCCAACCCATGGGAATGCTGCAGCCTAGCAGCAGCCCCACATTACTGCCAGCTTTACAGGAAGCTCTGGATGTTCAAAATCTGGTAACAAGGGGAGAGAGCACAACTTCAGCCAAAACCACTCTGCCATTTCAAAGAACGAGTCGGGGCTGGGGCGGGGAGGGGGGTGCAATTTACAAAGAACAAATTACTTCATCTTTCCTCAGGAAATGTCTTCGTCTTCCCCCCAGCAAAGCAATGTCCCTCATAACCCCAGCACCTTATCATCCCCTGGCTTCTCCAGGCCTTGGATGGCTGCCATGTATTTTAGTCTCACACATACTGGAGCATAATCCTGTCTGAGAAGAAACTGGCCACCTCAGGTGTTCTAAGATCACTATGTGCACTTAAATAAATAGCTAGATAATGACGGTTACATAAAATGATACTCTGCGATTGTAGAATGATAACTTGAGAGCAATGGGGTTTATAATAACACCTCCACTGCTGAGGCCATAAGTAATCCTGATTACAACTGGTGCTAACCCTTCCTACATGACCTCAGCTTAATGACAGATACAGACACAAACTGACACAGAACTGTGGGTCTGAGGGGAACTTGCCTTCCCAGAGGAGGGGAAGGGGGAAATCACAGAGTACTTTCCTGCTCCTGTCCAATTAATCTGAGAGAGGGAAGAGGTGAGCTGCAGACGTTCCTTCCTACCAGGATATATATGACAGGGGCACACACTTCCCTACATGGCACCACCACGGCTTGTGCTGGAGAAGCCCCCATGGACACTTGCTGTTGTACCTCCCTCCCCATAGCCTGCACAGCCTCCAAGCTCAACTGGAATTACTCAGGAGTGAAGTTGTGTATTGTTCACATATCAAAGCCACCTTTAGCCTTTCCTTGACACTGGAAGTCTGGGTCCGGCCATGCAGCAGTAACAGCCAAAACAGGTGGGCACAGGACCAGAAGGAGATGGAAGCTGCTTAGTGGCACCACCTTCCACTCCCCTGAGTGTCATTAGCAACAGACAAGGCTGCTGGAGGAAGGTAGGCATGAAACCTCACCAGTCTCCGTGCCCACCACCATACAGGGCTCTTCTGCAGAGCTGCTGTCCCACAAAGGCTTACCCATGAGCACAAACTGGGCATAGACCAGACTGACTGCAGTGGGACACACACAAACACGTAGCACTAAGCACAGCCACAGACTAAGGCCTGAGGCCGTTCAAACCAGAACTGCAGCTGGGAAGAGTGACCAAAATGCTCGGAGGGGTTATGAGCCACCAGAAGCTTAGAATTAGAATTTTGCTTTTAATTAACCGAAAAGCACACGCTCTATTGTTTGAGTTACCCCCTGTTGTTAACATACACACTCTCTTCTTAGAATTCCCTTTAATGATCCCATATGCCCCAACTCTGGCAGCTGAACTAAGTCATCTTATGCAAATTAACATAAACATAATGTATTCTCCCACATTACTCCCATTGTTGGTTTTTCCTGCACATGCACTTGCCTTTCGTGGTTTTCTTTCTTCCCCTCTCTGCAGACAAGGTCTGGTTTTTCTCTGCAACATTCACTGCTCCAGGGTTCCCAAGAGGCTTTGAAGGGGTTCAAAGGCCTTGCCCCACAAGATGCTTCTCAGAAGCAGCTCTGAGCGCAGCCCTGGAAGGCAGGAGAGACACGAGGGCAACAGCGGTCAGGCCTCCCTCCTCTCCCAGTCCCTACATGGACAATGTGAATACCTCCATGTATCCTGTTCAGGTCCCCAGCTGGAGCGCAGGACATCAGGAAAAGCTGCCACAACCATGCTCATGCCCCTTATGTCCAAGCATCTTCCCAAGTACCTCTGCACCCTCAGACCCTTCCCTCCCCCTCTGCCCTTTCAGCAGGGTCACCTCTCCCAGCAGTCTCCCATTCCGACAGGTCAGGAGAACACTATGTGGCCCAGGAACAGCACGTATGGCACCAACATCAAAGGAAGGCAGGTGCCAGCAGCAAGGAGCTGGCTGTCCACTAACTGCTCCTTGCAGATGCAGTAGAGACTTGGTTTCATTAAGCACACTGATAATTTTACTGGTCTATGTAGCAGTGATTAGGTCTTTGCTGGAAGAAGTTGCTTCTTACATGGAGGGGAGTAGTGAAAGAAGCAAATCCATAGCAAAGCTCTCCCTTCATCTCACCATGGGAGAGGCCCCTGTCCAAGCCCCATACACGTGACGAACGGGTGTCAGCCAAGCTGCTGCACAGCAGCGCAGCCCTGCAAAGGGGGCACTTTCACCACCTCTCACAGCACCCAAGCAGAACAGTCCTGGGGAACAGCTGGAAGAGCCGGGCCAGGGGCCAAACAACAAACAGCCCTCAAGTGCTGCAAGCACGAATCTCTTCTCCCAGCTGGCCCCTTGCCATCCCCATCCTGCTGGAGCTCAGTGCTCCCCTGCCCTTGGCTGGCCTCCCCACCATGTCAGAGGACACCGCCATGCGCACAGAGCCCAAGCACTGATGGGGAGGCAGGCAGAGGGGCTCTCTTCTCTACCTCTACAGAATTGACATGCTGAACCATAAGGTCAGGCTTCATTTTTATGGCTCCCAATCTGCAAAATGAACAGGTTGGTTTTGGCAGATACTAACAAGAACACTCAACTACTCCTGCCAGAGGTGTACACCTGAAAAGCTGCATGCCCAAGCAGAGATTAGGTTTTAAGATGATGAGGAAACACAAGGGAAAAGAAAAAACAGCCACCTACAGCAACAACGAAAAAACCCAGCCAAGGTGAAACAGTAGGAGAAAAGCCTAGATAAGAGTTAGGTTTGAGGTCACTAGAGCTTGAATACCAGTTAGTCACCCGTGGACTGGAGACCCCAGCACCTTATCTGTCCCACTGGGGACAGCTCAGCGCTGCTGCTGCTGCTGCACACCAACACCCAGACAGTCCAGGCGCAGAACAGGCGAAGTTCAGCAACAGCAGCATGAACAGCTGTACCATTTGTCTGGAGACAGCAGGCAGAAAAAACCCCACGCAAGCATGGAAGTCTGTGCGAGGGACCCAACATTAGTGGAATTACTGACCCACTTCAGTTAAAAAAGAGATGATTTGTGGGATGTCACTCTTCTTCATCAACAGCAAAATGGCCATTTCACCAGGGAAACTTATATCAGAACACCTGAAACTAATTTTTCCTCCAAAAGCTACATGTGATGCAGTCCGAAACCTCGACTTATAGAAACCCCCCATATTACTATAGGAAACACTATACAGTCACAAGGAGAGAGAAGGATAAAGTTTTCCTACAGCCACTCTGAGCCTCCACCCTGCCTGCCAGAGTCTTCTTGCAGCCAAGTGCCCCAGACCAGATACCAGGGAGATGCAGAGCGATGCAAAGACAATGCAGCTCAGAAGCAGGGGAGATGGGTGTAAAACCCAGCTGCTGCTGCACTCACCCAACCGTGAGCAACTCTGGCTGCTGCCCAGAGCATCCCTCTTACCACTGTGAAACTGTTGCCCCGGAGAAGCCATAGACTGCTGCCTCCCTGGTTATACCAAAACTTGTGGGTGACACAGGATGGAAGCCCCAGGGCCTGTCACATTTGAGTTGCTTGCATTCATAGCCTGAACAAAGCTAGAAACTTACATTCCATTCCAATTATGCTTTTAAAATGGCACTATTCCACTGTAGTGCCATTGGCACTGCAACACTGCATACTTAAGCTCGCATTGGTAGCAGATGCACTGCAAGGCTTCTCCAGCTAAAGACCATCAGGACCAACATCTCCTCCAAGCAACAGCTAAACCTGCAAAGTATTAGTTCAGCAAAACTGAATACAATATACCAGCAAACAGATGCATTCCCCTCTCCAGGCACTGCTGAGAGCAGAGTGAGAGAGTTTAGTCAAGCCTCAGGCCCCCAAAGAAGCAGATATCAAATGCAAGTCTTCCCTTGATCTTTCCTATTGCATATCTCACTGTCCACGCTATCTGGAGCTCCCAGGGAGACTAAGGGAAAAAACCTACAAATGGGAACAAATACAGTTAAAAGATCCCTCAAAGCTTTCTCAAGAGCCAGTTGGCTGAGCTAGTCTCTCAGTCCTAAACTATCTCCTCTAGTATCCAGAGCACTGATCCAAAGCACCTTCAGTACACCCTCCAAAGTCCTATTCCTAGGCCCTGACCCACAGACTCCATTTCAGACCCAACTAAGCAAGCAGTGGGATGTTCTGGCACACTCACGTGGGGAAATCCAACAGCTCCCAAGGCAGCTTCCTCAATAGCATTGGCATCCAGGATGAAAAACAGTTGCTGGAGGCAGCAACAGTCTCTTGCCTTTCACAACATGCAGCAACACAGACTGCCACAAACATATGCACTCACCTGGGCTTAAGTTCGTTAGCCAAGATCCAGGAAAAGTCAATTACTCACTAATTGGCCAGTCCTCCCAGCTTTCTCAAAGTCTGGTGTTTTGGCACTGGCCTGGATCTCAAGAAGGCAAGACTGTAAAATTATCAGCTGTGCCTGCTAATGGATCGTGCTAATCCACGGTCAGCATTGGGAAAGGATTTTTCATGGTGGTACTAAGGAAAAAGACCAGGCAGTCTCTTGCTTGGAGGCATCACACTAACCCTTTTGCAGAAACTTCCTGCAGCCTCAGTTTGAGAAGCTAGAGATCCTGCAGTTTTCCCTTTCTGGATCGAACACGGGCACATCTTCAGGCAGGTGTGAGCATTGGGTTGCTGTTCTCAAGCTCTGCCACCAAGCAGCTATTCCAGCATCCCTGCTGAATTTTAAAGTATACCTACTGCTGTGTGCACTTGATAGCCCCGCTAAAGCTCAGGTAAGGGAAAGGAATGACAAGAAAGGATTACATTTATGTTGAATATCACAGCACAAACTTGCAGCTTTGAGTTTGCCTGTCGGACAGCCATGAGGCTCAGCATGGCAGTGGCTTGAGACATCGCTCTGGCATTTACGAGCCAGGCTCTGGGCTGACAAGCTCAGCCTGAGAGGTCCCATGTGAGAAGTAACCCGTGATGCAAGATGGAAAGTGTTTGCTCTGAAAAGTATGATTTCATGGGTGGTTTTAGTTTTTTTTTTTTCTTTTGTTTTGTAATTCTCGGGTATCTGTGGAAAAACAAGACATGACATACATATAATTTTCAGTGATTTCTGATTTCCAAAGCCTACAGTTTTCAGATTGGAAGAACTGTAGAGCTTGAAAGAGAAAGGATTTGCCATGTAGGCACCAGGCTCAAAGGCCCCTGGAAAATGTACTTGCAAGGGCAATCCTTCTCAGAGGCCATCAACACCTACAGGGCAGGTAGCATTCCCCGGAGGAGTCACAGGCCCTGCAGACAAGCATGACAGAGTGATGATAGGGTGGACAGCATCAGTCGCAGGGTCACCCCAGAGCAAAAGTGTTGACCCAGTTGCTGGGAGACCAGAGGAGGTGTTTTATGAGGGCGATACGGGATGTGTTTGTCAACTGGAAGGATGGATCAGGCTGAGGCTAGTGTTTAAGGCAACACTTGCCCGTGTGCAGAAAGGGATGTGGGCGTGAAGATAGCTGTTATAAACACACAGGTTAAGGTAAACAATGTCTTTTGTAATCTCAAGAACAAGAGGCATTTAAAATCCAGGGATTTGGTTAAAAATAACCCTGAAATAAAAGGCTGTTGAAGAAAAAAGGGGCAATGGGTTAAAACTTAAACAGCAGAGATTTAGGCTAGGTGTAGGGAAGAAATTCTTTACCATGAGAGTGGTGAGGCACTGGAACAGCCTTCCACAACAGGAAGTTGTGGCTGCCCCAACCCTGGCAGTGCTCAAGGCCAGGCTGGACGGGGCTTTGAGCAACCTGGTCTAGTGGGAGATGTCCCTGCCCATGGGCAGGGGATTTTAACTAGATGATCTTAAGGTCCTTTCCAACCCAAACCATTCTGTGGTTTTATAGGAACTGGGAGAAAAAATGCTCACTGAAGCTGGAATGAAAGGAAACTTGAAGCCATCAATTTTTTTCCCCTTCTCAGGACTGGTCAGAAGATGTTTGGGTTGGCAGGAGTAGTGGCAAGTGCCAGTTCTCCATACACATTAAGAGAACAACTGAATGTGGCAATTAGTTCCTGTTTCTGGCAATTAGCTCCTGTTTCTGCTGAAGAACAAGTGAGCATGGAAGATGCGGCCACCCAGGAGTCACAGGGCCTCTGGACTTCCTGCTCTGCTGAAAATTGCTCACATTCATCAGATAGGGAATTTCAAAAATTGGAGAGAAATTCAGAAACATCAAACTTTGCTTGGAAAATGCTTGTTGGGGTTTTTCTTCAAAGTTGCCAGGTGAGGAGCTGGCAGTTCGCTCGTCTGCCCAGTGGAGCGCTGGGCAGTTTGCCCACCACTGGCGGCTGGTATGCTGGCAGGGCACCAGGCATGTGGGCTGCCAGCAGCTGGTGTCCATCATGAGCTTGTCAGAACTGACACATTCCCACCGCAAAGCAAGATGCTCTGAAAGAGAAGCGCCGTGCTGGAAACGCTCTGCCTGCTGCACTACTTCACCTGTGTTACTGTGAGGACTGATGCGTTGCCACTGCTTTGTTGCACATTCACGGAATAAGATCAGAGCCTTGGCCACAGAAAACAAGTAAATAAATAAAATGGCTGTATTTAAGTGGAATAACGTCAGCGCTGAATTTACTCAACTCTAACCAAACTGATGGGGGGGGGGGGAAGGGATAAATTTACAGGCATGACCAAAATTTTGAGCTGTAGGTGACAGTGGTGACATTCTCCTCGACCCTCGTCCTGAAAACGTGTCCTCAGAGACAAAACTATCAAGACCTTCCAGATAATCTACTGAGATACCCAATTCACTCTATGATCTGCAATTAATTCACAGATGGCATGCTGGGTTTTCAAGGATGTGTCACCCAGGTGAAAAACCCTACCTTTGGGTGCTGAGTAATTGTAGATAAGCTGGAAATATTTACTAGTAAACATCACCATAACATGTGATGCTTACAAACACAGCTGTGATTGTCTCTGGTAGGCACTGCAGGATGTGGGTGTGTGAGAAAACTAAGGCTCATCTGAAGGCATGTAACCTGAAATTGCATGGCAGGGTGTAGTGTTTCATGATGTCTTTCAGAAGCACAGAGCAGGAGGCCTAATTCTGCTGCAGGGACAGGCAGGGTTGAGGCAGCAAAGGAAGAGAAAGTGGGCTCTGAAGCAGCAGACTTTTCTTTGTGCAGCTTTCCATGTGTGTGTGTGTGTGTGTCCCCAAGCCTGGGGAAGGTCCGGCTGCTCCGGGTCATGGTCTTCACCAGATTTCGCATGGGAGCAGATTTATAGTAACCCTGCACCCCACCTGAAGGGAGCAACCACCACCACCGCTGCGGTATCTGCATGCCACTGCAGCAGCGCTCAGGAGCTAACACAAAGCCTGCCCCACTCGCTCTGAAAGGATTTTAATGTCATGTACTTTTTGGCAAAGTAAATAAGAGTCAAGACTCTGATCCTACCTCTTCTACCCTTGTTCACTCTCAATATTCCCATTAAGCGCCCCAGATGCATTTGAATTCTTCCCATAATTTTTCTGTGTTCATCTTTTAAAGGCAGTGAAGGATTACAACACAAGACAATGTTTTTACACTATTTTTTTAATGCTGCACATACTGCGTTTTATAACATTAGAAGAAAACACAAACCCCAAATAAACCTGAAAGACAGAAAATAAATATATTTTTTATGAATGTATGCAGAGAGTGCAAAAAATTGCATCTGTAAAATGTTTAAATGCTGAATCGTACAACAAAAAAATTACAAAAGCACTTACTTCTTTATACATGTTAGCTTTCCTCTTATAAACACAAATATATTTTAACAAATCTTACAAAGATCAAACCCTTTTGCCCTTCACCAGGAGAGAAGTGGTGAAGTGTATTACCTGGAGGAAAAGGAAACAAACAGATAAACAAAATGTAAGCCTAAGCAGGTACCAGAGACATGAATACCTAGATGCTGAGTAGGAATTCACCCTTGTGTGCTGCAGTGCAGGAGATGAACCCCCTGAGAAGAAGGGACAGCCCTGTGGAGAGGAGCATGATTCCTCCTGATGAGACAAAGCTGCTCTTTGCTGTGCCACTTGCCCTTGCAGACCAATCAAGCCTCTCTCCTGCTTCTCTCCATCCAAGGCTTTATTTGCAAACAAATACATCCAAAAGCTGCACTAGTCCATCTGGGAGACCTTAAACTTGAAAAGAGGTGGGAGCACTGCAAATACCCTGGCTAAACCCAGTGCCTCTGCCTGCAACACACAAAGCCAAGCACCTGCCTCAGATGGGGCAGCGCAGGGATCCATGACCACTGCCAGTTTGCACCAGTGCTCAGAAACACACCTCGGTGTCAGAGATGGACACTTTCAGTCACACATATTTAAAATACACAGATTTTTTCAAAACTAAGCAATGCTGGGGGAGTTCTCACAAGGTGACCCTTAGTGCCTGTGGTGCTAACATCAGTGTGGTACGTAACAGTTCTGCTGGCTTTTCATTCACAAGACTTGCTCATTGGGCAAAGCCAATGCTTAGACCACCTGAGCTCCGAATAACCCATCTGAGCTGAGGTTTCTTTGAAACTGAAACAGGAGAGACTGGAAAATGAAAGGAATGGAGAGTTGCTGTGGGATTTTTGGGTAGATGCGTAGCTATGGTAAGAGACAGCTTGAGATAGGGCCCCTGATGAAACTCTGCAATACAGTCGTCCACATCCATCACAGCCATAGTGCAGCACCTGCTCAGCACTATACAACTGGTGGCACTCATAAAGCTGCCTGGATGAGTCCTTTGTGCACCACATCCACTGCATGGGCCCCAGCAAGCTGTAAAGCTCAGGCACCTTCCTAAAATTTAAGCAACTCACTGTACATGTGCTGCAGCATCACACATTCAACCTGTCTGGGATCTCCCGGCATGTGGCCACCAGAAACTGCTCCTTCTGCTAGAAATCCAGAAGGCACAAGCAAATGACTAAAGTCCTTAATTTTCAGCCACGAAAAGAGAAAGCTTCTTGGACTGAAAGGGAAAGGATGAGGTTGTGTCCTCTAAAAAGCTGGTCGACCTTGTCAACCAGTATCATCTTGTACAGCCTGAACTGTGATGGCAAAGAAAAACTACTGCTAGGAAACTACCTTTCCTAACAACAGAAATTTGCATGACTCAACTAACTTGAGATATCGTAACAAAACCTCTGATATAAATTAAAAACAGCAGTAAACGTTTACTGTGGACTGCACCAAATCATAGGAATTTCCCTTGGTAGGAACACCATGACCTTCTCCACAAGAAGCAGAGGAGGAAAGGCTTCCAGGATGAATACATCTAAAATAAATCTTTCATATGATAAAAGGCAATGATACTTCAAAATTAATATTTAATAATTGCTAGTTATAAATTATATATGAATTGTATAAATTATAATTATACATGATAAAACCCCATTGGTTCTGAGCAACTTGAGTGTAGTGACACAAAACAGACCTTCCAGCTTCCCGTTCAACAAAATCATTCAGCTCTCACTTCATTACTTTACTAACTAGAGGACAAATAAACGTTAGACTGAAGTTGTCCAGAATCTTAGCAGTAAGTTCATCTTCCAGCAGGCTGCAGAAGAATCAACTCTCACTACTCTAGGAGAGGTAGAATTTCACATCTTTATTGCCAGACACATAAATTAAGAGCCTGATCCTACACACTCATGTGTGAGAGATGTCTTAAAACTGTTTTATAACTAGCACACTCTGTTCAACTGTTTAGTTTTAAAATTATCTGACTGTGTAAGTATACCCAAGAAAGAGAAGCTATTTTGATTTATATAATAAAAATATGTATATAGGATGTAGGTTTTTTTCTAGCACATTTTCAAAAGTCTGCTTGTAACAGAAGCATCTTTCCTGCAAAGCTCAAAAGCTGTAGGGCTCCTTATAAGCTCTAACAAAGCAGTCCTTATTTATGTTTTCCAAGACAACTTCTTAAGTGTGAATGAGTTTGTCTAAACAAGCCAAGTCTGAAATTTCTATCTTTGGTCATTTATCCCAGCACCAAATTTCTTATTAAAACCTGGGAGAAAATTGTTGGAAGATTTTTATCTTCATACACAGAAATATACTAATTTTACTCTAAGAATCTCTGGCCTGAGATAGAGGATGAAAAACACGATCATAAAAGGAACTACTCTGAGAAAGATGATAGTGACTGGGAGAAGGAGATTACAGTGCAAAACAGGTTTCAATTTTTTTAAGTGGTGGGCACTACAGCACAACCACTCACTGTGGTACCAGAGAACACAGCAGCCAGAAGTTGATATCATTGTCCCATTATGGAAATGCAATGGATTTCTGTTCACTTCTATATATTCAAGCAAATATGAAGGTAATACCCAGTTTCTCTTAGTTCATCCAAGTAAAAATTATGTACATTTTAAACTTGCCCTTGGACTTTGTGCTGTGTTACTGGGCACTCAACAGCACACAGCATCATTAAAGCACTGTAGAAGCATTAATTACCATTAACCCCTCATGCCCTTCTTTGGGGTATGTAACCCCATGCACCATTAATAGATAATCAACTACTGAATGGCAGAGTTGGCTGTCTCCCATGATTCTAGAATAAATACTGCAGGGAAGTACTTACGCTACAGCATGACAAATATTTTCTTTCTGTTCACAGGTGATTTTGGAAGCAGGTTATCATCATCCTCATTTTAACACAAGGATATGAGATGCTGAGTGGGGTCCTCAGCTGTATTTGACATAGCTCCAGTGACTGCTGGGAAATTATAATGAGATATGTGGCCATGGAGATATGTGGCCAGTTGCAGTAAAAATCCAGATTCATAGCACTGGTCTAAGATCTCCTGTTTAAACATCTAGGGCCCAGAAGGCTGAATGCCCCTGGTTCAGAGGGAACACAGCAGCTGCCACTTTTGTTTTTCAAGAGAGACTTCTGTAGATCCTGTCAATGTAAAGTTAATGGCCTAAAACCCCCAAGGTCTCTCTCAGTGAGAGAGATGGAGCAAGTTGGTGATGGAGCTAGGGTGGGCTTTGTGCCATAGACTCCAGCTCCTGCCCTGTGTCAGTCCTGAGCTCTACACACCAGCCACCTGCCACAGGGGAACAAGAGCAGTGAAGCCTGGTACTAACACTCACCAACTACATCACACAGATGGTGTTCAAGAGGATAAATTTACAGCTACATTGATTTAGAAGAGTCACGAGTAGATGGAGTCCTGGTTTTGTTTCTTTCTCCCTGATTTCTGTTAGTATTATCTGTCATAGTAGCAATAAATTTCCTATAAAGTGACTTTGATTTTTCTTCTACAGTTAAAAACCAACCAAGCAATCAAAAAAGCCAAAAACCAACACTGTAAAAAGATTGCTGCTAAAATGGTTCTCTGGAAACTCTGTGAGCAATACCAGCTAGTGCGAAAGAGCTGCCTTCTGGAAAACAAGGCAACAGGGCCCTACTGCTCCCAGCACATGAGCACAGGTACCGCTCTGCTCATCAGAGTTAGCACATCTTCACACGCTGACCAAGTCATGGTCTGCTTAAAGCACCTGCTCATGTATCCCTGTGCAATGAAAAGCCAGGACACATGGTGCACTGAACACAGCCCTTTAAAGAAAATAATCTTTGTAAGACTTCTATTTTAAGCTTTTAAGTTCTAAATATTTCTAGAGCTTCTATCTTGGCCAACTTGTTGCATCTACACAACCAAAGGAAGGTATGCCTGTAGCTCATGCTCTCTTTACCCAGCTTTAGTGTAAAGACCTCCAACTAGGCCACTGCTACCAATCTCCGTACAGGCTCCTTAGATGCCTGGACTGGCACTCTGGCTGTCAGGTTGTGTTACCACCTGCATACTGCTTTTGGTACCTCCACCAGGCACCTAAACTGGCACCAGAAATAAAATGTGTGCACAGAAAAGGTACACCTTCCTTCTGCTCTGCAGGAATTAGCCTCCAAAAGGAGTTACCCCCCATTTAGCTAAAGGGTTAAAAATAAACTAAATAGTGTGGCTTTCCCAGACTTTACAGCTATGCAGGTGTGCAATGCTGTTACAAAATATTATCTTTCAAACCAATTAAACAAATTCTCACTTTACAAAGAGATCTGCATTAATTTTACACAACATTTAAAGAACAAAAAAAGGTTAAATTTGTATTACAATTTAAATGGTGACCTCGTGTCCATCAGTGTGTTCCGGATAGGACAACTGCCTTCAGTTGCATGGAAGAACTTGGCAGTTTCATTAACGCAGCAGTATTAATGAAGAAAACATGACACCTTCATTCCAACAGGCATTTTAGCAAAAACAAGCCAAGGGAAACAGGGAGAGGACACGGAAAGAAACCAGATTTGTAGAGGGTGCACTGGACATAGATAAGACCATAAAACATGAATAACCCACGAATTTAACATGCAAAGGTTACTGGTACATTGCGATGCTGGTTATGGTTAAAGAGACTATACAGCTCCTGGATCTTTGTCCTTGACGCTTCATTAAAGTAAGACTCTGAACTTCAAGTTCATAAATAAAATGGAAATTACAGTAGTGCCATAAAAACGTAGGTAGAAAAATAGTGCAAAGCCAAGGGCTGGACACTTTAATCTGTCACAAGTACCCGCAAGCACTACTATTAGTGCTCTTAAAGAAAACACATACAGAAAACATTCTCTATTTTTTATAAATGGCAGTTGCCTGCATTGCACTCTGTATTTAGAATTTACTGACTACCTTTGCTTCCCTTCGAAGCTGTGGATGGAGAATAAATACAGCCTTTCACACTGGTGAGCACTGGCTGCCCCCCAGTCACGACTGGTAACAAAGTCAGACAGTATTTATAAAAGAAATCAACTAAAAAGTAAATCAGACAATATCATTTAAGGCCTCTGTCCCTGCTAGTCTGCTCAACAGACCACACTTTCTCAAAATAAGAACATCTTCCACTTCTGTTACAGTAACCAGAGAGCGAAGTTACACACAAAAAAGGTCACATTTATGGCTGCCAAGAAGGCAAAGTTCCTGAGGCTCAGCCAAATGCAACAGCAAAGACACCCTTCGCAGCACTCTTCGAGTGCCTCACACTGTGTGGATGGAGGAAGGAGGGCAGATCAGCGGAGGGTGAGCCCAACACGCTGCTCAGACTGAGCACCTCATTTAAACCTTGCCGCCCTTATTGAAAGGGGTTTGGAATTACAACTGATTACATAGTGCAAACTGTTATCAGCTCCCACAGATAAAAAATACACAGATGGGAGTCTAGAACAAAAGCCACCACCAGCCAGGGTTGTGAGGAGCACCGGCCATTAAGGAAATAAACTCCAGGGAGCAGAGTCTGACATCAGCTACTCCTGAGTGAGCCTGGAGTAATTCCAGCTTTTCAGTGAGGATTTGGTGAACTTACACAGGCGCAACTGATACCAGAGTCTGAATCAGTTTGGTGGTGAGGCACCAAATTAAAATGAAGCGTTCATTAAATGACAGCCTTTCAGATGTAGAGTAAAAATCATTGGAAACAGAGTTAGTTAACCTCGAGTGGGACAGACGAAACAGCCACCAATGGACAGAGCTTATATTTAAACAGCATTTCTCAAGTATTCGTTTCAGCAGGTCCATAACGTTTTAAAGGAGGGTTTGGCATAGCCTGGTCTGTGTCACTTTTTAACAGGGTTCTTGCTGCCACCTCATGTAAACTGTTGAAAAAATATATTCTATCCATGCCCATGCTCACTCTACATAGGCACGACCAAAATTCCAATACTGTGCACAGAATAGGAACCGTATCATGGCCTTTCTTAACATTTAGCTTCAAGGTGAGTTTGCTGCTCGCAGGTTACTGACAAAAGGCATGCTCAATGGCAGGGAAATACGCATACTTCTGATATTTCAAGGTAGATTTCATGTTTGATCCGACAAAAATACCAGCTTTCTCAAGGTAATCCAGTCTCTCAAAAGAGAGTGCTACCTTAGTTAGAAATAGTTTTGTTGGGTTTTACTTCTGTAACTGATTTCTATTGTATAAATCAAATTGATTTCAATGCGGAAAGAAAAGCCATGGCAGCCAATTGACAGGAAACTGTCAAGAATATTTTCTTAAGAGTTTGTTATCTTTAATGGGACACAGGCTGGCAGACAGAGGAACTTAACCAGGCTTTTCCCTCTCCCTCTTTCAAAAAATAACCCAAACTTTTTGAGGAGTCTGAGTGTCACCAAGAACCAACAGAAAGCATGAATGTAATGACTGGGTCTGCACAGCTGGAGTAATACTGCAGGATCAAGTCATATGCACCTAATGGAAGATGGTAAAGTTCTAGCAGTCTCAAAATCTGTCTCATTTAAGGGTACGCACTACTGAATGGTGTCCCGTTTTCCTTTTACAAAGCAAAAAACTACACCATATGTACTGCATGATAATCTAGACTTTTCCCACATGGGGACTTGTTAGTGATAGAGTAGCCTGTAAAGAATAGGCACTTATCCCAAGAATTGGCATAGAAGAGTATTACTTGGCAGGTATGGCACCAAAACACAACCATTGTGCTTTCTCACAAAAAATACGCTCTGCAAATGGAGGCTTAGAGAGACACAGAGTTTTAGGTTGTTGGCGGGCTGTGTTTCTTCTTTTTGCTTCGGTAAGATTTGCAAATGCAGCAGACGATGCACGGAGATGCCACAAGCAGCAAGGGAGAGGTCACCAGTGCTATTATACCTAGTCCAACAAGGATCCCCACAACCTGAAAGACATGGTGGTGAATAATATGTTTTTAGCTGACATGGAACATAAATTACACATATGCATGCATAGGCACAGCAGAGATCTCAAAAAAAAGATAAAAACATGAAAATAATCATCTTTATCCTTCACTGAAGGGTAAAATCGCTTTGCTTCCTGAGTGCATGAGAGCTCTGCTCAGCTGACTAGGAACGCACCTGCGTTCTGTTCCACATCACCGAAGCCCGCGAGTGGCCCAGCTTGTTTCTGCAAGGGCCTCTGTCGTAATGTCGTAAGAAGATATCGTTCTGAAAAACAAAAGTAGAAGCTGTAAGAGCAGGTTACAGTACTGCAGGGAGAGGTTCAAGACTGGACTGGAAATACAACCTTCCCAATGCTGCTTTAAAATTACCAGCTGCCAGCAGACAAGTTCATCCCGCTTCCAAATGATCATCTTGAGAAACTTTTTGCAGTTTCAGAAAGTGTGGAGTGTGTGGGACCTGAGCTATTTTATAGAACCTTTCAGCCCCACTTTCAAAAACCACAAGCATATGCGTTGCACCTACTGCACAAGTACCCCATCTGTAATTTGGTGATGATAAAGGGGCAAGATAAATTGCAGATACTTCTGAAAACTAGCAATCTGAGGAATCATCTTCCTGAGGTACTTCTACCTTCTGTTCTCCTGCTGTCCCTGCACCTTACAGACATTGCCTTCTTAAGCTTAACAGGAAAATTCAAAAAAGAGAAATCCCTGTTTCCTTGTTCTTTTTCCACCGATGATTACGAAATGATCCATTTTTACTTCAGAAAGTGACTAATGCCCTGCGTTACCCTCCCTTAGCTAGCTGTGCTGTAACGTGTTGCTGCTTCCTCTTTCATTTTAAAGGCCTACTCTTTGGCTCTGCAGGTAGTACCTTCACCTATGCCAGGAGCTCCTGTAACCCTGCACATTTAGAAAAAGTACATTTAAATCACCCTACATCTTCCTTCTTCCTCATTTTGAACTGATGAAAACTTGATCAGGGCATGTTTGCAGAGTTTGTGAGGATCTGGCAGTCTTCCAGTTCAGCCCAGTGTTAAGCAATTGTGTACTGTATGTAGTCTGGGGCAAGCGGTAAGAATCACGTTGAAAAAGCATGCTCATACACAGAAACAGGATCTGACACTAAGCAAAACCTGTTTAGCATGCTGAGAAAAGGAAGGACAAAGAATGAGGAAGTCTCATTGTTTGCTGGCTGCAAAGTACAAAGAAGAAAAGCTATGCAGCACCTAACATTTTATTTCAAGTGCTGGTCAAGTCCTTTTCACACTCCCACTGTTGTTTCTGACAACTGTTTCAAGAAGGGAAGCTGCAATATACATGAGCACATTACTTCCTGTACTATTAATCCTGCTAGGAAACTTGAAGCCACACAAGTGGAGGCTAGTTGATATTCCTTGAGAAGTAACTAGCAACCTGCACTTCATAACTCGAGTTTATAATCCAGTATTTTTATAGCCAAACCTACTAACTAATCACTCTCTTCAGTAATCATGGCACTAGGGATGGACTAGTAAAGGAGACCTAGTCTATATGGGCTCACCCTACAGTTGAACACCCCCTTCACCCACTACCATGCCACTTTTTGAACAGGCTGTGACCTGTCAGGTGGAAGACCCTTATTTCCCTGGCTCTCAAACAGCTTTTAGCTACTGCACTGGAAGAGAGAATCAGAGAAAGGTAGTGCTGGAATGGACCTCCAGGAAGCAACTGGTCTATCCCATTTCTCTCAGAAAACTAGCATGGGACCCACAGAAATGTTTATAGTCCTTTATGGAGAAAAAGATATCCATATAAATAAAAACACTGGGTGAACAAGAAGAAAGAAATGAAGTCAAGAGCTGAATTGAGCCAAGACATTCACTAGGATATCAACAAATTGATGAAGAGTTTGTACAGGGCCTCAGCCTAAGCCCAGCCCCTTTACCCTTTATCTAGGTGTTTTTTTCTGCAGCACTTACATCCAAGTTCTGTAGACAGTACCAGCAAAATGTGTGTTTGCAGTTCTTGCACATCATCTGAGCACAGCCCTCATTTCGCTCAATGTAGATCCGACAAACTGGGCACTGCTTAATTGGTGCCTCTGACTCTGTTCCAATAAGTGATCTAGAAGAGCAAGGAAACGTTAAAGTTAAATGTGAATGTAATTACTGTTGACATTCAGGTCCTAATGTGTACTGAGCTTATTTTCCAGAGCATTTAATGTTGTTGTCTTTAATGCACTCACTGTGTGAGGCTTGTTACGCTCAGTACAGTATATTGAAGTATACTCACTACTAGGTGTTAGATTATTAACATCATGTAAAAGTTAAACTCCATTCCCTTTGTCTTTTATGCTACATAAAACTAACACTCACTACACCCACTAATCTATCATCTGTAGAATTAAAAATCAGCACATTGTAAAAGAGCTTGCACAATTCATTTAACAAGACTGGATTAAGCAACTCGTAACAGTTCTTGCCTGAACAAAATAACCTTAAACTCCGCTAAAGCCAGATATCAAACTCAGAGAAAAAAGTTACGGCAAGAGCTCTCTGGCAACTCCTATTCAGTGAAGTCTCTAGCAAGCAGAATGCTTAGATTTTAAGGAAGTCTTTCATTTTTTGCAAAAAAAAATACAGAAAACTTTGAACACATATGACTGAAAGTCATCTGATTATAAAGACAAAGACAGACGGCCAGAGATATGATCTAATTTAAATACAAAAGTGCTCTCTTTCTGTAGATTAATGTCTTATTCAACTTTATCTGTATGAGCTTAAATCAGGTTTCTCACACAAAATGGGACATTTTACTCTGTGTAAGAGTTAAGATTTGTCTATGCAGATAAATATTTAGCAGGGGTGATTTCTTAATCACAGTATAAGCTTGACTGGATAGCATATCCTATCTAGAATATAAGTTTGAATCCTAGAGTATCATTGGTGTATTGGATTTTTTGTATGGGCACAAGTCACAAACTGTTTAGGTAGATTCAAAGCCCTGGAGGACTTCACCTTTCAGAAGTGTCAGTGGCAACGCAAACTTTGTAAGTACACAAACAATATTAAGTATTAAAAAATAAAATTATCATTTAAAATAATAATTAAGACAGCAATGAAATTTAGGAAACACCAAGAGAGAAGAAAAGCCTCGGAGATTCACCTAAGGACCTAGAAAGAAGGTGTTTCATTAAACTGATGAGAGGCACAGAGCTAGCACCCCATGCCATAACGAACCAAAAGACAGCGTGACCTCTGTGGGTTCCCCTCTTACCCCTGCTCATTTAGCAATGGAATTTGGTTTTCCTGGCACAGGTGCTGTGGGTGCCATGCCTCCTTGCAAAAGGAACAGAACTTCAGGTGGCAAGATGGGCATTCCACCAGCATCCGCACTCCCGACTCGCTTGGTGTCATATGGCACACAGTTTGGCAGTCGATTGCAGGGCACCACGTTCTCCGGGGGTCCAAGTGGACTTCTGAAATGTATCAGAGAGAGAAATAAAACTGTTTATTCAGCCCCCTTCCCATTCCAGTCACATTCCAGTGACAGGTATGCAAGACCCAGTTCTGCATGTGGGGGGGAAACTGAAGTCCTCCACACCCATGCCTATGGGTGTTTGAACCTACTCTTCTTTAGGCAGGTCTGCAATTGTGCTCTGCTAAGGCAGTTGCACTGGAAGCATCACAAGAATGGCAATACACTACACAGGATGTATTCTTTGCCTTTATAAGGAGGTACAAAAGATTAACCTAACTGCTGCTCCCTGAGAAGCATGTATCTTTTGTGACATTAGGCCATCCTGTGTCTTTCACGTGTGCAAGCCATGCAGTATCTTTCATGTAAACAGCAGGGCTGTGATTAAAATAATGTTAGGTCACAATGCATGCCTTATTTCCTCCCCTCTACCTACAAACTCCAATTAATATTCACTTTGTTATATGATCACTATTTGTCAGATACAGTGATAGTCAACATGAGATTCGGGGTTGAGATGCTGAGTTACAGACATGACAAAGAATGGTAAGTGTTGATTCTTCTCACCCCCCAGCATATATTCAAGGAATCTGGACCTGCAGTAGAAACACAGCTGAAACACATTCACTGTTACAGGTGCCCACTCTGTGTGCAACCTTATGCTGCTCAAGTCCATGAAGTGTAGCCAAACTCCCCCACCCTACAGAGCCTCCCTAGAAAAGAGCTGTTGTGCTTGCAGGAGCTACCTGCCTCTCCTCCTTCATTGGGAGCTCTCTGGTACCACCACCGAAAACAAGTAGATGGAGGGTATGTCTCAGAAACAGGTGGAAATCCCTGCCTGTGACATGCCAAATGTACCTCCAGCAGATAAAATATTGTCCCCCTTGAAACAAAAAGCTGCACAAGGGCCCCAGACACATGTCCTCTGGCAAATTTTGCTAAAACAGTTGAAGGCACTTCCTCCTATGCACATCCCTCTGGCCTGTACTGCTCTTCTGCAGGAGGCTGCTGGTAACCCACAGTGAAGGGGACTGGTGGACAGATATCTAGCAGATGCCCCAGTCATTGTCATCTGTATGCAATGCCAGAAAAACACCTGTACCATCTACCTCCATCTGTTTCATGAACTTGCTGCATTCTTTCCTCTTACTCTCTTACATGTGCTTCCTTTGCCCCACAGACCAAACAAACATTTTGGTTTGTACTGAATGAAAGCTGGAACAAAACAGTTTGCAGCTTCATTTGTTGGAGGAAGGGAGACACATGGATGGGCAGTACAAGCCATATTTCATTTTTATATACTTTTAAAAAGTAGTGTCCTGACTGAGAAATCATTATTTCTGTAGCTTCCCTTGGTGCCTCTTAAAAGAAACTCTGAACTAGTCAAGACCATGGCCTAGGACTGGCTATTGCATTTAAGTCTGCACACAGCAGGTTCTGTATGCTTTCTGTTGATAAACAGCAGTTAAAATGAGATAAAGTGCAGTTCCCACAGACAGCTGCTTAACATACCTCTGGAAGCCTAACTTCTCCTGTCCTGGTTTTGGATGAAAGCTAGGATGTCTGGTTTTAACATCACTGGGAGGAGGGCAGTTGGCTTGTAAATCTTACTGATTTTTACAAATTTGTTGTAGCAAGATGTAATGCATGAGATGAAACTCCCTCCTCTCCCACTTCCTCCATTTTACAAAGAACCTACAGATGGTGTTTTGCAATCCATGCTGTCTCATACTGTTTGGTTTACCATGGCTTAAAAGTGAAACCAGAAAAAATTAAAAAGGAGCAGCTAAAAAAAAGGAAAGAGGCTATCTCATTGCTGCGACAAGCTTCTCCATCTTTCGGTTAGGGCCATTTCTCTCCCAAGCCTTTCCCCTGCTTCCCCAGAGCCAGTTCAGACACACTTGCTTCACTTTCAGGAGGAAAGCCTTCCCAAACAGTGTCAATAGCAGGCAGGAATTGGGCCAGTTTTCACAAAACATACAAGCAAGCAGGTGGGAGACAGATGGGGGAAAGACAGCCCCCTGAAGAAAGGAGAACTTCTGGCTCAGGAGAGGTACTCAATGAAAGGATGAAGCCTATGCTTTCCACAGAATATTAGGAACACTTCCTTCTAAAATGGACTACTTTTTGGTCAGGCATAAAATGGACATCCTCATCATCTACCACCTGGTCTATTGGGCAACTGTCACAAAAATAGAAATATAATACATGTGTCCTAACCACATCCTATTCCCCTATTTCATTACTTCTGATGACCACATCAACCCCTTCCTCAACAGACACAGAGCAATTCCTGTTTCTTCTGTTAAAATATGCTGCATGGAAGCTCTGTGGCTAGGCCCCAAGTGGATGCAGAGAAGTTACAGATATGTAAGAAAGCTTGCTTTTAAGCCTGAAAACATTTGCATTCTAAGAACACAAAACCCACAAGATAATATTTTCAGTGCATTCCTTATTGAACCAAGCAAATGTCCACAGATAGACAACTGGGTAACAGTTATTTCTCACTCCTTTTTCACCCAATATTATTTGCCCTTTTTTTTTTTTTTTCTAATAAGGAAATGGAGAAGAAATCTCTTTTATTAAAATAGCTAGCATGGGGGATGGGAAAAACAGCTTTTGGATGTATAAGCCCTTCTTCAGGTCTTCAAAATTTTCCTCAAAATTCATCTCACAATATGAAATGTCTGGAAGGGTGAGAAGCATTGGCTTTACCAATCACTTGAACACTGGTAAGCAAACACTACAGAGCGAGTCTTCTGACTTATCCAAGAAGCATTTCTAGTAAAGCAAAGGGAGTGCCCAAGCAAAGATCCCACATCTCAACAGAATAAAGCTGAGAGAAGGGTCTAAAATAGGAAGCTAGAGGGTTTGAATAAAGGGTTCTGTTGATCAGAGCAAAAGTCATGAAGGATACCCTAGTACCTGTCTATTTTAAGAGAGGAGAGGCCTGGGTTTTCTGTAGCCCCAGGTTTGAAAAGGGCTAGGTTGCACTAAGGCTGACACAGACACAAGACACAGAACAGATCTCTGCTGCTGGGAGTCCCTGGGCAGATTCTAGGTCAGAATTCAGCCCCAGCAGGTGCCATCAGCAAGGTTTATTGCTGGTTTCAGAAAAAGGCTCTCAGGCCAGTGTTGGTTGGTACTGGTCAGGGCATGCATGCTTGCCATGCTGGGGTCAGGTTTGAGAACAAGCTTCAGGCCAGCAGAAGCTAATAAGCCAAGTCCAACTGATGAGTCCATAAAGGTCAGCCTTGAGAACAGGCTAAATCCAGGACAGGTAAAAGGTCTTAGCCAGGATTTGGATTAGGCTGGTGTCCAGGTCACAGCTTTAGTTAGCAGGAATCAGTATGCTGGATTTATTGCTGTGACCAATAGGCAAGGCAAAAAGGCTATGTATAAGCCTGCTGCTGGTATGCCAGTTTTTCCTCATCATAAAGGAGAAAGGACAGATCTTAGAAGAGAAGCAATGGAGGTGGAGGAATATTTGCCAGACTTAAGCAAGAAAGAAAAGGAGGATTTTAAAAACAGACAAGTTTCAGGCTTCTGTGTGTGGGAGGCAGTAAAAAAGAGATGTAACAGGGAATGGGACAAAAGATCACGAGTTCAGCTTTGGATAGTTACAGAGGAGATACCAGGAAATCCTTAGTTTCACAGACCTCAGCTAAAAAAAAGGCTTTATATAAAACAGATCAATGTATTGCAAGAATGTCTGTTTCTTAATTGCTTTAATACGGTAATTTAAAAGCTCTGATTTCCCCTGTCTAGGGCTCTAGACAAGCCACTGCTTGGCTGATGAACTGGAGGGACTTCTTGAGGAATGAAGGATAAACAAGAAGGAGGTAAAACAGGAGAGAGAAATAAAAAATAAAAGCAGGGTTTGGGAATTTTTTATTTTTTTTTTTTTTTGGCCTGAGTGCCTGCAAATCACAGCTACAATCTGCATCTGTCCATGAACTCGGGGGCATGCTGCAGTTTCTGTGCTTCATGATCATTCACTGTGACTCATGCCAGATGAAATCCTGTAAAAACCCACTTATTCTTCCATGTGACCATCTTTCCAAGTGCATTACTGTGCCTCACTTTTATGAACTTCTGCATTTTTATACAGATGTTCCCAATCTATTTGCATCTACACACACATGTAAAGCAAGAACACGAAGTCTTTCAGGGAAAGTTTGAAAACAGGCAGAGTCACAATAGATCAGTCCAGAAACACTATCCTGCAAGCCACCATGGAGTGAGTTCTTTGAAAAACACTGCAGCTTCCAGCTGAGGCTTTCAAGTTGGTGTCAGCCTTTAAAACCAGAGTGGAAGCTCATCTTTCTGACTAGCATGTTTATTCTTCAGCCTTGGCAAGGAACAATCTTCTGAAGCAGAAGGCTGGTCTCTGGCATAGGAAAGCTGGGCCCCAGTAACACTTTCAGTTTCAAACGTCTTTACTAATGGGCCTTACTCAGTAATGAGGGGTTCATTTATCCCTCAGGAAAAATAAAACACACTAGATGAGCATACATGAGGCTTCTACATATGAAAAGCTCCTTGCATGGAGCAAGCAGCTTTTGCAAAAACCTGTATCACACTGCAAGGTCTGTCTCACCCAGTTCTGAAGATTCCTATGGATGTATGAAAGGACTGTGTGCATCCTGCACCAGCCTCTAGCACCTTGTCTAGTTCTACCAGTACAACCACCACCTGAAAGACCCAGGATGAGCATGCTGCAGGAACAACAATGGAGCCTCAGGCATGCAATCTGAAGGTGTTGCCCACAAGCTTCAGTAAAACTGTGGTGTTTCACTAAGACACCAGCCTGTTGATTCTGTCTGCTCCACTGAAATAATTTCAGAAAATATAAAAATAAAATAAAAAAACATTAAAAGAATTGTCTGTGGAGCACAGCCAGACCTAGTGATTGCTCTTAAACTCTTTCAGAACAAAGGTATCTTCTCTGTTTCTTCTTTAACTTGCCCAACAGGCTTTGTCTCTGCAGTATGTAAGACTGCTGCCTCCACTGACACTTTAAAAAGAAAAGTAATAGAAACCAAAAGGTTCACACCTCGTTCAAACTTCAGTCTCTTGTATAACTGAAACTGGTTAACCGGCACCAAACAGGCAATCTGAAATGAGAAACAAACACACACAAAAAACTTTAGAAACACAGACTTGAAAAGAATTAATAAGCACTCTGTTCTACACACCTGCTCAACTGAGCCAGCTCTCCAATCCACCACTTTTCTCTGCTTGCTTTCACCACCACGTTCCTCTATACCTTGGATTCCTTTTCCAAAATTTGAAGTAGCTCTTGATCTCTCCTATTTCAGCAACACAGCCCAGTAGTTCAGCCCATGCCTTTTTTACTATGCATAGGAAAGCCTTCTCTGTGGATTCTTTATTTACTTCAGGCTTCTCAGTCTTATTTCAGGTTGGTTTAATGTAACAAAGGGTGATAGCTTGCCAGGCTTCTAGACTGCAGTATGTTGGTCATGCACAAGAATACAGCTCAAATGAATGGTTCCTCATTCCCCAGCCTTAATGGCAGGGGTCACTTAGCTCTTTGGTTTCCATTTTTTTATTCACTTCATGGGTTTGGGGCTGAGATGGTTAATGCCACTGCTGTTGGAATCTGACTTAGACATGCACCAGCCCACTGGGAACTGGGCTGAAGTTAACAAATTCAGTTGGCATAGACAAACAGGCTTTGCTGATACATTTTAATTACCATAATTAAACTAGCAGCCTAAAAGACAATTAACAGTCTATGTAGGAAAACCAAGTACCCTATTTAAAGCCCTTAAACAAATCTGAGATCACTCTCTTTATCTGACTCATTTGTAATATTGTACCAGCACTGAAAACCTATTTCTCTTTTATTGAAAATAAACCCAGACTAACACAGCACCTCATCATCTGAAGCACTGTGGGACAGTGCAGAACTGGCAGTTTCAAAATGAAGGGCTCTCAAACCTCACATCCAGAATCCCAGCACAGTCCTTCAGATTACTGTAAAAGGCAAAATTTTGTCATCAGTGAAGTGGACACTGGCCCTTGCTATCCTTCTGGGATGTGAGACACAGCACTCATGAGAAGAAATACAAAGGCAAAAGAAATCCAATATATAATTCAACATCAAGCTGCAGATAATTTGCTTTTGTAGATGAAAAAGGGAAATTATATATCCACATCAAATCAATTGGAATTAAAATTGCATTCTGAAGCAGATATTTGGATCATTTATCTGATGTCAAGATTTAAGTATTCAAAGATGCTTAAAAGACTTACACTTGAAGAAATCAAAGGATTTAATTTCACAATGGGAAACACAAACAAATCTGAACAAAGCATACTCTTAGACAAGCAAGACAGCCCTGGGTCAAAAGTACTGTCCTTGTTCAATTTCTGAATTTGGGGTGTAAACTATTTTTAGTATGAAAGTATTTGCACGTCTAAACAGTATTACATTAGTATGATTGTGTAAGACATGGAGCGCTTCCTGGCAAACTCTTCACTTGTTCATCAGAAATCAGCTGTAACGCTCTTGGAAAACAAGTAACAATCAAACAGGGGGAAAAGAGTCAAGTTCAGCAGCTTCAGCGAAGATGACAACCAACAAAGCTGTATAAAATCCACAAGAAACATCATTTCAGTATTGCCCACTTCTCCACAGGGCAGCTGCAAATCTAAATGGAGTTTGGAAAACAAAAGAAGTCACTGCTTCTCTCTAGCTGGGTGAGCATTGGCAACTACTTTAAATTTCCCTTCATTACGACTAAATTAAAACAGTGCGTCTCAATGCTGTAAGAGCCACTTGAGTGAATTGTTTAGTTATCTGGGGTCTTTCTGTGCTTGCTTTTGCTTTTAATAATTTTCCAAGAGCAGCTCTACTGAGCCCAGAACTTCCCATGTATTAAAAATCATCCTTTTTGATTACAGTGGGAGTGGAGTTAGGAGTGTCACTGCAGATTTCAATAGGAAGCAGAGTCAGCACTGTAAGCCTTCCTTTTTCCAACTGGAGACCTGACTTTACCAAGAAAGCCTTTCCCACGTGTTTCATCAACTCCACTCTTCTTCCTCCATACCCTTTTCACAGTTCAGGTCCCCCATCCCTGCATACAGCTCTGAGTGTTGAACACACATCACTGGCACTGACTCCCCCAAGCTTTGAAAGATCAGACCCCAGTAACACCCACACAGAGCTCCACCTGAGAAGGGCTGAGCCAAAGCCTCCCACAGGTTTAATATTGTTAGGCAAGAGGACAGGAATGCACAATCTGCTGCTGCTTGAAATTGGGGACACATCAAAGCTGTACATGCAAATTTAATTGGGAAAAAAAAAAAAAAAAGAAAAGAAACATGAGTATCAGGTCCCAAAAAACCCCAGCAAATCCTTTCCTGAGTGAACTTTTAATCCCACTTATGCTTAATTGAGGAGGACAGCCGTAAACATGGTAAGGGGATTAGGTTTTTATCTTCTACTTGGCATCAGAGTCTAAATGTTCATCTTCAAACAACTTCTCCATACAACTTGTCCAGCCCTGTGCAGGAGTCCATCCCAAACACATCCTCTTCTCCACAGTTGCACACACTTCTGGGCTAGACAGAAGATGTAGATCTGGGGTAGAAGCAAACCAGCACTCCAGCAGGTGGCAAAAAGCCAAGACAGAAAGACCATAAGCATGTCAGAAAGCAGACATTTCTTATTCTAGGCTATGAGATTATTCAATGTAGCCAGAAATGCTACAGGACAAGGTTTTGGTCTTTTTCTCTCCCCCCCTTTCTTTTTTTGGGGTTTTTTTTTTTAATACTGGGTTAAGATTACAATAAAAACCTATGAAGAAAATGAGAGGAAGAACTCTCCTCTCCTGAAAAGATGTTGATTTGTGACTTAGCAGGCTGCTGGGACTTGAAGTAAGTTTTCTGGTTTTCTATACCCTGTAAGCACCATCTGCGGTTAAAATACCCTTGTTATAGCTCACAAGAACATGTAAGAGCTCTCGCCAACAGCAGCAGCTTTCACCTGAAGTAAAAATATCCATGGAAAAAAAGCAAAATTTTGAAGGTTCATTACCACAAAAGGCTCCAGCTGGACCCTTGCCAAGCGTCCAAAAAGACTGCCCAATGTGGTGCGATAACCAGGGCCCCATTACTATGCAAGACAAAGAGCAAAGGAAGGAAAATGAAAGCATTTGAAATAATCGGGTTCAGTTTACACAGGGGCAGTGTTCCTTGTTACCCAGGCAGTGCAGTAAGCAGGAGCCAAGGAAGAACAACTCCCCTGTTTTCAAATGCTGGCTACCACAGTGGAAAGGGAAAATCACTGCTCCACCTATTCTCAGGCTTTCAAGGGAGATGCAAGGAGGTAATCAAGAAAGCTGAATAGATCTTACTTCCTTTCACACCCATATGAATCAAACCTTGATAATGCCAAGGCAGGGAAGTTCACCAGTCCAACTGCTTCTCCCTTTCTCACTTCAGCAGATACACAACAAGGGCAGATCATGTATTGGCAGCAGCAATGGCCGTTTGCAAAGGGGTTGCATTGCCCTCCTCTGAGAAAGTCCCAGTCACATGGGCACTGTCTGGCCTTGCAAGGAGTGCAAAATAGTTTTAATTTGGGCAGTGGTTTGCTTTTGAAAGGGGCATGGGAGTTCAGACTCTTCATTGTCAGAAATTACACCCACACCTTTCTTCACCAGTTACCATGCTCACTAAAGTCATAATGAAATATTAAATTATTCATTTCCTCCATTAAGGAGCTCTTCTCTTACTCAGTGGCAAATAAAAACAAAATTAAGATTCTCTCATTTGCTCTGCTTGGATTTATTTAAAAACGAGTAAATAAGAACCAAAACTGTAATTTTGACCCTGAAAGAGATAGGTTGGCCTGCAACATTTTCTCAGCTTCCTCTTCATTTTACCATTTCAATCGCCCGGAGCAAATTGTAAACCAATTTTCAAATTAAAAATAAAACTCTTATTTTAAACTGACACTCAATGGGATTTTTGTTCAGCAGGGTATGGAATATAGCGTAATTAAGAGTTCTAAGATCTGGGTCATTGTCCCATTTCAGCATCACTTTACGAAGTGCTGACAATCCTCTGTCAGGTTAGTATTAGTGCAGATCATAGTCTACACCAATGGAATGTCAATAAACAGAATCTGCACTGCATGCAAAGGGGTAATTCTCAAAAGATGCAAGAGGACAGCCCAAATCAGTCACTCCTTTACTGCCTGCTGCATGGTTTTAATCCGGATCAGGTTATGTATACATGGATCATTGGCATCAATGCTACAAGCTTCAAAACAATACAGGAATCAGAAAGAGCAAAGCACAATTCCCCAGACATTATCCAAGTGAGTACTGCATTAGAAATCCCTGTTTGCAGTTGAGATTTACCCTGATTCATAGTTTACACTGGTGATTGGATTTGCACCAAACAAAACCGTTTCAAACCATGACAAATTACCCCTTATTTAGATTAGGGTCCAGTGAAATCAATGAAGCAAATTCCCAAGAGAGATAGGAATATTCTAGACAGAAGTCTGCAGTTAAAAAGAACTGTACTAACATAAGACATTCCTTCTACCTTCTGCTTCCAGGAAGGAATCCAAATCATCTTTGTTTACCATACTACTAGAGCTTGAAAGGACAAACAACTTGTTTAATGAGATTGCTTTTAAACTTCCCTCTTTTTTTGTGTAACCAGCTATTTGAAACAGAGTCTGTAGCCAAAACCATTGCCTTCCTGCCACCAATACCCATTTATTTCTGCTTGAAACCAGCTGTAACACAATACAAGCAGCTGCTATCTTGATGCAACAGGTCAAGATTTGACCTAGGATTGCACTCCAGTGCAATCAAGCACTCCAGTGGAACAGTTCCTTCTGTTTGAATGTACTACTGTCAAAACAAAAAAAGAACTGCTGGGAAATGTACCAGTTTTGACTGGATTTTGTTGAAGTAAAAAACAAAACAAAACCAAAAACCAAACCCACAACCAAACAGAGGGGTTGAAACATATTTAAACATATTTTCAAAGCACTGAAAAGTATATTTCTAGTTTAAATGACTCTTCATTTTAAGTTCTTTTGGAACATTTTCTTCTCAGGTCCAAAGAGGCACAAAGACCAAAAGTAAAGCCTGAATTCCCATCATTTCCTATACAGTATGAATAAAGACCTTGAGAGAGGGAGGTAGAGGAACCTTCATAGCTATAATGTGTTATAAATTGCTTATAAGCTTTGTTATTAATTGTTCAGTTTCCTCATCGAATCCAACTCAATCCAAAGCCAATGAAAAGGCTTTCCTTCACTTCAAATGACGTTTAAATTCACCTTTACAGGCAAGGGCAAAAGGCATTTAAAAAGCAAACAAAACAACCACGTTAGCTAACATAATTAGACACAATTTAGCCCAAAGTTTAGGAACCAATTTAACACCATGTCCATGACAAAGTCTGAACTGCTATGTTTTCTCCAAACTGTAATGGTACCTGGTAAACATCAGTCACAGTAGAGTCTGAAATGGACATGACATGAAAAGTAATTTTTCAAAACTCTGATGCTAACACAAAGGTGAAAAAAAGACCAATACAGAATACAGAGTGCTCATACACACTCTGTAGTTCACATACTAAGCTTTCATATTATTAACAGAGATAATCTATACTTTCTATCATTCCTTTGGGGCTCTGGGGGGGTGGTTCTTCCTTAAAGAAAGGATTTTGGCAAAATACGTGAGCAGTTCATTTTAACCAGGTTGAGTGCCTGTTTGCTTTTCAAGTGAAAGTTTGTTTTTCAAGCACATTGCCAAAAGGGAGCATCAGAACATTCATTCATCCATGGGATACTAATGCTCATCTGGGCTGTTTAGTCATTCTGCTTTCAGCCCAAAAAACACCCTAGGATTAAGCTAATGGTTCATTTATACCTGCCCTGGAGTTTTCTCCTGCTTTACTAAGAGGAAATATATCTCTATAATTCCTATAACATCATAATGCTACTATTTGTTAATTTTCTTTAAAAAACACATTTTGAAGAATAAACCCCCAACCTGGTGGGATGGGTAGAAGGGCCATTGCTACGCCCTCACAGTATCTATACAGAAGAAAGGAGGAAAGGAAACAGCTGGCTACTTTCCACAATACCTGTATTCAGCCAAAGTGCCACCATATCCTAGTATGCCATGACAAACATAGCTGCAACTCCCAGGCCCTGATTCAGCTAAGCATGGTGTTTCAAAGGTGTGCTGGAGAGGAGATTATGGTTTTCTTCTGAAACAATAGGCATTTTTGGTATTGACAATTTCACTGCCTGTGACTGCACTTTAAGAAGATTATATACTTCTACCACAGCTATGTTTTCTGTAGTCACAGGGCTCAAGGGAACCAAGAAGGTAAGCTGCTTTTCTTCAGCTCAGGGATGGAGACCTGATTCCCTTTAATTTTGTCTCCACAAACAAATGCAGAGAGAATGCACAAAACCAGTTACAATCCCTTAACCACCTTTTTTATTCCTGGTTTGTTTTCTTTTCCTGTGTGTGTTCTCACGCCCAGCAGGCAGCTACCTGGTTTACAAAGCAAGAATAGCTGCAGGGCAACATCAGATTTGTCCACAGTCTTCTGTGGCCTTCTAGATGCACAGAACAGCTGGCACCTACTAGGGTTCCAGCCATGCTGCCAACAGCTTCTCCCACATCATGGGTTTGGTGCCAAACACAATTCAGAAACTTTGCACCATCCCTAAGTCAGGTGGGAGGCTGTTTGATCACTGGTGGGAAAGCCATCAGGCAGCCTGTTAGGAGCCGTCTAAAAGCCGCTTGGGTCTCACTGTCCCAAGTGGTGCAAGAAGGTCTGAAGAGCACAATTTCTCCTCCAGTTTCTCCACCTCTGACTTTGAAACTGAATCTTCCAGTTACACTGGAAGATTGTGCACATCTGATGAGCAAACAGCCCTACCTAAACCTCATTTGGCTTCTGAGCTCTCAACCTGTCCCATATCTGCCTTGGGAGTGAAGACACTTGAATCTCTTAAGACCTACTTCTGCCCAGTGCTGTGCAGTTACCTTTCTTTCCATATAACTATACAGAGTCTTGCATGTTTATACTGGACTTCAAATTGGTTGTTGCAGACCCATATAAACATACACGAAGAAATTCTGGCCTTGCATACCATCAGTTTGAGTTCTTGCTCTTGAGTTATGAGAGGTGCAAGAATTACAGTGTTTGCAGTCAAATCAAATCTGATTTAACTGACAACAGTAATGGAAACTCAGCAATTCTGGGATACAGGGCATTCTGGTTAAGTCACCTGCATGGGTAATTCAGAGGTTGTCAGGATGCCAAGTAAGCCTTTCCTCAAGGCACAGAGGGAGGGAAAAGTGCAAAACCCTTGAAAAACATCTGTTTGTTTCTAGTTCCTCTTGTCAGTCAGGCTTCTTGCCAAAAGCTCATTAAAGGTAATTAAAGGGAGGAAAAAGTTTATGATCACATTCATTATGTAGATATAAAGAAGACTGGGGCGGGGGGGGGGGGGCCAGGTATGTTAAAAAAAAGAGAGAAAGAAAAAAGCGTTGATACCTCTTCTTCTTGTAGGGTCCCATGGTTCAAGCATACCATGTCTGGACATGTGATAGAAGATCCACAACCTTCTTGAATTGCCAGCTGTACGTACTGTTTTAGGCACTAAAAACAAATAAAGAAAGAAAAAAGTTATAGCCCACATGTTGGTAACACACAGATGCTAGAGATACGGCACAGCTATCACCTCCACTGCCTTAACTGGCTGTCTTGAAGCTCCAGCACACAGAAACATCAATTATTGTAAGTGTGAATGCTACAAGTCATTATATTGGAAAGAATGCAACAAAGAACAATTAATTACGCATTATTTCATCTGCTGAGCATTGAGTTTACCCAAGTCAGCAAGTCAGACCTTTCAGTGCTAACAATCCCTATGCTCTGCTAAACTGGGATTGGAGGATTTAGCAGGGATAGTATCTTTCATCCTAATTAAACAGGCTTTGCTCTTTTGTCTTTCCTCCTATGTTCTTAATTCAGACTCTCAGCCAGCAGTCTCCATTGTAGGAAACCTCATTTACAAGAAAGAGACTACTGTTCTCAGCAGCATAAAAGGGGAAGAGAGTTTATAGCCTAGTTAGGAGGTTACAATCTGCCCTAGAAAATGTGCAGCTATCAGTTCTTCCCCCCACCTCCAACCCCTCCCCCCCCGATCAGGTAATTTCGATGGTTTACCATGATTTATCATTAACCTCTAGTCTGTGGAGCAGGAATTCAAAGACTACCTGCAGCATGGAGAATGCTTCATGAATGTTTCCAAATTGTTCCATTACACAAAAATGGCAGGCCTCCCCTCTCCAAGGGAAAAATAACCCTCCCCACATTTTACTTGGCATGCTGGTTTCAAATATATTTAGCTTGTCTTTTTAACACATATTATAGAGGCTTCGCAGCATAAACCTCCTGCAATGGACCAAAGGACAGGGCTTGAATTGTACCTCCAAACGGCACAGCTAAATAAGTAAGCACACTTCTAAATCAAACAAAAAAAAAAGGAGTCTCCTCAAAATAATGACAAAGCATACAGTTAATTGCAAATCACTGTTAAGAAAATAACAAAACATGGAATTCTGGCAAATTCTGGTATCAGCTTGCGTAAGTTTATTGTAAATGAAAACCAACATATTTTACGAGCAGCAAGACTAATGAAGCTTTGTTCCCTACAGATTTGTATTTCATGCCCACATGATAAACTTCTCCTCTTCCCCCTCAGTATTCCCGGCTTCTTCCCATATTGCTCCATTAGTTTTGAAGAAATATGTCAAAGTGTAAGGTCTTTAAGACCTTAAGCCAGCTTTCAGAACAGGCACTGAGTTCAGAAGGTACTGGCTATGTTATGGGGAAATCACAGCCTTTTGGAACATCTATTCCTCATATGATTCTATGATTCTATAATCAGCTCTGGTAAAGTCCCAAGAGTCTTCACAAAATGTTTTCCCCGTATTTACAGGCATTTAACATTCAAGTCAGCGTTAGTTTGAACTGTTCTGAGAAGGCCTTGCATATCGTGCTCTGATTAAAGACACTTCCTCATTTGTATTTTTTATTGGAAACTGGTACCCTCTTAAATGTCAGGATAATTAGGACTTTTACAAATGGAAATGAAGTTTCCTTATTATTCTATCTGTCTCTTGACTGAAATGTCCATGTCCACATGTTTTGGTTAATTGTGATGAACTATATGGAGGTATTAGTTCAAGCAAGTAGCATCAGCTTAACTCATTATTTTAAATGAGCTTACTTCTGATCTGTAAATATTTGAAGCATATTCATTTAGAAGAATGCAGGGGTATAACCTAAATGGTAAGCTTTAAATATCTAGCTCATTAGGCACTAATGGATTCAGATCTAGCACACCCCTGTAAGAAAGCAGCAGAGCAGGCTGTAAGGAACTGATGGTGCAAGGAGTATGTGGGAGGTGAGGGAAATACAGGTGAAGAGCAAAAAAGAAATCATGTCAGTAACTGAACACAGTATTAGCTCCTTAGGGAGTATCAGCCCAGATTTAACCAGGAGCTATTCTATTTTTCAAGCAGCAGCCTCAGTGCCCTGTACCCAGCCTCCATCATGAACAATACAAACAGAAAGTTCTGCCCCCTAAGTTCCTTTCCCATGCTGCAGCGTGTTTGGTGCACTTCTTAAGAATCGTGGTTGTTGCTTCAGCAGAGCCTCCTTACATCTCGCTACCTCTCCTCATGGAAGACCTTACCACTTTCTGGATCAAGTCTCAGGGCAGCATTTGGGGAAGGAGGAATGTTTCCCTTAATGTTTGTTTGCCTGAATTCCTCAGCAAGCATGGAAGAGCAACCTTTTGCTACGATCCTGTCTTCAGTCTCCTCACTGGTGCTGCCTGATACTCAGTAATTTGTTTTGACAGCGTGGTACAGTGGATTTGTATACGGAGGGCAACTCAGGTCAGCCGGTTACAGAGCAAGGACAAAGCCTAAGAAGTTACTACAGGCCCAGAAGCAGCCCAGAGGCTTGTTCTTAATTTAGACTTCCAGGACAGAAGCTCAGAGCACTGACAATTACCCTTCTGGATGGGCACGAAGCTCTTAAGGAGCTTCAATCCACAGCACGGATTTTGCAGTCAGTTTCAATATGCAGTATCTTAACAATTAGGGTTACCTAGCCAGGAGAACAGAGGTTTTTAATGACTGCTAATGCATCTGGATTCTCCTTCTCTTCCAGCTCACTCCTGGTTGTAGGTATGGACAGGTGAGAAACTGGAGACTTCTGTGATACTTTTAGAGGGTGCTGTTCTTTCAGAGGGTGACTTGGAGAGATTTTATCATAGATCTGTAAAGCGACATGGGTCTTCAAATGTTTCACAGAAAACTTCCGTGTTAAACAGTTTTTATAGGTATTGAATTTTTTGCCTTGATTTTCTGCACTTGGAAAAGCTGCTGTGGATGCAATTCAACAAGTTCATGGAAGGACTTTAAAGGTGCTGGGAAACTTAAAGGAAGCATTTAACACTCACCACTGAAGGATTAAGCTTTTTACCTAAGTCTGTACATGAATGTGAACTTCTTGTTCCCTCTTTCACAAGTTAGCAGCAAAGAAGAGCCAGTGGAAAACCACTAGAATTTTAAAACATGCCTTCAGTTTAACAGTAAGACTGTTTTTAGAGCGGTTTTACTACTCTTTACAGTTTGGCTGCTAATTTAGCTACTTACTTGAGAAGTAGCAAATAGAAGTATCTGAAAAGATGTACAAAGCTGCAAATGTGATGAAAAGAGGATTCAATATCTATATAATGAATCATGACTGACCTCAGCAGCATGTCCTCCCACACTACGGAGAATACATTATACAGACATCAAATATATATAGATACAAAAGACTTTTTGTTCATTTTGTCTACAAAGATCAGCAGTATCTCAGAAAAACTGTACACACTACCTACGCTACTTAATTGCTCTACAAAGTGAAGGTAAGATCAAGATACTCAGCCTTCTGTGGTATTAACAGCTCCTTGAAAGGATCTTAATCTTGACATCCAAGAAATTACATGGTCTCAACACCCCTGGGCTACGCTCCCCATGAATTTTCCACAGTGTGGTGACTTACAAGCATGGAGAGCAGTCAGTGGCTGGAGAAGCCGCACCAAAGGATCTGTGGCTTACAGTGGCAGTGATACCATCGTCTTACTCTCCATGGCCAGAGAAAGTCACCAACAGTGACCTTTCTACAAACACAGCAAGGTTTCAACAAACGTGCCACATAGTCAAGGCAAAATGGTTGAGGAAACAGACTAAAAGTCTATTGTGGTCTTGCTGACCAGGCTGGAATCCTGCTGACCAGAACATTTGAGCTTTGGCTACGTTATGTTCACCCTCAAATAAATGCTAGACAACTACACAAGGATTTTTAATTTCCATACCTGCAAGTATAAGCTAACCAGCTGTGTTCAGTTTACTCAGATTTTCTCCACTGAGCAACTATACCATGTACATATCTCTGTTCTGGGGTACATAAAAAAAACACCCTGATGCAACCAAGCAAGAGGAATCTTTTCAAATGTGACGATGTAATTCCACCAGTAAAACTCAGTACACCTAACAGAAGGTTTTGGTGCTGAGCTATCTTTCCCAAGCACATTTTCCTCCTGTTGTCAACCTCAGTGGAAAGCGTACTACAAGTAATTTTAATCTGCCTGAGATTCATCATGTATAATGACAGCTTTTGAAATAACTTTCTGTCTAAGCATTTGGGGCAAGATTTTCTTTTTATTCTTATGCCATTTTTGTCTTTCAGACCATTGCCTTCATCTATTTGATAAAGTCAATATCCATTTACCTACTTCACAAAATGATACTCATGAGTATCTAGTAAGTTAAGGCCTGTAAAGTACCTGGATCAAATTACCATGCAACATACATGCATTTCTTTTTTATTTTTTATCTTGCAGGACTTGTAAGAAAGATTACAGTCTAGGTAAATATTTACATATGCCCCAAGTACACATTCCTCTCCTGGAGCTCAGGCTTTGCTGAAAGTGTTTGTCGTAACATGAGGGAAGAATCTCTAAAAAAGCACCTAAAAGCCCAATGCAGGAATGCACAAACTAATAACATGAGAAATTCCTTCTTCAGTAATGAACACTTCCTCTAACCTTTGAAAGTGTTTTCTGTGGTCAGCTGTGAGCACCATGAACAGAAAATTCTGTTCAGGCTATTTGTGAATTCTTCGTTTCAACACTTCTCCTACATGCTGCTCTAATCTCAGCTTTTTTTCCCCCGAAGTCTATTGTGTGGAGGGGATTTTCAATGTACTAACCAGGAAAAAAAGGAAAGAAAAAAATGTCTGGCAATGAATTTAATCTGCAAAGGGACCATAACAGTTCCGCATTTAAACATAACAATGAGTTCAAAGTATAATCTCAGTGTTATGTTGCTAGGTAATGATATGACAAAGACACTATACCTCTCTTTCTGTGAAATCTTATGTTTCTATTCAAAGCCATTTTCAGATAATCTCTGTACCAGAGACAAAAGATGGATCTCAGTCATTCCTATATATCGCTTTTTCAAGTGCTTTGACATGTTTCATTACCTTGCTCATCTCCCATCTGCATGCAGGTCTCCAGCTCCCCAAATGAGGCCTCACTGGTTTGGATGCAAAAGCATGGAAGGAAACCACATACGTGACATGACAAAATTGAACAGGTAGTTTCATTAAGAAACATAAGAGGATGGGTAGCAAGAAGAAAGAAATGCTACAGAAATTGCTTCTAGCCACTGTAAAGCAGTTGATGCAGGATAAGTAAAGGATTAGTTAAGTCTTTAAACTGCATAAAGGATAAAAATGGATCTACAGTATTTCCTAACCAGTACTAGGGCATGACTTACCTACATTAAGTATGCAAGAAATTATCAAAAGCATCTTGTCAAAAGAGGGTTTTCCCTACTAATGTATAACTTGAAGACAAGTTCAATTTCTGAAAAACTAAGAAAACTTCAGGTTTCCATCTTAAAATCCACAAGACTGGCTAAAATGTTAAATCTCTCTTCCAGATTTGTCCTCAAACTGTATTGGTTTGGGTTTGATTTTCTTTTTTAGCCATAACTTTTTTACAAATTCAAAATTTAGGTGAGGGCAAACCCTGTATATGAAGGGAAATCACAATGTTTAAGTTGGCATTCGTAGTGTCATATGATTCAGAACAGTCAACAGATAGGAATCTAGTTTTTGTTTCAGTTCTGGGCATTGTTTATGTACTTTTTATTCAGTAAGACATAACTTTCATTTCTTTCTAACTATTTACCCATTCTTCAGTGGCTACACAAGACAACGTAGTAGTGATGTTGTTTTAAATTGAATATGGAGTATTACTGACTTCTGTGACATGCCAGAACTCTAAATTTATCCCCCTGATCACCTCAGTATTTAATCAATTGTGTATTCAAATAAATATACTCTGTCCCCACAACAGTACTGACAGTGTCTATGACAGATCTACATAACATTTAGTATCATGTTCATCATTGTCCTGACATCTGCACTTCTGCAGGTTCAATCTCTAAAATGGCCTAATCACTTTCAATGTGTAGTAATCAAACTCCTGGAATCTCTCAAGTATTTCTCAACAGGTCTTAAAACTAGATTAATCAAGTCTATCGGCAATTAGCCTAGAGGCATCTGCACTTCACTTGGACAACATGTGAGCTTTTCCAATTGAAGATATTTTTCAAGAGTACACCACAGAAACAGCCATTTATTAATTTGTTAGAGGTAAACTTATAATAGGCACAGTTTAAAGGGGAAAAAAAAAACAGACATCCAGTGAAATACACATTGCCATTTCCCAACCTGTATTTTAACTGCTAAGGACCAGATACAGTGATAAATGAAACTGCTTTCAAATGGATAGATCATCAGGCCACATTAGAGCCTTACTGAGACAGATGCTTGAAAGAAAGTGAAAAAATGCCCCTTTAGCCTCAAATGACATACAGTCATCTTGTGGCTCAGTAAGAAGGGGAGGAATAACATCACTGACAAGCATTTCATTTTGTCATGACCAAGTGAAAACAGCAAGCAAACATGACAATGGACCAGAATGTAATGGCCTCCTGCTGCTCCACAAGCCCGTTTTTTAGGGAATCTTTCAATCATATCTGAGAAATATATTGTTATTAGCTTTGTCTTAGAAGATGTGCTACCAATGGTGCTAGATTCTGCTCAGATATATAGTCTAATACTTACACATAACCCACCATATCCTGGTAGCCTTTCATAAAAGCCAGGATAGTTTCCTGGTAATCATTGCCACAAAGTGTTACCACCAAACAGAAAAGGACCAGAGAACAGGACCAGAGAAACTCACCCTTCCCAAAACCAAACCAGCTGCAAATACCATTTCTCTCGCAAACAAATCTGCGTCAGGCCAAACCCGGTCTTAACCAACAGCTACAAAAACACACATGAGCATGAGGCTTAAGTCACAGGCTGGCTCAGTTACTGTGGCACTCTGAGGCACTGACAACTTACTTCACATCTGTTTCTCCATTTGTTGAATGACAATAACACCAACTTCACCAAAGTGGTACTGTCATTAAACATGTTAGTTTCCTCTTCCTCACCTGTCTTCCCTTGGCCACCATCCAGATGCTGCCACCTCCGCTGAGTTCAGAAATACGTAACTCCTCTTCCTGGACAGTAGCATCCATCAAAAAGCAATGGGTACATTTGCACTCTTTTATTACCCATAGTAACTCTGCTTTTGATGTGACTCTGTACAGAAATGCATTTAAGAAGTTCTTAAACCACCTAAATTACTATAGAAGTGCTATGTGTTCAGTGCCAACATTAGCAGGTGTGGGAATTCCATTTTTTATAACCTTAAAACAAAGCTATTCTGACCCATTTCAAATATCAAGCTGGGGGGAAAAAAGGACCCAAAATGTCAAAACTTGACAGCTTGCTACCTGGGACTGGAAGCGGAAAACAACCTGAGGTGAGCTTTATATAAAGTAAGTGGGGCATTTTACAGCACAAGGTCTAGTTAGGAAGAGGAAAAAGTGGTGCTCTGGTGTAGCTGTGAGCACATGCAGGTATCTCCAAGGATGGGGGAAAGAGGAGGAAGAACAGCAGACCAAATTCCTTCTTGAAAATTAGCACAAAGAAACAGAAGAGATGCTAAAACCCAGTGCTGGCTAGATTAAGGCAAATACAATTTTTCCCTTACTCAGAAGTTTTACTAAGTAGTTTTTCACTGGAGTATTCATGTACATTTCCTCTGTTTATCAGGCAACCCACGCTCTTTGTCATCTACCTCCTCCTTGTCTTTGATCTACTCAGTCTCCTCTGCTCTCAGGCTTTTCTGCCCATGCTTTTTGCTGATGACACTGATCCTCCACATCAGCTTGTCTCCACTTCTGCAGTGCTCTCCTGCACAAGTGATCTGAGGCTCCACAGCACCAAGGACAAAATGTCAGTATTTAGCCACCCGAAGCTGCTTTTAAAAAGATTAAGGAAAGCAGAAGAGCCTTAAATGCAACACAGAAACTCCTGTTCCTGGAAGGGTTTCCCCTTCCCCCCTAACAAAAGTAATTGGCAGCAGCATGCAAGCCCCCCTGTCAGAGGCTGCAGCCTCCCAAGGCCCTGACTCACCAGGCAGGCAGCTGCCCAGGGTGCCAGGCTGCCAACAGCAGCAGAAGAGCCTTTTACACCCATGTCTAGCCCTGGCCCTGCTGTCACATATAGCTACAGTGGAAAATCTTCTCACAAACACCTTCAAGATCTCCTTCTACTTGTTGAATAGCCAAGACAACACAGAAGCTACCTGGGCTTCTATTCAACATTGCACACTGACTTCTTCTAAGGTTGCATAAGTTTAATCTCAGTCATTGTGTGCACTAAAATAGCAGGTGGATCATCATATTTGTTTTGCACCTTTTGTTACTCAGTTACCTCATGTATTTGTTGGAAGTATAAGACCCAACAAAGAATTTACTTGGAAAAAAAGAAGGGTGAATCACACTAGCTCTGCACAAACATGCTGACAACAGAAGCACATACAGGAAAATATGTTCTGTTTTCAGGGTTTGTTACCTGTTGTCTTAGGCATATCAAACCCTGTTCCAGGAAATAACACACAGATGGATCTAAGAAGCTGTTTGATGAAAATAGCAGCAATGCTTTTATTGCTCACCTGGCTCTCATCAGGACTCTGAAATGCTAAGGAGGAAGGGGAAAAGACGAAAGACAAAACCAAACAGAATAGTCATGCAAGGAAGAAGCTGATACTGGCTTTTTACTGACCCCCAAAACCATGTTTTCCGTAACAGCACTCCACTGGTTCCCTTCTATCATCACTGCCACCACGGCAATCTTATCACACCTGGTAAAACCTCATCTCCATAACTGCTACAGGCTCCAGACTCGCACCAAGTCTTACACAGGGCCCTTAGTATTTCCAGTATTATTGCTAGTCCTACACTCTTCACTACTGTTTCCAAAGTGTAATTTATGTTGTGCTAGCCACCAAGGAACTACTTGCAATAGGAAGTGAGGTGCATGTGCTCACACCACTTGTCTCCGCCAGCTATCTTCCCAGTTTCAGCCAGCCTTTGAACAGGCAGGAGTCTCCAAGATGTATACTTTCCAGTTAGTTTAATGAGTACCAAAGCCTGGGTAACATCCAGTGCCCCCTCCAAAAGCAAAACTGCGAGGTCGGCCCATCCATTTCTGGCACTACCCTGTTCAAGCACTGCTGAATCTTGCCTGTGTGAGGCACCTCTGGAGCTATCAGAGAGAAGGAGAAGAGCAAAGGATACAAACATGTAGAATTGACTAGGAATAACTTTAATATTCACAATATAATTCTATAGGTGTACCAATCAGGACACAATTAATATTAGTTTCTTTGAACCCAGATATAAGTGGACTAAAATATTGTATTTTGTAACCTTGTGATGGTGTAGCCAGACACACTGCATAATTATTTCACGTACATGTGTGAGTGATGTAGCCACCATAGGGGTAAAACCTCAGCACTTGCACATGGGCTCATTCATGGCAGAAAAACTGAAAGACAAGAAAAGCACAAAGGACTTCAGATAGGAAGGACATCCCACCAAATATACAAGAAGGATGAATGGCAAGACAAAAAACAAGATAAGCAGTAACAGGAACAGATGAGAGCCCCTCTACTTTTGGGAATGTGGCAAATAGCAAAAAGTTCCGTAACACATACATTGCTGAATGTATATATAAAAGAATGTGGGCCACACCATGGCACTTCTGCAAAGATTTTATGGGTATAGGAAATGAATTGAGTAATGCAAACTGCCAAGCCATCAGGTATTCTAGAGCCATTTTCAAATTCTTAGGATGTGTAAATGTGTGCTTGATCTCACATTTCAGTGGAGTCTTACACCAAATGCAACACATGTTGATAAATACAAGGTTGATGCCTCTTCAGACCTGACCAGGCTACCAAATATGATGGTGTGTTCTGCAAGCCATCTGCTTTTTCTTCTCTGAACAGAGGAAGTAAAAATGTGTATAGCTATTTGAAAACTCCTGTCTTACTAGCAACATTCCACCAAAATGCAAACAGACATCTTCTTAAACGCAGGTTACTTACTTCGGCTAGAATACAGCTTTTACAAGGCATAATATTTATTAAAAGAGTTTCTAAGCTGAAAAAAATAGCTATACACAATTCTAACTCATTTGAATTCCTTGGTTTTACAGGCTACAAGTGAAAAGGAGATACAAGCTCACCCCCACAGATGCCTAAATAGTAACAATTTCCAATTATTTCCACAGCCAAAAATGCTGCAGTGAAAAACAATCATAGATGTGGAATCATCCTTAGTTAGCAAAAAAAAACCCAAAATGTCACACATGTAATAGAACAAAAAAGAAACTAAACTGTCTCATCTTAGTAGAGGAGAACCTATTATGTCCATGTCAAGCCCTTTTCTGCTTCAAATTTAAAACTGCTCTTGGATCTATATAATTAACCTTAGTGGTAGGAGATAAGAATAAGCTACACACAATGAAAGGCATTGCTAGCTGAAAAACTCCTATGGGCTCGATCCCACACTCACAGTTGACAGTCTTACCCCAATCTCTGTCTTAAGGGTAGAATAAAAGTATCTAGAAGCCCTGCCATAAGCAGGAGGAAATTTAGGGCATTGCATACTAGTGCAGCTACTGCAGGCTGTGGCCCTGAGCAATCCCCCATGCAAGCCCCAGCACCAAAGCCTTCTGTGGCAAGATGCTTCTGATTCTGCTCTTCGGAGCTGCCCAAGGGGCAACATATACGGCCTCCCAGAAACTGCTCTGGATTCAAGACAGAAAGCCATATAGGCAGGTTAAAAGTTTCCAGAGCCCTCCGATACAAGATCTACATGTTTCTGTTGCATCAGTCCAGACATCCATTGAGAGGATGTTCAGACACAGGCAACAACAGCCAGACAAAGGGTAGGCATGGAGCGTAAACACAACTGAGACATATTACACCCACTGAAATAAACAGAGCATGTCTAAAGCTTCTCCCAGCTGCATTCAGCAGTCACTCATGGCTGGCTCTTGGTTCAGAGGAAGTCAGTGAAGTTTGCACAAATGCCAAACAACTGTGACTGTACTCTCCTCTTCACTGTCATGGCACTGGAGAACCAAGCTCAGAGCAGATGCTCTTCCTGCTACCAGCCAGGTAAGGGGTGTATGTATGGAGTGGCAGCTGCAGCATCAGCTGGGGACAGGCAGGGACAGCAACATCCCTAGCCATCACCAACCTCTCCCTTTGGCCAGTGCCCTGGAGGAGTGGAGAGCCCAGCGCTGCCTGGCATAGTCCTCAGCAGTCCTCCCTTCCATGCCCAGCTAACATTGAGGTTAATGTGCCATTGATGATACTAAACCAGATACACTGAATTCTTGGAGAATATTGGAAGTACTGCAAAGGTTTTAAGTTTTTTTGGTTTTTTTTTTTTTTAATTTAAAGCAGTATCTTCATACCTACTTGCACTTTTTCTCAAAACTAACATACAAAAATGTTTTCTGGAAGTTGGCATGGAAAACAAAGTTCATGAAGTTCAGGTTGAAAATACATATTAATTGATCTTATCCTAGTTTCTTGAAACACAGCTGGATTCTTATCTCATTTAAGCTACCCTGAATTCAGAATAAATGAAGATACTCTCACGCAATCTGGCTTCACGAATATCACCTTTCTTCCGTGAGTTCAAACAATCAAGGGCAAAACTTAAATGTATTTGCTTGAAGCTTATCCACAATTTGTTGTTAAAAAAATAAAACCAAGCACATTTATTAGAGTTAAAAAGAACATCCTTTCACAAAAGCAGAATGACAGAGAAGTCTTTTAGATAAGGCAAGACAGACTAATAGAATCAGCTATGTTGGAAAAGATCTTTAAGATCATCACGTCCAGCCATTACCAAGGACTGCCAATTCCACCACTAAACCATGTCACCAAGGGCCTCATCTACATGGTTTGCAAACACTTCAGGGATGGTGATTCCATCACTTCCCTGGGCAGCCTGTTTCAGTGCCTCACCAGCCTCCTGGTGAATAAATTGTTCCTAATATCCAATCTAAGCCTCCCCTGGCACAGCTTGAGGCCATTTCCTCTTGTCCTATCACGTGTTACTTGGGAGAAGAAACAGACCCTACCTCACTACAACCTCCTTTCAGGTACTTGTAGAGAGTGACAAGGTCCCCACTGAGCCTTCCCTTCTCCAGACTAAACAACCCCAGTTCCTGCAGACATTCCTCATCACACTTGTGCTCCAGACCCTTCACCAGCTTTGTTGCCCTTCTCTGGACCCACTCCAACACCTCAATGTCTTTCTTGTAGTGAGGGGCCAAGAACTGAGCACAGGATTCAAGGTGCAGCCTCACCAGTGCCCAGTAGTACAGGGGGATGATCACTTCCCTGGCCCTGCTGACCACACTATTGCTGATACAGGTCAGGATGCTCTCGGCCTTCTTGGCTGCCTGGGCACAAGCTGGCTCGTGTTCAGCTCTGTCAATCACCCCCAGGTCCTTTTCCCCTTGGCAGCTTTTCAGCTGCTCTTCCCCAAGCCTGGAGCTTTGCGTGGGGTTGTTGTGACCCAAGTGCAGGGCCCAGCACTTCGTCTTGTTGAACCTCATACCATTGGCCAGAGCCCATTGATCCAGCTTGTCCAGATCCCGCTGCAGGGCCTCCCTATCCTCCAGCAGATCAACACTACAGCCCAGCTTGGTGTTGTCCACAAATTTACTGAGGGTACACTCAATCCCCTCACCCAGAACATCAATGAAGATGTTAAACAACACTGGACCTAACACCGAGCCCTGAGAGAAGCCACTACTGACTGGCTGACAATTAGATGTGACACCATTCACCACCACTCACTGGGCTCAGCCATCCAGCCAATTTTCCAACCCAGTGAAGAATACAGCTATCCAGACTATCAGCAGCCAGTTTCCTCAGGAGGACACTGGAGACAGTGGGAGACAGTGTCACAGAATCACAGAATCACAGAATCCCAAGGGTTGGAAGGGACCTAAAAAGATCATCTAGTCCAACCCCCCTGCAAGAGCAGGGTAACCTACAGTACATCACACAGGAACTTGTCCAGGCGGGCCTTGAATATCTCCAGTGTAGGAGACTCCACAACCCCCCTGGGCAACCTGTTCCAGTGCTCTGTCACTCTTACAGTAAAGAAGTTCTTCCTGATGTTAACGTGGAACTTCCTATGCTCCAGTTTACACCCATTGCCCCTTGTCCTATCACTGGATATCACTGAAAAAAGCCTAGCTCCATCATCCTGACACCTACCCTTTACATATTTGTAAACATTGATGAGGTCAAATGCTTTACTATCCAAAGAGACAATGTCCACAGCCTTTCCTTCATCAACCAGGTGGGTCACCTTATTGCAGAAGGAGATCAGGTTGGTCAAGCAGGACCCGCCTTTCATGAACCCATGGCTCATGACTGGGCCCAATCTATCCATTTTCCCACACATGCTTTATGATCTCACTTACAATCATCTGCTCCACGTCCTTCCCCAGCACTGAGGTCAGGCTGACAGGCCTGTAGTTTCCAAGGTCTTCCTTCCTGCCTTTTTGTAGAGAGGCATCATGTTGGCTAGCCTCCAATCCCCTGGACTTTCCCACTAGACCAGGACTACTGATAGATGATGGAGAGTGCATTAGCAAGCTCCTTGCCAGCTCCTTCAGCACTCCTGGGTGTAACCTATCCAGCCCCATAGATTTGTATATGCCTAAGTGGAGCAGGAGATCATAATTTGGTCTTTAGGAAAACATCTTCTATCAGCATAGATAATGACATACACTTCTTGCATAGGAGAAGCAAACCCATCTCACAGTTCCGCGTATCTCCCATTACATCGCTCCTGTAATGTAAAGATGATGCTGGAACTTACCGAAGTACAAAAGATGCAGCTGCATTCCTGAAGAGTAGTCATCTTATCCAGGGAATATTCACAGAGACATAGTTTGCAAGTGAGCAGGGGCTCCAGAGCTAACTCTCCAGCTTCTGACTTGTCAGCTGTCATGATGTGAGGACAAGCTTCCCCAGCGGAGCCCATTCACTCATTAATGATCTGCTCAGCCTGAAAAGAGAAATCAACAGCTGAAACATCCCACAAGCCATGTAGTCACTTCTCATTGACATCTGAATTTACATCTCAGATCCATAAAAGCACCTGCACATCCAAATGTACAACTTCAGCATCTCGGTGCCAGTCTCACACTTCGGGTCATCAAAATTTAGAGAGAAGGTGCCTGAGAGCTCACCTCCCCAAAAGGTGTTGGGAACAGGGTTGGGTTCTCAGATAACATTCACCTTGCTGGCACAAAGCATCTCAGTCAGGCCACTTATGAAATTAAAAAACAAACAAACAAAATTCACACAGATGAGACACTACCCATATTATATGCCAGAGTACAGTATACACAGTATATGCAACTAAAAGAGAGTAGATTTAGATCAGATATTAGGAAGAAATTCTTTCCTGTGAGGGTGGTGAGGCTCTGGCACAGGTTGCCCAGAGAAGCTGTGGCTGCCCCATCCCTGGCAGTGCTCAAGGCCAGGTTGGACAGGGCTTTGAGCAACCTGGTCTAGTGGAAGGTGTACCTGCCCATGGCAGGGGGGTTGGAACTAGATGAGCTTTAAGGTCCTTTCCAACCCAAACCATTCTGTGATTCTATGATTCTATGGTAGTGGCCAGAGCACTCCATCAAAGTCCCAGAAGCAGAGATCTGACCTGGGACAATAAATTGTTTATTTAAAAAAGAATCTGCATTTGTATGTGTATATATATCCCTCTGTCTTTATGAATAAGTTTCTGGCATCACCAGAACACAAAGTGGGAGCTCTCCTGTGTAGCACAAGGTGACAGCAAGCATAGATTCCCTCTTCCTAGGCAAGCACTTCAGACATTTAGCCGGTAGTATTGGTGGTGGGCATCACAAGCTCCACCTTCTCCATGACTTGTCACTAAGATAGTGAGCTAGCAGTCCACTGCAAGAGGGGTGGTGAAGGCATCTAAACCCAGGCAAGGGTTTTGGATTGCATGTCCTACTTCATAGAGGGCTGAAGTTTAAATCCAAGTGCATGAGAGCATTTCATGTGCAGTCCTCCTTTCTGCATTGCTTCGATGATGCCAGAGAGCTGCCCGCTCAGTTGTGTAGCTTTTGTGCATATCAGTCATTGACATGCAGCTCTTCTATCTATTTCATAGGGCTGTTAGGCATCTAACTGAGGGTTGCAAACCATGAACTAAGTGCACTAGCCCTTTGCCAGGGAGAATCTCAGAATAGCTGTGCTTCCACCACACATTATGTCACAGTAGTACTTCAGTAACAAATTTCTATCTTTTGAGAAGCAAGAAATAGAAATATCATGCTCATGTATTATGTTTTCTGGCCTAAGCATTTCAAAACACCGCACCATAACAACAAAATAAAATCAAGTCCCTCATTCTTAACACAGAAATTGTAGAGAGTATCCCCTTGCTTAACATGGAAACACTAGAAACCAAATTTGCAGATTTTATTCACTTCAAAATAGACAGTAGGGTTCTGTGCAGTATTTAATGCACAGGAAAATCTACTCCCATCTCCAAAAAACTTGGCCCAACTTCCACAGATCTGCTTCTGAATACACTCAGCTAATGGCAAGATGATCTTCAATACGTTTCTTACAAGCAGAGACCTGGTGGCTGGCTGTGCACAGCTGCTTGCAGCGGCGCCAAGTAAGAGTGCGGCTTTACTACATGTTAAAAGCTGCATCATGAATGGAGGCTGCATGAACATGAAAATAACCCAGACCCATCCATGTGCCTGTCACATCTGACATCTTACGGGGCAAACAGGAGACTTGAGTCCTTTGGTCCACTTCTGCTTGCCTCCCTCGCAGCCCTGAGTGTCCTCACGACAGGGCTGTCAGGTCACATTTGGCAGCACGTCACTGCTGCCATTCTGCAGCTCCCAGAGCAACCAGGCCAGCTGCAGCCAGTCAGTGCATACGTGACGTGCCAGCTTGCAGTACCTGCTGAATTGCTCCCCAGAGGGAGAAACAATGGGGCTCATGGAGCCGGAGGGGTCAATACACAAGAACCTTGCCCCACAGCTCCCTTGATGCACAGCCAAGACCCATCCCTCAGCCTGCCTTGCAAGCTTCATGCCTGCTGTTCCTATGGGTCTGCAGGAAGACCCTTTCTCTTCAAAAGCCATGAAACCACAACAAATCGTGTGGGAACACACTTGTCCCTTCTTAACTTTCACACCTTGCAGTTTCCTAGTGTAGCCTGACAGAGAAGCCATCGGATGTGTCCCCTGGGATGTCTTTCCTGCAAGCACCCAGTTCTGATACAAGAACATTTTAGAGCCAAGATTCTGGCAACCAAATTCCTGGCTAAGAGTTCAAAGCAAACTTTCTCTTTAATGGCTTGCTATCACTGCTTCTGTGCTTGGGCTATTGTTCGTGCAGTCCTGACCTGCTACCATGATGCCCCCACCACCTACTCCATAGGGCTGCAGAGCTGGGGCTCCAGCATGGCCAGAAGCCTTGGAAGGATGCCTCCCTCTGAGTCAGGAGCTACAATACTCTTCTGTAATTACCGCAACGGGTGGGGAGCGGGGAGCAGTGAGTCACTGGAAATGCTATGGCAGATCAAGAACTACCTGTTATTTAAAACTACATGCTAGACGTTATCTCACTATTTAGGATGACTGTAGCACATTTACTCAGGTATGCTTTTCAACTGCAGCTGCATCTGTACAGGTAAGCTACTCACCCCCATTCTGCACAAACCTGGAATTTCTTCATTCACATGGTAAAAGGTGGCAATGTTAAGAGGAGGGATGTACAAAAGAACAGGTGGGAATATTTTGGGCTGGATATAAAATGGATACAGTTGTTTCTAAAGTCAGTGTTCTTTTTATAACCAAAAGGGTCATGACCCTGCGTGCTTTTATTAAGGCAGCAGTAGAAAGATTCAGGTGTGTGACTGAATTTTAGGGCCAGGGGCTAGCTTTAGATGGTCTAAATCTGGCACTCAGTGTGATAGCAAGAGAGTTTGCCACAGGGAAGAGTAGGCTCCTTGATACACTGCTCTGCTCTGCCCTAGAAGCGACCAGATGCCGGTGTGATGGTTGTGGGGACCTGTTATGACCTCCCAGGCACCCTTGTCCCTGAAGACTGCAGATTAAATTCAGCTTCGCTCCCTGTCCCTCCCGCATTCCTCCTCCCCTTGCACCAGGGCTCTAGAGCAGGACTAAGGTTCTCCATAACACAGTCAGAGCACCCTGTGGGAATCTCCAGCAGACACCACCAAGCAAACCTGGCAGACCAGAGGATCCAGCCCCACACAGCCCAGGCTGGCTCACATCACCTCAGCTCACCATGGCCTCACCAACCCCAGCAGGGTTCGGCAAACAAAGCAGACACAATGGGAGCCACGGACTCAGCTTTGTGACCTGCCTGCAAAGCCCCTGGAGCAGACACCAAGAATACAGAACAGGACAACAGAACTCCCTTCTATGCTCCCTAAGGGCAAGCTTGTCCACAAGCAGTCCTCCAGGTGAGGCTGGCACAGGTAAAGCCATGCAGTTAGCACCTAAAACCCTACCCATAAAAGGGAGAGCAGATGCGTGGCCTACTTGCCCTGCTCTTTTTCCCAGAGCAACCCAACCAGTTGGGCTCTGCTTCTGCCCACCAGAATTGTGACTTCTGCTACTGCTGCCCAGGGAAGCATGCAGGCGGAAGAGTTAACACTTATGGAGAGAAGTAGCCCCATCCAGTGGCAGCTGGGCCCTGAAGAAAAATAAGGGCTGTGGAGGGAGTTCATTCCCATGATCAGATCAGGTGGTGGGATGATGAGGACAGAAACACACATCTTCCTCTTGTTCTTACTCTCTACTCCTTCTCCTATTCTTTCACATCGCTTCAAGATGCGCTGTCCTCTCCTACGCTCTCAAGCCACCTCCTCAAGTTTACTACCCTGGCAGAACTGACTTTTCCACTTCTCTGCAGAGAAGCCATGAAGCTCCACCTCAGCTGCATACAAACACAAATGACCCATTTAGGATTGAATCCCAAGTAAAGCAAGAAATGTATCCTTGAAACTGTAACACAGAGCCTAACTCCTCAAAAACCTCCAGGGAACAGCAACACAGGCTCCATGAGATGTTGTAGAATAAGGATAAACACATCCCAAGGACACTCTAATCCGGAGGGACATGGTAGACTAAACTCTGCACCAGAGCACACTCATGGCAAGGAAGGGTCAGACTGTGGCCAGTGTGTGTCAACAGTGAGGAACAGTAAAGATCCAGAGTTTTTACATACTTCTATTGGCCATGTACATGCTCACTCACGTGCAGAGCACACTCCTTTCACATTGCACAGATTTTCCAGGAAATTGGGATGGAAATTTCCAGGAAATGAGGATGTTATTTCCTCAAATTGTATGCTGCCCTCCTTACAATGAAGAACTGTTGGGAACACTCATCCTTCCATGACTCTGACACTAACAGTGTTGATGCCACAGGACAAGGCAGGACCGGAGAGTCTGAACAAATGTGAGATATATGGGGTCAGCCCTAGGAGGGCATACCCTGTACCCTCACCCCAACCACAGCTTGGTGACCATTCTGACCTGTCAACATTTCCATTTCGTTCATCTGTGTGAGGACACTTTTGCTTTGTCTCTGGGGGATGACAAAGCTTCTTGCTTTCACATAGCACTGAAATGTCTCAACACTATCTGTAAGCAAGAAAACATTGGAGTGTGCTGAAAGCAGTCAGAGAAAGGGCTTGGTGGGGTGGGAAGGAAAAGTACGAGCAGAAACACTAACACAAAAGCAGTGGAGATTTTGAGCGAAACAGGAGCAAAAGCACTAAAGGAAGGAGTATAGAACTTGTCTGCCTCCAGGACTGCCTGACACCATGGTGTCTGAAAGCCAGGCAACTTCCTAACAGCAAGTATCTGCTGTGCCTGTTTCTAGACAGACACCCATTACAAATCTTGGTATTAGTGCTCTGAAGTGGAAACTATTAAGCCCCTGAAGTGAGACTGAGAGCAGCTGGGTGGACGTCTGACAGCCAGCCAAGGTCAAGCGACCACAGCTCCATAGAGGTGTTAAAAATTGATGCAAACTAGGCCTGAAACTTTCCCTGTGAGCATGCATTGTAAGGTTAACATCCTTGTTACAATCACATAAAGGGTCACTCCAGTCTCAAACCAAGATTACTAGCTCAAAGTACAAAAGTTACTCTGTATATGTGACAGGGCAAACAAGTGAGGCAGTCTCCTGAGCTGCAACATCAAAAGGACATTGTCTGTGCGCCTTGCAATCACTGTACTTTCAAAAAAAAATGTGTCTGAATGTGACTTTCACCACTCACAAAGATCACACAAAATCATGAAAGCCTTCTGCACTGAAGCAAGGGAATGAATGGGTTGTATTCAGCACCGTAAGTCATCCTTTCATTTTTCACATGCTGCATCCAACAGCAACAACGGAGCTCTTGCAGAAGCTACTTCAAGCCTTGTGTTTACAAACAATTCTGCTCAAGTTAGTAGGGCTGCATGCTTTTAGCTGAATTTGGATTCAAAGGAAGTCAAGACATGTATAAACATAAGACACATTGCTCCAGGAAACATTAATGGAATAACAAGGGTACAGGTTTTTCCCTGTGGGATGGTGTGTGCCTCAGCCCACCCTGTGGAGCAAGATGAGCCCTGACAGTCCCATGCACTCCAGTATCCCCCAGGCTTGCCATAAACCAGAACCCAGGCATGGACTTGCATCAACATGGTGGGATCATAAAGAGATCGTGGTTATGTTTAAGGTCATGTGTGGGTCTAACACAGCACTTCCCCATTTGACATAAACCATTTCAGTATCAAAATGAACTCATAGCACCTGTGCTAAGCTCCTATTTAGTGTACCAGGTATTCAATGAACTTTCTTGACGAAATATTTGCAAGCACTGTAATTGCTCCTCACGCCCCGGAGACTTTTAAAGTACTCCACCCATTACAAAATTCTTTCAATGCCACATAAAAACCTGTTATGACATTGTTCAGATCAGAATTCTGTTGTTTCCTGTAACTGAGGTCCCCCCCTGAGAAAACAGGATAAAAAAGAAAGCTACCTGAATCATACAAGTGTTCAAAACCAATGCTAAAAATCAGGCCCTTAGAGAAAAAGAGTAATTATAGAAAGACTTCAAAAATGTAACTAAGTGGTATTAAGATAACAAGGTCAGATCACAGAAGGTATAAACTGAACTATGAAATTAGGACGTGTGAAGACAGCTGTCTAAACCCCCACACTTCTATCAACTTCTGCAAAACCCCATCATTACCAGTTTTGGTTACAAGTCCCTAGCTGTCCCAACTCTCCTGATACTATGCTAGTCAAAACTCATTTCTTAAGCAGCATTTTTAAACTCAAAAGCTCTGCACAATGAATTAGTCTGAATCAAGCACACTGGAACTTCTGTGGTCTAATAGATTGACTGACCACTAAACCACAATGCATTAATTTCTCCGTCTTTTGATACGCACTGTTTACACAGACCTATCAATCCAGTCCATACAGCATTACCTATCAAGCAACGACTCAGTAAGGCTGTAAAACATACAATTAAAGCTGCATTCAGGAAAGCCTTCATCCTCAAGAAGGGCATTTAATCATATGTTTAAGTGCTCCTGTGTATCAAAGCCTGAATATTTTGCTTTACTGCAATGAGACTATTAACAAGTTAAATGAGTACTTGAGATTTTCTGAAATTGTGGTGTCAAAAAAAAGGCAACCAGATCCGTGAACAGAAGGTCTAATCTTACATACATTTTTAATATATTCAGAAATAATGTACTACATCTGTGCCTTAATACAGCAAGCAGTTGATTACATGCATGTACAAGAAAAACCCACTTCTGGATTATTATAATACATTACCAAGACTAAGTATTAGAGAGAATAAACGTATTTCAATATCTGCTCTCTTTGAGCAGGGCTTAAGAAAAGCCAGATATATAACACTTCATGTCAGTTTTCTGCACTGTATAATTTTTATTTTAAGAAAACTTGTTTAAAAACCAAGCAGCCTAGGTAAACGTGCTGCCTGGTACATGAGAACACACCGAAGGCAATTCCGCTCACTTGCTTTCACGGAAATGCCTGGAAAAAAAGAAAGAGCCCTTTAGCTGCTGTTCAAGAAGCACCAGTTGTATGGAGTATTTTCATACCATGTTAGCAACCAAAAAAATATACTTACAGATAAGAACACAAAGACTGAGAAAGAAATAATGCAGCCTCTTACTGAACTGAAATGCATAATCACAATACGGTCTTCATCTCTTTTCAATACTGACAGGAGCCACACAATGACTAATTTCATTGAATCCTGAGGACAGGAGTAAGCATGGTATGAGGTCAGATCATTACATTGCAAAAGCCACCACCTTTGCTCAGTTCTACTGGAACTGTACTTGAGCTAGGATACACCAAAGTTCAGGATACAGCTCTGTCAAAACTGGCAGGCTGGAAAGGCATAGCTCCCACCACCAAACCTATTGGACATGAGCCCTGGGCAGTGGGTATCAAGTTTGGGATGACCCAGATGTATCGAACTTACTATGCCTGAGCAGCGTGACAATGCCAGCCACAGGCAGCAGGCTATGTTGATGCATCTGGTCTCACAGAAGGTCAGGAGCAGGATTCCCCTAAAGTTTTATATTCAGCCCAGCAATCACAGAGCTAAAGGAAGTTGATCATCACAAAATGCAGTGACATAGCAAAGTGCAGCCAGATAAAAGAACTTGCATATTTTGGCATCAAACATTTCCAAGTATTTCCAAAACACATTGAAAAAAAACCAAACAGTAAAATTATACCAAGGGGAATTGTTAGTATTGGTTACCAGATCTAAGATTAAACTCTCAAGCTTATCTAAATACCATCCCTATTCTCAGTGACACTATGAAACATCTGTTAATGCTAAACTGCAAGGAATTTTCCCCCAAACTAGTTTGGTGCACTTTTAACTTCCTGTTGACAAGAGGTAATATACCACTGTTAAATAAAAACATAGTCTTCATAACATTAATGCCAAAAGCAAATGATAGTTCTTCCTTTCCAACCACATGAAGGCTTTTGGTAACTGTAGTGTTTACTAATTAAAAAGGCTTTAGGAGGAGCTTTCAAGAGGTCAAATGGGTTGATAACTTGGCTAGCTGTCTCAGCTGAAACAGGAATAGGAAGTCTGATGTAACAATTTGCCATTGACACAGAATAAAAAGTTTATTTTTGTTAATCAAATAGCAAAACCTTGGGATATGTTAACCCCTTGAGATGGAATGTTTCTAGTTTAGACAAGGGTGTGTTCAGAGGATAGCTGTGACATTGGCCTGTTCTAACATCCAGGATTTTTAGACGATATTTGTAAACACGAACTGTTAAAGTGAAAGCAATGGGACTTTTATAGAGGGACCAATTTCATCTGTTTGTTCATACATGTACTGTTCTTCTAACAAGAAACTAAAAGGGTTGTCAGGCTCCTCTGGCTGGAGATGGCTCCTTTTTCAGAGCCGCAAAGCTGCGTCTGGAGCAAGCAGCGTCCTGACTGCAAGGGAAGCAGGTCAAGGCAAGTGGAGACATGACACAAAGCCAGGCCTCAAAAAGGACAGCAAGAAACTTCTTAGGGCCAAGAGAAGCGTGAAGAGTTTGCCAGAGAAACCAAAGAACAACTCAGCTGACCGAAATAGTGAAACTGATCCTCTACTGAATTCTGCAAAGGCACCATGTACCAGATAAATTTACTTACTACCTACTGAAAAAAATAAGTGCATATTTAGGTGTTTATTTTCAGAAGGGATGATCTGAACAATGTTTTTTTCAGTTCTTGCAATAAGATGATGCCTTTAACATTGCTTTGATTTCATCTTGTCAGGCTGAGGAAACCGCAAACTTGCAAGATTATGGTCCAACAGTCTACTCACTACAAGCATCAAAACCACGCAACTTTATACTTACATCAACAGGAATCAAAGAATAAGTTAATTTTCCTTTTATAACAATTCTTGTGTGACTGCTCAGTGAGTAAAACTATTAGTTATAATTTTTTACTTTGCCTCTATCTAATCTTTCAGTCAAATATGCTGCCCATTATTACAGAATCAACATGCTGTTCCAGGCAACCAAGATAAACAGGTATTACATTGAGAAGTGCCCTTATCCAAATACATCTCAATGATTTAGAAAGTGGTAACTTTCAAGTTTTAGCTACAGTGACATTCAGTGAATCAAACTCTGGGAATCAAAACTGAAGATTAGACCTTGTGGAAGTCTCTATCACAAACATAAGCATTTTTTATTATGAAAACAACATAAATTTAATTTTCCATTAAGAAAACAACACTGACTATACTGGAGTTTGTTAAGAAATAATATAGTCATTAAGAAGCAATAGCAGAGATTTGGACCCAGATATGAACAGGTCGTTTTGAAACTAAACACATGCACTTACTGAAGGAACTATTACTGTTTCTCACAACTAGTTACTAAACTGATCAGAGTGTATCCCTAAACCACCTCTCTGCTAGCTCCTGCATGAATCCTATCAAAGTCAGTTGCAACTGGAGATGACGAAAGGACAGAGCACTGAACTAGTCCCAACTCTGGCCAGAACTGCAGAGGCAAAAGAGGGAAATAAACATCAGCAGCAATCCGCTGACTGAGTTTCTTTCTGCTTTCCTCTCAATATCCACATTTGCTCTCCCTCTTTTTCAGCCCTCGCATGGGAAGAGCAATGAGACCAGCATGCTGGGAGACAGCTCCTGGGAGGAGTTCTGCTGCAGGTGATGCCTTCCACATTGCCTGCTGCCCCAGTGTGAAGAAGCCCCATGGTGCCCGCCCTATCAATCCAATGTGAATATGGAACATCTCTAACCTCTGGTAGGCTTCACATACCCACCACTTAACAGAAGTCGCAAACTATGCTGGAATAACAATAATAGCTTCAATTACAGTTAGTTTTATGCTCTTGACTAAATTTAGCACCTACATATTTTTAAATCACCTATATATATTCACTTTATAAATTAACATTTTTAACAGAGCATGATATGTTTTGCCCTGCATCTTATTAACTATGTAAGACAGACATGTAATTTTCTTAAACTTGAGTAAAAAGCTTTGCAGCAGCTCAGCTGATGTCCATCATGCATGCGATGCATGTCCATCATGCAATGCAATCTTATCTCACTGCTGCCCTGCTCTCTCCCATCTAATTTTCTATATCCATCTTCTGTCTCCATGTTTCAGGCTTTAAGCAGTCACAGAAGATTTTTGCCTGTACAGTGTCAAGCACAGGGAACACAGTTATTTTCTCAGAGGCTCAATGCAACAACTGAGAAATCCAGATGATTCTACAAAACATATAATAAACCAGAAGTGTACATCAAATGAAGTTAGAGGTTTGCATTCATCATTCCCTCACTCGAGTTCCAAATTTCAACCTCTATTGCAGAATTAATTTCAAAGGAGAACAGCAACCTGTAAACATACAAGATTGCAGACTCAAGTGCCTTAATATCTGTTAACAACTGGCTAGTCTCTACATGATCTTAGCCATGAAGTCAAAGCCCTGCCAATGGGAGTGTTTCCAACAGCTCCAATGGACCTGCTTTATGTGTGCAAAGACAAGTAACTAGGAGCAGATGAAAAAAGCTGCCCCACCTCTCAAACACCCAGTAAAACAAGTATGTAGAACACAGCACTGAAGGAACTCATAGACTTACTATACTAGAGTGAGACAATCGTACAAAAAGCTTTCTAAAGATATCTTTCTGCTAGCTGGTCTGTTAATTATGACCTTGACAACTAATGCCCCTCAGACAGGCATTTTCTCGTCATTGTAAAGAAATTGCAAAAAAGGACCTATGTCCAGAATTCTCAACTTCTTCTCTACTCCTCTCCCCACAACTGCATGTTTCCTTCATTTGTTGGACTATGCTCCCAAAATGTGGGAAGCTAAGTCAACAAGGGGTTTGAAACCGGTCAAGCCATGTACACTGCTTGGGTATTTGCAATAAAAACATTGACCAATCCAAAAAACACATGTCCTTAAAGTAGAATCTGCTTGATTATATATATATGTGGCTTTCACCCTTCCAGGTGAAGGGCATGACTGCATTGCCCACAAATCCTCCCTAGAGGGCTGCGATAGAGATTCCCCACCACTGAACCCATTAGTGCAACTGTGAAAAGGTCAAGGAGGGTGCAAGATTGCATCCTCTCCATTGTGCAAAACTTCAGCAAGCAAGTTATTGCTGGCCTTGTGGATGTTATCTTAGCCCTATAATGGGTAAACTCTACTAGGAAGAGTTCCAGGACCAGTGGTTAATGGAGTGTTTGCTGCTGTGAAAAAGCTTTAAGAGAATGCAATGCTAAATATCCCACAGGATCAGCTAGTTTTCCCCACTGACTACATAGAATCATAGAATGGTTAGGGCTGGAAGGGAAGAACATCTAGTTCCAACCCACCTTCTTTTTTTGAAGGGGGAAAAACCAGCTTGCTTTCCTTCATCATCTCACCACCTCCACCCATCAGAACGCTTCCAAAATTAAGCACAAAGCAGAACACATGAATTTTCCCATCTACCGCTCAGATATAACCAGTGTCAGCCTGCACATCACAGCTTCTACTTAATCCTGGAATTTTCTTTGCATGCAAATGATTAGCTTATATACTAGCTGTCAAGAAATGTGTTTTACCTTCTATGTATACAGGGGTTTGGAGCACACAATTTTGAATGATTTGCGGCTATATATGCATAAGCAAGGAATTCACCCCTAAGCCGCAGCAACATATAGTACATAAAAGCGTAAGTAGAGGTAGTCTTGAAAGACCGGCTTCAGTCCCTGAACACAGAGATACAGCTCTTCCATTGCAACGTTTTTTCTTTCCTGCAAGCATACGGAGCTCATAAATGTTTTCAGATCTGCACATTTACTCCCTTGCAGTCTGAAAATACAATAGCTTGTATAACCAAACATGAATATCAAAGCTTCTGTCAGACATCCAGACAGCGTCCACTCTTTGAGTAATGACTCATGTCTTACGCTTTCCCTCCTTTCCTCATCATTACAACAAAGTGAAAGGCAGAAAAACTTACAACAGTCACAAATACTGGCATTCTCAATTAAAGGGGAGAAACACGAGAATGACAGTAAAATGGTATCTTTTTTTCCTTCTAGTACAAAGTAATTCTGTACTCTGTCTCCTAGTCAGCATCTCTGATCTCTCTTTCAGACCAAAAGCACGTAGAGAAACTCTCCATGACTGTTGTGTCTACAACAAGCTCTGGCATACAGGGAGCTCCATGCAGGGGATGTGCTCTAGCATGCACAAATGCACTCACACAAGCTGGACTTTTCCAGAGTAACATCCTGGTTATAGTTTTCATGAACAGCATATCTTGGCTTCACTATCATCACTGGTAACAGCTCCAGATCAACACCAAAAAAAATACACCTTATCATCACTGGTAACAGCTCCAGATCAACACCAAAAAAATACACCTTATCAAGTCCCAGTTCTGGTAGTCCCACTCTGACTCAGCTAATTGCCCTTATTTGCGGTCTCTGAAGTCTGTCAGGCAGGTATTTGAATTTCTCATTAGGTTTTATATAAACACAATTTAAACAAAAAGTCCCTTGACTACAGAATGTCCGGGACTGCCTTACTTCAGAAAGGCTATCCATTCTGTAGCAGGAGCCAGATTCACATATCCCAAATCTCTGTGCCTGGTGCTGGTGGGCTTTGGGACTCCAGAGATACCAACTCACTAAGAAACACAAGGCACAAGGATGCTCGTAGGTTCCATAGTCTAGTAGCCCAAACTCCACTGAAGTTAAAACCATACCTGCAGTCACCAAGGACTTTCAAAGAATCAGGTAAACTGATGGCATTTCTAATTACAGATTATGGATTTTCCCTTGGAGGCTGAGCAGATTCCCCTAGAAATACAGTAGAAAACCACTCAAGTTTTGGGCAACCCATAGCATTTTTTCTTTATTGTAATAGAGTAAGAGGAACCAGAAATGGGGAACATATATGTCATTGTGTACAAGCATCAACACATCCAAAGAGACCTATGGAACTGCATCAACAAAATGGTTTTTATATAGCTATATTTTTAATCTGAAAGTATGTTTTCAATGCAGTTAACCTAGTCATGCCCTCAAGAAATCTCCGCTTGGCACTTCTGCTCCTTTCTGGAAGACTGGGAGTTGGAAAAGTCTCTCTTTTGCAGGAAGTGAAGGATGAGGCCTTTTGTAATTTGAGATACTATCTTTTTTTTTATGAGTGTTTTAGTATCTGCTAGCACTATATGAGTGTAATGCCCACTCAGTTCCCACTAAGCCGAAACCAGTTATGAGAGACACAGACAAAGATTACTGAACACTGTTTTCTTACTGATCAGCACAAAGTTATTTGGCTCAAGCATGTCTGTAAATATTTGTCCAAGACTAAGTAAATTTGCAGTGTACAATGGCCCTCCAACCTGTACTTCTATCAAGTGAGAAGGCTCATAGTCCAGCACTGGATTCCAGCTGTGTTTCTGCAGAAATACAGAATGCTAGAGGCTGAGCTTAGTAACATTGCTATCCTTCTCTTTGGATCTGTCCTTTTTCTTTTTGTTCAGTGTTCCATTTCACAAACAAAAAGAAGATTAATTCTGAGACAGAATGAATGTAAGGTTATTCCTGGCTGTTGGGTAATGAAGAGAACTTGTGAAGTGCATTACGAAGTGCTAGGCTTTGGCATGGGGAAGCCAGAGGGAGAGGAGGGAATTGTACCCACCTCCCAAAGAGCATGCAGAGGAAGATTCAGATCCAGAACCATTTTCAGCCTCCTGAAGCTGAAGGCAATGTCTGCTTTGGCATGTGCAAGGAGGTTCAATGGACTCCGTTCACAGCAACACTGGCAGCCTGCCACAGTATTCTGTTCATGTATGCCTGTGACATCCATGGCCCCAGAGCTGTAATTGTGGTCTCAGATGTCACAGTACTACTAGCCCAAGAGATATTTATGGATCTGATACATACAATCTATAGGCACTGTATAGTTTCAGACACATCCAAGAAAACTTCCCACTCAAGAATAGGGTCAGCGAGTCCATAGCAGGTTTTTTGAGCTACTCATCAAAGCAATACACTCCACTCGGTCTCACCACTAAAAGTCACTGAAAGGTCTGGACAGGGTGGATTGCAAGCACAGGGCTCAGGCTCATACCAAGGATACTATCAGAGGCATACTAATGAACTGGGAACCACGGTAAGTATTAGTGCTGCTTGTTTTCCTGTGAAGTGACTTGCTGCTTTCTCACAGTTCCATTTTAAATTTAAGATGATAATAAGGACAAGTACATACTTTCCTTCTCCACCAGAAGGGAAAGGCCAAATAACCACATGCACACTGTTTATTTATTTCTACAAAGTTTATGAAGTATCTAGAGAATATAGTGTAATCCAAGAACCTAGCTAGAGAGAAACAGCTCCATATTGTTTGCTATTTATGTTATTAACTTTTGCTCCAACATATACCTCCACACACATAAAACCACCAAAATGTCACCATTTGTGGGAAAGACCATGACTATCAGCGGGGAGCATGCAGGAGTTCAGCATGGGGAACAGAAACTATACCAGGTTGCCAAATGCTATTCCTACATGAAGTGTTAGGAGGTTTCCATGTCCTTGTATAAGCAGACAGCACTGTTGCATTAAATACCCCCATCGGACAGTAAGATGCACGGGAGAAAAGGAGTCTGATTCTCATCATACTGGCCTGGCTCCGGAATAGCTCTAGTTTATTTTGAAGGAGTACCTCCCACTTCACCACAGCTTTAGGCACTCTGCAAACACATGCTTCTCCATACATAATCTAAAGCATCTCTTTTGGCATCATAACTGCAGCCATCCCTTTATCAATGTGCTGTATTTTTTCAAACCTAGCTTGTGTTCACTGAGGGAAGTTTCAGCCACTTTCATGCTATCACAAGAACCCCTACACCCACTGAAATTCAGGCATAGACAAATCCCAAACAGGACCAGAATCAGGTCAATCCATACATTTTGGAAAATATTTAAGGACAGGATTCTGAAACTTCCACTTCCATAAATATTGGTACTCCAAATCCAGTGCTTGCCCTTAACCAAGAACACTTGCCCTTCAGGCTGAGGGTAGCCAGACATATCATGTTGCTGTGCCTGCACACAGTCAGTGGAAAGCTGCATGAGGGTATTTCAGTCACGGCCTGTATCTCTGCTAAAATTTACTTCTTAAAAGCATTCAGTGTCTATTTACCAAGAGGATGGGAAGTCACCTTGCAATGCTTTCTTAACTACAGTCATCCTAAATCATTTACTACTTACTTATGATAAAACTTATGATAAAATTGAAAAATATGAGGCATTAGATATGACACTCATAAATATTTTTCTCTGAGTTAAGATACATTGCCATAAACAGTTAGGAAGCAGAGTGACTTTGTATTACAGAAAATACAGAGCTTTATAATAAACTAGACTGAAACATCTTCATTACTGAAACATCTTTGTATTGAGACAGCCTTACTCTGAGAGAGCAGGGCAAACGTGCCAGTAAATGCAATTTTCTGTTCTTAGGGTAAAAAAGTGTAAATATGTAAACTAGAAAACAAATGCACTGTATATTTAGTATGTGCTTACATAACCACGTAACCCTCAACCCTGAGCAGATTAGAACTGCACATTAACACCAATGTTACAGATCAGCATATTCTTCCTTCCTGATATCAGCTGTACAAGATTGTGGCAGAAGAAATGCCTTTAAACCAGGAGGAAATCTCTGCATTTCAAACTAGGGCTCCCTCCAGCTTAATCAGATGTGTTTTCAGTATGAACAGAGTTCTTGTGTTTAAAACAGTACTGACAGTATGCCATCTTAGCAACTGCTTTCCACAAAGATATGTCCTAATACTGCAACATTTTCAAACACTTTACACAGATATTTCTTTACAAGTTACACTGACAAAAGTAATCTCATCCTTTTGGGAAGTACCTGAGGTCTATTTCATTTTCTGTGCCTTTAACAGTCAAGCCTCCAAGATTTCCTTTTGCCTCAGCTCTAAGCACCACACAGTTCAATTTTAGCCAAATGAAAAATAACATTTATTTTAGCTCTTTGATCATTCTACTTCTTACCTTTTTTTTCTAACTAAGCCTTTCCTTCCATTAGAAGCAAAAGCTGGCTTTCTGCTGTATGCAGGGTAACCTTTGCTTTTAAGGAAAAAAAATCAGACAGAACGCTGTATTCCGACTTACCTTGAAAGGAGAGTGGCATTCACTGCCAGCTGTGTGACTTTTCAGTAGCTGCACTCAGACTCCAGCGTTCCAAAGAACCACGATGTCACAAACCCCTAAAGCTCGCAACCAGGAGCAGAAGCAGATTGCTCTCGCACACCCTTCCTCTTCACCCAGTATCTGACAGCTGTACACTTTTTAGGACTGCAGCAGGACTTGTCTCCCAGCCCCTTTGCCACTCCTGATAAATCATTCCCTCCCTGCTACTAAAAGCATGCTGCTATTATATCTTAAAAGCACGTCACAGCTTGTATGCAGTAGCTGTGGGAAAGCTGCATTTATTTATACAGGAAGCTTGAGTACAGCACTTCCTACTTCCCATCCGAGTCTCAATTCAACTGCAGGTGATTACTTAAACCCTGTCAGCTTCCAGCCAATGCATACCCTATGTTCTTATTTGGATATCTGTAATGCTTTTAATAGGAACTCCCACCTGAGCCCTGACATGATAAAACTGAAAGAGACAAGGCATTAGATGCCACACTCACAAAAACCTTCCCAATTGCCATTTAACCTGTTTTAGGATAGCAGTTTGTATAGCTGCTGCTCTGCCAGTAGATGTCTGAAACATTGCTGGCTTCTGCTTATCCACACGTGAAAAATGTCATCTAAAAGAACACCAACTCCTTCACATTGGAGGGGAAGGCAGCAAAAAATCTAAACTGACAAGTGAAGCACCAGTGTAATTTCAAATGTGAGTGCTTAATGATGATGGTGCTCACCTTATTCTGCCAATAGGTAGGCTTGTGTGCAAGTGGGGCTGGAAATGCTGCAGTTCTGCACCCCAACCCCTATGGGTGTGATTCACACCAGCCAAGCAGCCCAAGAAGTATTACTGTGCCACGTGACACACCGAGCCCTCAAGAACTTTTCCTGCTGTAGGAAATGTACCACACCCACAGATAAGAAGTGCAGATACATCGGAGTGCAGGGGGTGCAGAAAAACAGAGGTGGAAACAAGTAGAGATGCTAATCTGCAATTTTCTCTCCATGATGAAATAAGTTTACTTTGTGCAATTATGGCTGGCATTTTACCTTAGAATCATAGAATAGTTAGGGTTGGAAAGGACCTCAAGATCATCTAGTTCCAACCCCCCTGCCATGGACAGGGACACCTCACACTAAACCATCCCACACAAGGCTTCATCCAACCTGGCCTTGAACACCGCCAGGGATGGAGCACTCACAACCTCCCTGGGCAACCGATTCCAGTGTCTCACCACCCTAACAGGAAAGAATTTCCTCCTTATATCCAATCTAAACTTCCCCTGTTTAAGTTTTAACCCGTTACCCCTTGTCCTGTCACTACAGTCCCTGACGAAGAGTCCCTCTCCAGCATCCCTATAGGTCCCCTTCAGGTACTGGAAGGCTGCTATTAGGTCCCCACGCAGCCTTCTCTTCTCCAGGCTGAACAGCCCCAACTTTCTCAGCCTGTCGTCATACGGGAGGTGCTCCAGTCCCCTGATCATCCTCGTGGCCCTCCTCTGGACTTGTTCCAGCAGTTCCATGTCCTTTTTATGCTGAGGACACCAGAACTGCACACAATACTCCAGGTGAGGTCTCACAAGAGCAGAGTAGAGGGGCAGGATCACCTCCTTCGACCTGTTGGTCACGCTCCTTTTGATGCAGCCCAGGATACGGTTGGCTTTCTGGGCTGTGAGTGCACACTGCCGGCTCATGTTCATTTTCTCATCGACCAGCACCCCCAAGTCCTTCTCTGCAGGGCCGCTCTGAATCTCTTCTTTGCCCAGTCTGTAGCTGTGCCTGGGATTGCTCCGACCCAAGTGTAGGACCTTGCACTTGTCGTGGTTGAACTTCATAAGGTTGGCATCAGCCCACCTCACAAGCGCGTCCAGGTCCCTCTGGATGGCATCCCTTCCCTCCAGCATATGAACCAGACCACACGGCTTGGTGTCATCGGCAAACTTGCTGAGGGCGCACTCAATCCCACTGTCCAAAACTTTTCTGTGAAGACTGACGTACAGGCATTTCTTCCGGGATGTACAGAAGCTCACAGCTGAGCTTTTAGTTATTTTCAGACAATTATACTGCACCAGATTAATTTAAGGAAGAAAGCTCGTGCAACTTTAATTCGGCCTCCTTGCAACTATGCATTACAGCTTTGCTTCAGTTATAATCACACACTCTCTTTCCCCTCAGAATAAGTAAAAACTTTATCAATCTATTTGGCATTGGGTGTTATATTTAATTTTCTATCTGGAGAGGGAGGGAGTGATCACCAGAAAAAATACAGCCATTCCATCATGTGGAATCATATTGATCCCAACAATGTTCATCAATAGGATTAGGCAACCTAGAGCCATGTCACAGATATTGCCTCTTGAGCTAGTAGAGCATTTCCCAGTAGTAGCAGACTTTCTTCTATCCTCAGCAGTGACCAATCCTAGACAGTACTCAAGAAACACGTGGAGCTCAGAGCTATTTTTTAGGCCTCAGAGCAGTAGTGAAAATGTTGAATTCTGTCTCAAACTTCACAATCAGAAAAGCAGTCTCCTTCAGTGGTCAGATTTTTACCCTCCATCTTCTGTTCTAGTATGAAATAGCTTAAGCCTCTCTCATGGTCTTTTCACCACCTCTCCTCTCTTCTCCCTTCCTCTGTTCCAGTTACTGTATTTTCTTCCTGCAGCTGCTACCTTTGCTACTCTGCCTCCATCGCACAGGTACTTGGTAGGCCACAGATGAAGCACTGCAAGAAAAATCTTCCTGCTCTCAGCTCCTGTGCTCAACACCACAGCACTTGAACAGCAAAGGACAATTAACTCAAGGAGGAGAGTGGTGAGACAGGAAGTATATAGGAAATCAAGTCATTCTTGCAGATGTAGGGAAAATGGCAGTGCAGTAGGTCCAGAAGCAGAGCAGGGCAGCTGCCAGTAGCAAAGTAGCAAAAGTAGCATCTGGCTTGGTATTTACTCCTTGCTGGCACAATAAAACAAAACCAAGCCTCACTGCAGTAGCCTCCACCAGTCAAGAGAAACAACTGCAAATAAAGGCTAATCATCTTTCCTTCAGATAAATGATGAGGCTAGCTTGTATCTAGGGGAGCTGCTCTTTTGAATTAAGGAAACTAGATTAGTCCACTAAAATGCAGATAAATTATGGAAACTTCAGCTGCAAACACCACAAGATATTTTTATTCAGTTTTCTACTATGTATCTATATGCATGGAATCTATAATGTGAATGCACAAATGTGGAAAACTGCTTACAGCAAAATATCCCTTAAACATCACAAAATCGGCGAGAAACATCGTGAATGTTTCTCAAGACATCTAATTTTCTGCAAAATGTTAATATGTGCTCATTCCAAACACTCCACTTCTAGGGTATCAAGCTGCAGTCCCCAGATTTACATGCAGAAGAAGCATGCACTGATGCTCTGTGGACAGCTGGCTATACCCCTTCTTCCGTTTTCACTTCTGTATTTGCCCCTGCTTCTGTGCTTATCCAGGATCTCTGCAGCAAACGGGAGCTGAAGGTGATGTGGCACTGTGCAAGAGCTCAGGCTATAAGGACTTGAAATGATCAATATTGATGATTTTTTCCACTGCCATTACCAAAGGTGTGAGCTGGACTCTTACGAGCTCTCCTGTCAAAACTGATTTCTCTTCCAGCCCAGGTACTGCATAGTTTCACAGAAGCACATCTTCTTGGCAAGCTAATTTTGTGAAGTATTATGAGTCATGCTAAAATTGCTACCCAGCTCAAATCCCTGAATCTCTTAACCGAGATTGATTGATTTCCTTTTTCAGCCAACAAAGAAATAAAACACAAGTTCACAAAGTCATACAATGCCAATCAAGGCACAAGCTAAGCCCTCCCCATTTGCTTTCTTCTTCAGTAACAGTGATACAAAGCACAAAACTGAGAGGGTCCAATTAAAATTTTGGACACTCTTAACTGATGCTTTTGTAACTCCAGGGCTGGCAGGACGGACAAGCCTCTGAGCTGACAGATGCCAAAATACAATATCAATGTGAATTTTTAGTGGAGCTACCAGCCAGTAGAAGAATAAAGGTTGGCATAGTTAATAACTAACATTGCTGTGTCATCCCTGCAGCTACTTGAAATACTTACAAAATGACTAAGCCAATTTGGCATTAACTAAAATTACTAATTAATTTATGGTGTAGGTGGGTAAAAAAGTAATAGCATGACCAGTGAAAAGCCCTCTCATATCCCACAAACAGAATACCATTAACAGGAAGTGAAAACACTGAGTTAGTGTATAACTAGAAAGCAGTTTCACTGTAATTTTACAGAAAGAAGTAGGATTAACTTGTGAGGAAAAACAAGGAAATTTTCACTACCTCGATTCACCATTTTCAACTCATAAAAAGCAGATATCTTGAAAAATAACGGCTAGGCATAAAATAAAATCCGGTTTTGTAACAAGCATTCTAAAACCAGAGCCTAACTAAGAAAATCATGGTTTTATCCACTTTACATGCAAATTATCCATTTTCCTATGGGAAAAAATAGACTGTATATGTAGAAAGACAGTTTCACAAGAGAAGTAGATACTAATGTGTAACATAACCAGTGCTGAAAACAAAATAGGAAGGGGTTTTGCACAGTGGATATACATGTATTATCTGAAGTTGCAAGTATGACACCCCTGATGTCAGGGCTAAGAATAGTTTTCTTTAATGGGAGCTATTTTAAAGGGGGATTACACCATCAAAAGTCATTTGTGCTACCTTCATAAATCTGATGTTTTAAAAAAAGAATCTCTATTAATATATGTATTTATATAATCAGGCAACACAAGAAATCAGATGTCAGTGCAAAAAATATAGAGCTATGTAATATTTACATGCAGCAAGCTTTCCTCAGAATAGCTACAAGAAAATCAGGATCACATCTTTTCCTGTTTAAATAACACTATTGTTCTACAATTCTGACTTGATATGCAAGTCACTCACTGACAAACCAGGCCTGAAATCTTCTTTATTCCTTTTAGATAAAACATAGTAAAACTTTATTATAAGGTGTTTTGCATTGGAGTGAAATAAATCAAGTTAAATTATTTTGAAAGAATAGTAGGTACAAATCCAAGAGCTTTTTATTTTACAGTAAAAGAATGAGTGGGATGGCACACTGTCTACTGAACATTTATAATCATTATGATCTCAAAACACGCGGCTTTGTCTCAGGCACAAAGAGAAATGGTAGGTGACTTACACTCATCCTGCTCTACGAAAAGGCAAAATGCAACACTCATTAAAATTTGTTAGCAGACCGTCTCCAAAGAAAACATGATCATATGGCTTCCATAAAGCCCTGTTTCTTCTCTACAGATACTTTTTCCTGTGTTTATACTTTGAAGCACTTCCTGACATACTGGAAACTAGCTTTCGGTATTTGACCCATATGGAACAGTGCTAGAGGAAAAATCCATACAGCCTCACCAGAAAACAATGAGAAGACAGCCTGCTACCCCAGTGGGTAAGTTTGGGGTGCTCAGAAATCTCAGCTTAAAGATCAAGGCTAGTGGCTTTTACTGTACATTACTGGAGTTCCAGTGCAGCTTGCTTTCTTAGAACCTGGAATCAATTTGCCCCCATAGAAAACCCCGCTGGTGGCAGAGATCCTGTTGCCACCCTGTGCAAGCGGGTCCAGTTCCCCAGCTGGACAGCACACAGAGTTTCACCCTGACCAGCACCACCTCATGAAATGCTGGAAAAAAATCAAACAAAACCAGCTTGCCTAGTTCTCATGTTCCTGTGTAACACATACAGAGGTAGAGTTGCTTAGGTCTTCTGCGGACCAGGTAACAAGTGAGAATTTCTAGCTGCAAACAGATTACTTTCTAGAGTAGCATCTAGGGTACTGTATTACATACATATGAAATAGGCGACACTGAAGATGTCCTCTTCTCCAGCTCTCTTTTAAATTAGGCATACATTTTTAACAAGAGTATAGAAAAATTGCAAAAGAAAAACTTAAAGTTTGGCTAAATTAATTTCTTTCCTATTAACTGTCCTTACAACCAGCTTCAGCGTATGGCACAGGCTTTCAATTATGCACAGAGTATTTTTTTTCCTGTTTGCCCGAAGTGACACCATCTATTGACTTTTAACCAGTGTTTTGGTAACGTACCTAGAATTGCAGTGATTCCAGACATCGGAATCACCATCAGTTAAGAAAGTGAGAGGGCAAAACCATCCTGGCAGCCAACACAGGAAGCTTCATCTGTAAGAGAGGAGGTCACCAACCTGTCTTCGTCATAAGGAAAAAATGTGCACGCTGTTTTCACTTCTCCATTTCTACTGCTCCTTCTGTCCTGCCTCAAGCTCTTCACTGCCCTTTTCTGGAAATACTAAGAGATAGCTTTATTCCTTCCAACCCAAGCCAGTCTCTTAAGTCACAGTTTTGCCTTAGCTTCATGAGACTCTATCTAGCTTGTAAGACAGAAGGGGAAGGGGGATGTTATAAAACACATTTCAGCCCAGACTCTGTTGTTTTAACTATACCTCTGGAGTCAGGGATGCACATATCAGACAGAGCTGAGGCACCTAATTTTATGGCTATAAAAGCCAACGATGGGACTTCCAGAGACATGCGGCAGGCAAGATCAAGGTGTGCAGCTAAAGCATAACCTCCATTCATACCTTTTCTTTAGTATTCAGGTGTGACACAGACTTATGCTTTGATTAATTTAGAGTGAGGAATTGTTTCCAAGTTGAGAGGGGTTACTCCAATGGTTATGCAGGGAAATGCTGAAACTTAAACACACCCATGTAAGAAAGCCAAGAACCTGTCCCTCTCTCCCAGCATCCCTCCCTTACACCATTCCCCTCCTCTTTATAGTCTCTTTTTCTACCTTGGTTTACATTTCATGCACTTATGGTGAGATGAGACATTAAAAGGTTTGTCCAGATCTACTTTTCCCCCTACAGAATTTAATTATGCTGTTAGATAATCCCAGCTAATAAGAGTTTTCAAGGATTTCAGCTTCTCAGTGCACCACAGTAGGACTGTTTGAGGGAGCCTATCCCTGCTGTTTCAGACCAGCCACCTCTGCAGTGACAGCATCCAACAAGGCCACAGTACAGCTTCCCAGATGAGAAGCAGCAACATCTTAAACCACATGCAACTGTTTGCTGGCAGTCATGGTGTTACAGCTGTATAAACAAAATCCAGGATCGCTCCAGATGTGGGTCTCTTGTTAGAATAAAACTTTTTTACCCTCCTTTGCTTAGAGCAAAAAAGACAGCAATTACAATAATCCCCTTGGAACAACATCTTTAACACGCACCACCTAGCAAGTGGTTGTTAAATTCCACAATCCCAAAACGAGCATACTGAGAACTCAGAAACAAACGGATTGATTGCTTGCTGCAAGTGATGTAAGGATTCATTCAGTTGCACTGAAATAATTTGGGTGGGTTTATCTTTGTGTTGTTTATTTTTGTGTCTGTTACATTCAAGTGCCAGGTAAGTTTATTAAAAAGATGTGCTTTTTACCTAGTAACTTTTCAAAAGTCTCTTGTAAAACTAGTTAGACTCATTTGGGCAGAGACAATCTCTAGGAATAGAAACATGAGTTTTACGAAACTGAACTGGGCAGAAGGGCAAAAGGCATACCAGAACCTTTGCTTTTCCAAACACAGATAAAATCCAAGCAAATAGTGTTTTCTGCTTCACTACCATCTGCGGTCATTGAAGAAATGGTAAGTGAACTCATCTTTTTGTTAAGCATGACTTCATCTGTGAAAATCCACGGGCTTCACTTAACTCCCCTATACTTGTCAGGAAGAAATTTAAACATTCGGGCATATCCTCCAACCTTTTATTTTAAACATACATATGTATTTCCCGGGATATGACAAAGCAAACTAGTTAGGAGCAAAATCTATCATAAATTTGTTCCCACAGAGAATCACTTTGGATGATAGAAACAAAGTTTTGAAGTGTGAACTCAGAATCTGTATAGATTCCACAAGTTCTATTTTTCTCTGACCACAGTATACGAATTCAACATGAAAAAAACATGCTCAATGAACTCTTATGAGTAAATAACAAAATTTCTCCTATAGCACTGCAATTTACAGATCTGGAGAAAAAGCAGTTTCTCAGCTCACAGGGACTGGAAATGCTGCTTTGTGGAAGAAGAAAAAGAGGCTTTAGTCAAGAGTAAAAACAACTGGCCTATTTGCATGGATAAAGCAATAAAGTCTTGACATCGCTCTTACTTCCCATATGACCAAACTTGTCAGCTCCCATCTGCAAGAGGCAGATGGGAAGAAACTTCCAGAATCTTGAAGTCTACCAAGGAGGTATAAGAGAACATGAAGTTTAAGGAGGAACAGGGGCCAAAGGCAGGAAAAACATTTGACTCTCTTGAATGTCAAATTAACAGCATGAAGAGACTGAGCATTACACTCTCCCGTCTCTCTCCCTGCTTTTTGTTCATGTGTGGAGTACATTTGCTATACTGAAAAAAAGGCAAGTGAAAGGGAAGAAAAATCACACACAGAGAATATTTCTAACATTTCACGAAAAACATACAAAAAAAGGAAAAGTTATTTCAATTTTGCTAATTTAGTTTTTCTTTCTAAAACCAGCTTTTAAAATAACCTTTTAGCTTTTTATGACTTCAAGGCTTTCTGAGAAACATAACCGAGAAGGTGAGAAACCGCATTTCCCAGTAGCCTCGCAGAGAGCAAACTCAGAGACAGAAGCAGACATGTAGCATCTCCAGCATCCCTTCTGGTGATCACAAATGTCTCTCCAGTCTCTGGGTGTCCCAAGGAGCAAGCTGCCACAGGCTTCAGCTGTGAAAGCAACAGGAAGCACCTTTCTGGGCCGATGAAACTGGAACAAACATGCTGCTTCCTACTGAGCAAAGCTCAGAGAGATTATCCAGCACAACTTGGTAAGAACCAAGTTCTTCACCTAAGATCCTTTTGAAATACAGTAATCATCAGAATATGCCACAGAAACTTGTTTACAATAATGGCTTCTTGGTTTGGGGTTAAAATAATTATCAGATTGTGATATATGTAGCACCCAAACTTTGTACCTGGAACAGAATTTGAACAGCAAGAAACAATAACTTATTTCCACCATGGTTTTGCTCCTGATCATACTGGTTTAAGGATTTGAAGGGTTTCTGGCAGTTCTGTTTAACTGATATTTTTAGGAATAGTCATTTCTTCCCCTCTCCCCCCCGCCCCAAAGAAAAATGACAGGAAGCATGAATCAAGACTGTTTAAAAACTAAAATAACAACTTCCTTTGTCCTTACTGATAACATTTTTGGGCTTGTGACCTGAGTGGATATTTGTGTGTGTGTTGACTGCTGGAAATCTTTTCCAGTGACTCACTATTTTGATGCAATTTTTTTACATAAAGCCAACGGTTGATCTTTTGTGTCATTTATTCTGTTGTTGATGAGGAGGGAGCAGAGGGAAGTGAAAAACATAGGAAGAATAAATAAAATGAATGTTTTACAGGATATTATATGGATGTTCTGCTGCAGTTAATTTCCAGTAAACACAGAGGAGTATGGCATGAATGGAGATAGTGATAATAGGAAAAATTCCAAGAATCAGCTTTAGCAATTTGATTGTCTGTCTATGAAACACGGAAGTTACTTTAGCTTCCTTCAACTGACAACAAGTACACAATACATCTTTTGTCATTTAGTGATAACCCAAATGTGTAACACTCCATGTACCATGATGTTTTCATTATGGATACCATTATGAGCCAAGAAGTCCATCCATCGCTCTGTCCAGACCACCCAAGGTAGGCTACTGGCACTGTAGCAGCGATTAAGATTCCCTCACATTAGAGTGTCCCCAAACCGATGACCAAGATCTCTGCTCTGTACCATCAATTGCCAGACAATTTGATTTTTTCAATTATAAATTCTGTAGGGAGACTATAAAAATGCTGATGAATTTAAATCAATGAAGGGTCTGATTGTTGTATAAGTGTTTATAGGCATGTTGCTGAGAAAAAGTCAATGAGAAAATTCCTTTCCTCATTCAGAAGGTATTATAAACTATGGTTCTTCTCAGGAATGAAGGTTTATTAACTAGGCAGATTTTATGCTCCAAACTTGTACACGAAGAAATGGGTGAGCAGCAAAGCTAATGAAGCTGTGTTTCTAAGGATTTATGTGCCTTAACACTACTAAAACAATAACCCCCAACACCCTGATACTGTGTACAATGTGCCTCTGGACAAGGCACAATGCAACTTGACTTCCATTGATCCGCATGAGAGTGGTGAGGCACTGGAACAGTAAGTGCCCCATCCCTGGAAGTGTTCTGACCTTTGAAAAAGTGCACTAATTTTATCAGCTGGAACACCACAAAGAAAAAACAACCCTTACTCATTTGTGCCCAAAGTCTCTTGTATACTTTTTCATACACTGTAATGTGTCTTGCACTTTCAGGCTAGAGGGATTCAAGAGTAAAGCAGAGAAACATACATGCTCAACAGGGAAATATGAAGTGAATTAACAGAATGAAAAGTTAGCCAATATTAAAAAAAGAAGTAGTTTTCTAGTGACCATCACTAATCTGATGAACTGGATTGTACTTGTTTGGAAGATAATACAAATGACCATTCAAACAATACAAACTGTTGTACATACACATGGCATATGTCAATCTTGCCTTAGCTAAGGTAGAACAGACAAATGCCATACACACTCTAACCACCTGAAAACTAGACGTGAATACAAAATGAATACTCACTCACTGCCTTCAGAGGTGCGATGGGATCATGAGGTGCCACTGATACCTCTCATTCCTGAATCTCTCCCCGAGGTCTTCCTTCCAACTTCTCACCTTCTTCCCTTTAACTTTTCAGTGTATGCCGTGTATGTCTTGTAATCTCAGCTACACAGAGACTTTGGTGGGCAGTTCTTAAAACCTCCTGATTGGTCATCCCTGTGCTACCTGTCTGAAACTGGCTAAATCTACTCTAAAAGTCTAAATCTTTTCACCTTTTCTTCCAAATAGTCTCAGTAAGCAAAATCCCAAATATCCCACTGTGAATATGACAGGAGTTTATGACTTTTACTATATTTAGAAACATAAAACATGCTCCAGTGTGTTTGATCTTGGTTTTGCCTTAAAGGCTTTCATGTGAAATGTGTTGAACCAACATTTTTCTGTTAGTATATACAACTTAGTTCCTGTTTTACTGGAAATTTAATATGCATGACCATGGTATTTTTATGCTTGTCATTAATGTGGGCATAGGATTATCATAAGGCAACTCCTTTAGGAAATACCTACTTTATAATTCCTAACTGCTAACAGTTCTAGTATTAGAATGCAAGTAATTCTAAGAGGCTGTATGTTGTGGGACTGTGAGCTGAATTAATTAACTAGCCAGGTGTCAATTACGTTTTATCGTACAGATTTTCTGCATCCTACTTCAAATTGTAGTCCTTCTGCAGGGCATCACCCAAAACCACAGAAAGCTGCACTGTCAGAAAGATTTCATAGCCTCAACTGCAATCAGAGGGAACAAGGAGCAGCTGTGAAACAACAAAAGAAGAAAAGGCAGGAAAAGTGTGACTGGAAGAAGCTACCTTTGTATACAACTAAATTATTCAGAAAATTTGACATTTCTTCTTCAGTCTCCTTTCTTCCTCATCAAGAAAATAAATAACTGCAATTCTTGACCAATGTTAACTAGTCATCACTGTTGGCTAGCTACAGCTGGAAGTCACAGAGGAAGTGAAGAAGCTGAAGGAAGAGAAGATGTTTCCCTTATGAATCATAAGGCAAGGTGCTTTTTTTTACGGGGGGGGGAACATAAAGGATCATTAACAACATGAGCAAGGCTGACATCATTGACAGAAGACAAGGGAGCAGCCGTGCTGTGGAGAACCTGAAAAGTAGAGAGGAGAAGCAGCGATCCTCCCTGCTGATGGGCTCTGGAAGACAGGGCACCTGGCATGAGCTATGGGCCAGTGTAGGAAATGGAACAGCCACAGCTGAAGAGCCACAGTCACCACCACAGGATGGCCGATGGTAATACCTAATGCCTGAGAAACACTAACAACCAAACCACACATTTCCTTTCACTATTTCCAGAATTGCTCATTTCATCACTTAAAAAAAAAAAAAAAAAAAAAAAAAAAGCTTTTTTAAGCAGATTTTATGAATTGGGCAGCAGAATGTTTTTCCGGACCCAAAAGCTACATGAAACACTTCAGCATCAGTTGAACTCAAGTGTTTTTCAGTCACCTTATTTTATTACAAAGCTGATGGCTCCTGCATGGCAGTAACCGAAACATAATTATAGGGATATTCCCCTCATCCCTCCTTTTCGCCTTTTCTCAGTTCAGCCACCAACCCCTTCCCCACTTGCCCTCTCCCCCTCAAAAATCCTCACTATTTCAGACAGGTCCATGAAGAACCTGTTTTAGTAATCAGTAGGGTGCTCCAATTGCTTTATAGTGACACAAATATTGCCAACACCTCACTGCAGAGGCGTTTATGGCAGGGTTTGCATTTTGCCATGTATCCCTCCTCAGGTGTGAGCCACCTTAATAAGACATTTTGCTGACACCAGCAACTGAGAGGAGCTTTCTCTGGCATTTGTAAGCAGAGCTTCAGTTAGATTGTCCTGGAAAATGGTATGAAGAAACTATTCTAGGAGGGATTAGCTTTTGGTTAGGAGCTAGAAACAAAGCAGAGCATTTAAATGCTATGAAATGTGGCAGTGCTCCACAGACCATTCTGGAAGAACAGCTTTGTGTGGACAAGCTTCCTGAAACACAGACATAGAAGGACACAGAGACCAGGCTCTAGAAAGCTTTTGTCTATCTGTCTGCCTGTGGGGTTGGCAGTGGCAAGAAAGGCTGCTGATCCTGACTCAGCCCCCTTGCAGAGTCACACATATCTGCACCTTGCCTCCAATACAAAGTCCCAAACCCTGCTAACACAATCTGCAAGGGATGAACAACCTGTCTTTGGCTAGATACATTTCTCCTTTTCAAAGTCCATTTAATCGTCATGAATGATACCTTTATCAGGCCTGCCTTGAGCCAAATGGCAGAGCACTACCTGGCAGAGCAGCTGAAACCTAACATGTGGAGAAGGGCTATCCACTCTCCTAAAGCTCAGATCTACTCTTGAGCATTACCTTGCCACGTTTTTAGACTCTCGGAAAGCTTTTTGCCTTTGAGAAGCGTCACAGGCCCCAGACCTCCTCCTTCGTTTCCACCTCCTCTTTCAAAGTGAGAGCAATTTATCTATTTGCCAGCTCGCTCAAACCAAACAAGCTCTCCTCTTACTTCTTTTTTTCAGCCCTTTCCCCCCATACTGACACCATCTACAAGAACACTGGCTCAGTTCATTTGTGTTCTCTGAAGATCTTCAACCTTTTCTGGGACATGCAACATTTGTAGACTGCTTCGCAGGAAAACTGCCCCTCATTGGATAAAACTACCGTAAAACTAGCAACAGCTGAGAGCAGGATCTAGCCTGAAAGTTTAAAGGCTCACACAGTATGCTAGCAACATTTGGAGTGTTAGAAAATCTTTAGTCAAGTACATATGCTATGTACTGTGACCATACAATTACATTTTTTGTCTTAGTATTGTGCACAAAACTAATCTGATGGTTGCTAATCAGCTTTTCAACTTCCGGAAAGGCAAAATCAGTAACGCACACTAACAACGCATGGGAATTTCCAATAGGCTTTCCAAGCAGACAAAAAAAGTGATGAAGAGCCCTCTGCTCCTGTACCTCATCTCTTTCAGAAAGCTACTGAGCTAAATGAACATGCTAAAGGCACCTAAACACCAGGTCTGACCAGTTATTCAGTGGCTCTTCAAGAACAAAATAAATACTTTAAAACATTGTTCATATTTAGTATTTCCTCTAACTTCAAAACAAAAAAGTCAGTAAAATAGAAGAGAGACTACCTAGTCAAAACTACTACAGTAAAGAACCAAAAAACATTGATGAGAGAGTGCAAATTAAGAGCTGTTGTGATAACTGGATAGTGTCTGGCAGCAAGAGATTGAAGAAAAACACACTGCTATGTAAAAGAGGCATAATATCTGAAAAGATGTGCAATTATTATTATTACCCAGCTATCAAGAGGGTTTAACACATTATCTCTTCAGACTCCACCAAACAAGTTTATAAGGATCTTCATTAACTGAATCAAATAGATACTGCTGGAGAAAGAAGTTACTGGTGTTCTCAACTGCTCACTTGTGGGATAAATACCTTTGAGCTCCAGAGCACAAAACAGTGCACCAAACTAGAGTTTACCTTTCTGGTGGGGGGGGTTGCCAGACTGATTGTAGCTTGCTTACTAAACTTCATTCACTCCTCCTTCTGCCTTCCTTTTATTTTGCTTCCTGTCTTCCCATATATTACAATGTGCTGCATAATGTTGTTAAACACATACATTTATGAATGTTAGAGAAAAGTAACCTTTTGAATTCATTCAGCAGGAACCAGAGAAGTTGCAGACAAGGACCAAAGACGATTCTCTCCACCCCCTTTGAAACGGTGGCTCTTCCCGGGTGTACACCAGGCTTGATTTTGAAATACTCTTTCTGATGCAAGTACATACCAGTCTTGATTTTAAAGTTCCCTTTCAGTAAAACTACTTCCTGTGCTTTCTTTCATGCTACCATGAAGAAATATGGACATAGAAAGCTATATTTTTCTATCAATATTCTACAGACACGTAAAAGGGAATCTAGCTTTCCCCTCATGATTTATATTGTCAATAGAAAGCTTTAACTAAGTTACAGTAATATTATTCAGTTGAATTTAGTTTGTTGTGTAGTAAACATATGTGAGCTATAAATCTCAAGAAACAAAAAATCTATTTAGCTGTAGGCACTTTAATATCACCAGTGGGTTTAGGTATGCTTTCAGCATTTTGGCTGTTCAATGCTAATGCCAATGGATTAGGCAGATTTGATATGCCTACTGGTGCAGCTCCCCGATAAATTACAGGCTTTCTATCCACAGCAGGCCCTCAATAATTCCATTTTCTGTGGAAATGAAAATGTATCTTTGGAACAAAATCAAGTACTCGGTCATCTAACCATTCACTGGAAGTTTAGTTAGTACACAGCCATCCATCAAAGCATGCCTAGCATTCTGTAAGTCATCCTGGGAGCAGCAGGACTAATGAAGCCTGGTTTCCTATGGAATTATGTCCTACATTTAGCACCTACAGTATAATACAGTCCCTGAGCCCTCCAGTGTAACACATCTGTATTCCCTAAGCTCCCTCACAGCAGTCATTACTCACACAATACCTGAACTTCTCTATCACACATACAGCTCTCCTTCTCAGTGTCCTTCCTCCACCACCTCTTCTCTACATCTTCTCCCTTCCTACAGTTACCACCCTCACCCTCCCTCTTCCATCCAGCTCCTGCCAGCGTAGTGCTACATCCGTGACCAGCAGCAGTTGAACAGAATGAATTAGACCTAAGCTCTGTCTCATCCAGTCTGGCAAAAAACACTCTAAGTTGGGCAGTGAGTCCCAACATCACTTGGAGAGAAGATGGACAAACAAATAAGGTCATTGCATACACCGTGTTCTCTTCAGAAGCTAAAAATCAAGTCTCTTCTAAAGGCTACTGGGATGGTGCTTGGCACTCCTTTTCATGAAACACATCAGCATGACAGAGGTATCAGAAAATCCACCTTTCAAAAATGTCCTGGTACAATTATTTTTCATTGCGCAACTTCCACTTCTGAAAGCTTATTTACAAAGTTAACTCAAAAGAGAAAAAATAGCCAGTTGCTGTGTTTTATGTATTTTATTAAAGCCTTTAAGAAACCATCTAAAAATATTAGTACTGCTGCCTCAAGACTGAGGTCCTCAGTCTCATCTTCCATCTACAGAAAGGCTTTGCTATGACAGAACAGGATGCACTATGCAATTCCTAAAAAACCAAAAAAGATGGGCTTGTGGCAAGTTTTTCAGTTTCCTCTACCTTTGAGAAATCACAGTGATATCAGCAAGAGATTTAACATGGATTTGGCTGTTGTGTTATGAGAGAGATCTCAATAGCAGTCAAATAGCTTTTGCGGTTATATTTTTAAACTGTGTCATTGAGCCTAAAGCAAAATGTGCTCTGTGGTGGAAACACGTGATATGAAAAAGTATGGACTCAGCAAAACCAATATGGATCGTTGGGGGTGAGCCTACAGCTCCATCCAGCCTGTCTTTGGGACTCTTTTGCACAGGCTGTCCTTTGAAAATTAAATCGAAGGCAGGAGTGGAAACATGGGGACCCAGTTGTGGCTATGCTGGGTTTAGACAGCATGGCTGTATGCTTTGTATTGACTAAAGGTTAGTTTTTACCACCACTCACATAAAGTTTTCCACTTCCAGCTGAACTACTTGGATGAAATCTGGGAGACATCAACTTTAGATAACAGATAGAGAGAAACATATCTATGTATCTATCATAGAAAGTATTTAGCTATGATTATAATGGCCAACACCCATTTTCTTAGATTGTCAATAAGCTGCATTGCTAAGAAAAGGGATTGGCACTATTTACTGTTGCTTAGTAGAGAACCTGCAGATTTCATAAACTTAATGAAAACCACAGAACATCAGACCTCTGCAGTATTTCCACCTTTACCAGTATACAAAGAAACAGGAATTGGTTTTTGGACTGGTAGTACCAGTTTCTACCAGCAGAAGTCAGGGCCTAGTACGAACACACTGCCTACACAGCGCTTTCTTCTCTTCCTCTTCTTTCATCCCCTCTGTACAATCCAGGAACACATAGAATCATAGAATAGTTAGGGTTGGAAAGGACCTCAAGATCATCTAGTTCCAACCCCCCTGGCATGGGCAGGGACACCTCACACTAAACCATCTCACCCAAGGCTTTGTCCAACCTGGCCTTGAACACCACCAGGGATGGAGCATTCACAACCTCCCTGGGCAACCTGTTCCTCTAGAAAAAGCCATGCCTTTGAAGGACAGTATTAATATAATTGGTTTGAAATTACAAGAGGCATTGAGGCAAATAATACTACACATGAAAGAGGATTCCCCACATTTGTTCATCAGAAAGACAGAGCTCTGAATGTGCTTTTAATTTCTGGCTTGTTGTTGATGATTAAGCTTGGTGTAAATTTTTTATTTATTTATCAAATGTCAAAATCATATACCTAATTATTTAAAAAAATGTTTTTAACAGGAATGTTGTCACATGTTCCTTGTCTACAACCAACTTTTTTTCAGAATTTATGTAATGCAGAACAAATATACTCTCCTTGAAAGAGTCCTGTATCAATTTCAGTAACTAATGGTACTAGTTCATTATTTATCCTCAGACAATTTAAGCCTTTTAGAATTACATGACTTTTCTAAACATAAGCTTTTATCTTCTAATAATGTGAAATACATTCATCTTTCCTGACTCTGCTTGGCACAATTTAGCTTCCTCCTGAAATGCTGCAATTCTTGGCAATTATCTGAATCTTGCTCTGAAACCTAGAATTGCAAAAGCTAAAAATATAAAAATATGCTATTTCAAGTAGGAACTGTATCTATTTATTCACACTAGCAAGAACTGAGTAGAGTTAACGAATGAGCTCAAGCTTTCCAAAATGACAATATTGTGTACTCGAACAAAGCCTAGTCAGATAGAACTAACCATGACACAGGAGACTGAAATAATTTTGAAATGCATTATGTTCTTTTTACTGAGCATTCAGTCTGTTCAGCTTGGTGCCAGCACAGGCTCTCCTTAAATCCTAGACTGTATTCAGGGGATAACCTTCTGATTATATCAAAGGAACCTTCTCCTTGCCAAAATATTTGCTACCTGACTGGCATTTTCACTAGCCAAGTGTGTTTTGTAAGCTTTATGAACTGTGCTGCAGCCCATGCTATTTTGGTTCTATGATCGCTAGAAGCAGCAGCTGAGACATCCAAGCCTGTCATTTTCTAATCTAAGTCACCACATGCATCGTGCTTCATCAGTGAGGAAAAGTAGAAATATAGCAGCTGGACATGTCCTAGGCTGAATAGCTGAATAGCATCTTTCGCCATATAGTGTCCAGAAGACATTTTAATGAAGTCTAATGTCCATAGCTCTAATTTGTATGTGCACGGAAAACTAAACCACACATACACATGCAATGCATTCATCCTCAAAGAAAACTGAAATTACTTTGATTCTGCTAATTGTCAGGTATAACATCAGCAGTATTCAGAGAAAGAGAGCTATGCTGTCCTCCATGGAATCCCTTCAAAGCTCCTCACCAAGATAGACAAAACTACTGTTACTGCCCCAAGTACGAGAAGAAACTAAGCAATTTTGTCCTCATCTCTGAGACAGCAGTATGAACTTGGGAACAGCAGCAGAGCAGGGGTATAGATGGGGTAGAGGTGTTAGGAGGGTGGTTATGGTAAATGGGGAAATTATTGGACTGTAGGGGAGTAAGGGTGAGGACCTGAAAGAGGTCTGGAGAAGGTTTAGAAGCAGTCAGGCATGCTTTGGGCCTGTGGTAGTTTTTTTCCTTCCCCTCTGAACTTCCCACCCTCCTTCTCCCAGTCTGACCTTGTACAGCAGACCCCTCTGCCTACTGCTTTTCAGCACTGTATGCTCTTTCCTCATCTCTCTCCCTGGCATGCAAAGCACACTAATTCCCCTCCCATCGCCCTTACATACATTTCTCTATACATTCCTTTTCTCCCACTTCCCTCAGGAGCTTCTGGCATGAAAGAACAATAATGCGATCTTGATGCAACTTGTAGGAGAGAGAGCTGAAAAATGGACCATCGGTGTTCTTTCCCTGCTCTCTTTGCAGGCTGCTCTGGTCAGTTACCACTTCACTCACCATCAGCCAAGATCTTCCCTGACCAGTTTAATTCTTCCTTGTAAATCCATACCCTCCTTTTGGATAATGTATATTTTGAGTCATGAAGTCTCAGGAATCCGAAAGAAAAAGTCAAATGGAAATGTCTCCTCCCAGTCTTGAAACAGCTGAAATAAGAGTTCTTACTCTTGCGACCACTACATCATTACTTCCACTACAAGCCTCCTTCAAAAAGTTCCACTTGGATGCTGAATGTTTTGTCCAGAACAATCACGCCATGGACTAAAAATAAGCTGCATGTACCTGTGACTGGAAACAGCACAGCAGGCCAGGAAAATCCAAGAAAATGGGGAGTGTTTGACAGCCAAAGGAAGTCCCTCAAGTAAAATTACTCTGCTGCTGCCAATATTATTTAACACTGAAAAATCTCCGCTGGTTTCTAGGACACTGGTCCCATGAAACAACTACCTCTCAACCTCTCAAGTCTCATTTGCTTCTTCAATGATTGACTTGCTGTAGGGAAAAAAAGTGCCCTTCATGTTTCTAAACAAGCAACCTATGCATTGTTCTCCACAAACTCTTCTTGAAATGAGTGTCTACATTTGTGTGTATGCAAAAGCTTTACATTTCAAAGCACAGTAGTATTAATTTTGGTGCATAATTTCAGGCTTCCCTCTGACAATATAAAATTATGCTGCCTAGAGTGATGTAAATTGGGTACCATAATAACTAATTCAATTTGAAATGTCTCTTCCTTTCTCTAATATCAATTATCTTCTACAACACCACAGTGTCATTGAAAACGCTAGAACAAATTATGCACAAGAACAACTTTACAAGGAAAAATCAAGAGGATGCATGAAAAAAATATATCTGATTACAAAGACTGTGTAAACCGAGACAATGAGATCACTGCTCCCCTACAGCTTATAGAGTAGTCCTATTTTACAGTTTTTCCCATCAACATAGAGCAGGACTTGCAGCTCCCTTCTTCCCCTGCCACCTCCTGCCAATGGTATCAGTTAACACTGGTATAAACACACATAGGGTCTGAATTTCAGTCAGTGTAAGATGACAAAGCCTTTCTAAGCTGCACTAGAAACTCACACCAGCTAAGAAACATTCTTGACATCCACAAAATAAATGTTTGACCCTTTTTTTAAAAGCAGGTATGAAGTGATTGAGAAACACTTTCAAACAAGCAGAGTGATATTTTACATTCACCTCTGCATATAATAATCATGTACACAGCATTGTACAATGCTACTATAAATTAACTACCAAGTAAGGAAAGAAATTTAAAGGTGGACATACAAGCAGAAAGAAATATAAACCATGCAGTTACCTTAAAATAAACCACTTGGAATGGGAACATGAAAAAAAAATCTTAGCTGCTAACCAGAAAAATGTATAAAAAATCTAAGCCAGCTAGGTTTAAAGGCCCCACTTCTCAAAAACTCAAATACTTGCTACATAACAAAAGGTTATACTTCACTTCTTTCAAATATACTGATTCATTGCTTCTTTAAAAGGAGTGTGTTACACTATTCTAATAAAAAGTATGGCTTTGATTATTTAAATCAAGATAATGAAATGCCTCAGACTCATCCTCAATTATTAATGTGACATTGTATTATTTTACATTAGTCTAAAGAGCCCTCTAGTGTTCACTTACTGCAGGCATAAATTATTTCAAATGACTAAGAAACTTCCTTGCAAATCTCTATCTACCTAGTAGCTCTGCCAAACACCTCTAGCTAGTTAGGCACTGGGTGATACATCTGCATGAAGAAAATAACTTAAATTCCATAGTTGAAATTGTTTATCAGGAGAATATTTCTATACTACTCTCTGTGCAATTTTAAAGGACTTGTGGGTTTAAACATTTCAGCCAACCATTAGTAATATTCATTGATATATATTCATTTATATACAGAAAAGGAGGCTTCAGTCCTCAAAATGAACTCTCTCATTGAGTCACCACTACTGAAAGTCAGTGACTAATACGTCAAACTGCAATAATCTCCAAAGAGGTATTTTATTACAGAGAGAAAAGAGGTTCTGTTCAGTTCTTGATGGACCACCTTGTTCCAATTTAAGCAATGAACTGCAAAAAAATCTTTATGCCATGATGCGGGGAAAAGGCAACATTATCTAAAGACGCCTTACTCATTAACATGTCCCACTCCCTAATCCCCTAATCTGGGTCAACAAAACTGCCTGTGGAGATAAACTACAAACCACAATATGCCACAGCACTACCATGGGTTACATGCCTTCGAGTTCCCTATCCACTAAGAAAAGATTGAGGAGGCGACCCAGTTTTTCCAAAGCATTCAATCCTCACAGTTGTTTTGGATGAACTGATGGGTCCAGGGAAACATCTTACTTAAATGGACACCCAAGAATGAAACAAGTCTTCAGAAAGTCTTGACCTAAGGCTTTTAGCTTTCTGAACAAGTCCTGCCCCTTAAACTCTACACTTACTTTCCTCTCTGGAATGGCCTTGCATCTTGTGATGGAAGACTGCATCCAGGCCTTGTCTGAGCTAAAGAAAGGTGCCTATCTGAACGTGAATCAGTCCACAACCCTATATAGTCTCCATGATTCAAATGTAAAACAACATCTCTTCATTACCTTTGCATGGATTAACAATCCTTCCTTTAAATGGGATACCAAGAATTAGAGAATGCAGGGTGAGTACAGTTTTCCATAGATAAAGCAGTCTAATTTGATCTACTCTGTAATCTCCAATACCTTGAGTTCATGTTCCTTAAAATGTTTATCAGTACACTTGCTATTCAATCTTCCAGCCCACACCACTAACAAGCACTACAGATTTCCCAGTAAATGGTGGTTGCCAGGTATCACAGAATTAGTGGTCCCTTTTTTAAGGGGAAACTGGTTTTCATCCAAGTACCTGTAATACCAGAATTGAGTTAGTATAAAATTGTAACTAAGTTCCTTTCTTCATCATAATGTCAGCAAGCTACTGTTGGTTATGCCTGAGAAAGTATTTCGTCATCTGCAGTCATGATCCAGACAAGAAAGAAGAGTATATTCTCTGCATTTAGCATTTAAGAAATTACTTGTGTACTTACAAACACATGTCAGAGAGTTATTCTTTATATTGTCCAAGCAGCATCATGTGAAACGCCATACCCAGGCTCTTCAGGCGCCTTTAAATAAAAAAGAAACCAAACCAAAACCCCAATGTTGTCCTCCCCCCAAATAAACCCCAAAACCAAGAAAAAACCTGACCAAACTACACACACATATAATTTATCTGAAAATCTATCTATCTTGTGTTTACAGAAGCAGAGAAGACTTTGGTCTTGGCAGAGTTGGATATAACACTGCCGCTACTGAAGACAAAACTTTCTCAGTAGATTTTAAGTTTACTTCAGCTCGTACAATTCTCCTAGACTCTGCTATGCATTCAAAATTGTCTAGGACATGGTACCTCTAACACCTATGCCAGGAGTATGGAGTGTAGCCTAAAGGATAATGTGACAGCAAAGACAAAACTTGGGATGTTCTTTAAACTATAAAGACATAACTTGCATGGACCAAGTGGTTACACTGGTACTTCCACATCAGTTCAATTAGCTTTGATGTGGCTCTTCAAGGTGAATTTAACCAAGATTCTCAACCATTTTTCCTGTGGGATTCTTGCTCTCAGCAAGAGGCAACTCTTCAACTACATCAAAGCTTTTTCTTTTGGGAGATAATGCAATAAATACCAAAGTATTTTGACATTTTATTTCTGCTTCTTTCATAATTCATAGTAGCTTTTTATATCCACAGCATGGTTGCAATTGAAAACGAACAAGACATGAAACCCTTCAGCGAAATAAAAGCAAATATATTAAATACTTGAACAAATAATATTAACTTCCGTAACCTGATTTCTAGAAAGCCTGTGCAAAAGTTTTGAGAATAAAGTTTGATAGCAAAAAAATCCCCTTTCCAGACTGATATTCATCCTCAAGATGTGCAAGACTGTCATTCCAGTGTCCCTTTATATTTGCTATAGCCTAATGATATATTATGTACAATCAGAAACACTACTAAAATAATGGGATTATGAGGCATAACATCAGTTTTTGTCTGAGCTCTATTAAGCATGTTAGGTGTATAAAATGCCATTTAGTAACTACCTGCTCACTTTTCCATTAGGAAGAACACAGACTATGTGACACAGTCTTAACTTTCACAGATTTACTTAACAGGATTCTTACTTTGGGGATTGGAAAGACTATTTTTGTGTGAATTATTTTAAATATGGAATGAAAATGTCAGTTTGCTGACCTTAGTTATAGAGCACTGGTATAAAAGCTTTAGAATTGTTTATAACTTCCTAGCATTAGCACAAGTTGGTTATCTAAATGTAAATGAAATTTATGTTTTCCATCAATATCAATGAAATTGTCAAGGAATAATAAGCAAAAGGAAAATACATAAAATCCTGTAGTAATTTTAAGTCTACGAAATTACTCTGCTGAGGTCATTAACCACAAGGCCAAAGCACATACGATTTTATGAGGAACCAAAGAAGAAAACCTTGTTTTCCCAAAGGAAATTCACTGCTACTTTACTATTATTGTATTTTTCCATGTAACTTAGAGTTACATTCTCACTGTTCAGTTATGATATCTCCCTGTTCATGTAACCTCTATTAGAAAATTAAAAAGCAGCATGATAGAAAGCAGACTGACACTAGAACAAATTAACTATGATGTTCTGACACAGGGGATTGGATTGTTTTATTATATTAATGATAATACAGATTAATTTTCAAGAACCCTACTGGTCCTACTTCACAGAGAATATAGATGCCAGAGGAATATTCTGTTAAAACAAGCAATGATTTCCAAGGTCAGGAATGAACTGAGCATGCCATTATTTGACAGGAACATTTTCAAATACTTCCCATGACGTGAAATCATGTTTGACAGCTGCTATCAAGTCAATTCTCACAAACACAAAGTTTCATTTTCACCCTGACATAGACCAAAACTATCAACTATTCTATCCTCTAAGACAGACACAATATTACAAACCAAATTTATTCAATAGGCTTGCCTCTCCTCCTTAAAAAAAAAAAAAAAAAAAAGAGGTCAAAGTAAGGAAAATACATGTACTACAGATGCCTGTTGAGAGGTGACTGCAGAAGTCAACTCAAGTGGGCATGCTCATCTGAAAACTGAAAACCACGAATATGCATCTTCTAAATATGCTTTAAAGAGAACTGTAATTCTGGAGTTACAAAAGTTACATCTGCCTTTGTCTGTCAAAAGTACATTGAACAGGAACCATTTGCAAGATATAACTTCATACTTTCTATTTCATACATCAATCTTTGATTAATAATCAATTTTTCTTTTCCATTTCTCAAGAGAGATGTCAGAAATCAACACATTTTTGTTCTCTAATCAAAAAGGTTTATGGATCTTGTAAGATTTTACACTGATCTCTTAAAATATCCCTAAACCTTACATGCCAAAAGAGGAGCAGATTTAAATACTTACCCAAGATTCTTTCAGCCCATTTAAGATTCTTTCAACCCGTTTCAGGTGAAATAAAAGTCAGACAATAAAAATTTTATTACTGTTTCACATAAAGTCAAGTTTTTTTATAACAGCAGGTGTGAACTGAACTCCCAGTTGAAATTGAAGCTACTTCAAATTCTGTGCAACCCAGACCAAAGCAGGGACCTGCTGCACAATGGCAGCATATGCTACTGCCACCATCCTCCATGGCAAAACCAGCTTATAGCCCTGGTTACAATGTTCACTTCCAGTTATGGAGCCACTAGTCCTTCACAGACCTCACACAGGGAACTGGCAGGATGATACAGAATTAGAGTGTTATAAGAGACATTAAAATCCAGCACTTTAGAGCAGATAATAGTAAACCACCAGAAAACTGGCAGCCAAAATCTTAGACCTTCAGAGGCAGATGGAGTGCCCACCTCTAACCAGCAGCTGCTTTCCTGGTCCAGTAACACTGACCTGAGCATACATCCAGGGGCTGCTGCAGCTCTTCATGGACCAGACAAGTGCAGTTTTATTTTCTGGCATTTAGAGCGTTGTCCCTCATGGCAATACATAATTTTTAAAACCAACTTATACACTTGCATTTTAAAATATCTTGGACTCTTTCAAATGTATGTGAAAATGCAAATTGCCATAAACAAATATATACAGGCTTACATATTACACAACAGTTGCCAGAATATAATGCAACACAGAAGTGCAAAATGGGCCAGTTCTCAGCTCTGCAAAGGTAGTGGAAGTAGGGAAAAAACCCTGCATTTAAAAAAAAAAAGAAAAAGTTTTTAAAGTTGTAATATACTGTGAAATGAGAAAGAGACAAATAATAAATGATTACAAGTCTACGAACAATACTTATACTAGCCTTGACAGAAGAACCCCAAGCACAAACCTAGGTATCCTCAGAAGAAAGGAAAAACCAACACATAGTAGTAGCACATCCAAAAAACCTGATTTAACTCATTTTCAGGACTGTTTTTCTGAGGTGAGGAGCAGAGCCCAGGCCAAAGAATGTGATCTGTTTCATCAGTCAAAAGGCAGTATTTTATTTGGGAAGCATCAGGAATGTTTAAGGGGGCATATTCTGGGGCTTTTTGCTGGGTACTACCAGGCAAATTCCAGATTGTTGGGACTAAATTACAAAAGAAAAAGTGATGTGTAACTACTTAAATATTATAAAGGAGTTTAACATGCATTACTACACATAATGTTTGAAAAGGAGTCAGTGTTCCTAGCTAGAACCACATAAACGAGAAAGATTCCGTATGCTCGTCCAAATCAATCTGCACCAAATTTAATCATAATTCCAGAAAAAGCAGAGTGCCTTATCCCACCACTAACTGCATTCAAAGTTTCCTCTTGCACACAGTTTCTGCAGGATGGCCTCACTGCATGAGTATCTCTGGCATCAGGGATGGTCACAACATGAGAAGCATACTTTTGTACTGCTGGAAGAGTGTGGAAAAATATTCAAGGATACGTGGCCTTGTGTGACAGTAAAAGGACTCTTACAGCTTATCTACACAAAGAAGCTACTCTGTATTATTTGAGGGTATGAATATACAGAATAAATTCAAACCCTCAATAATGCCTTCCATGTGCAATGAGTTGAACACTCCAGGATAATGAACTATTTCATATTCAACAAGAATATTCAGTAATAGCCAAAACAGGAGCCAGCGTGGAGCAAAAGATGTTGTGCGCATCCTGCCTTATTCCATGGCAACTTCTCTTTGAAGACACACCTTCAGTGTCAGGAAAACAGAAACTATATATATGTGTGTGTGTGTGTATACATACAAACAGTTTAACTTAATGCCTTCTTGTTTTGCAGATTTCCAGGAAATCCTGCAATTGAAGATGTTAGGGATCACTGAAGACATCACCACTTTTTGCTGCCTGCCTCACCTTCTGCCAAAGATGGCCATTGCTGCAGCACAGTAAGCAATGTCTGTGCTTTGACTCCCCAGTTTACAGTCCACTGTGCTTGCTTTCTCTGAACATAAGTTTGCACCAAGTGCCACTTGTGAACCACCCTGGCTGCACAGCAAGTCTACATGCTGTTCTGCTACTCTGTCCAGCAGCCTAAGAGGAGCGGAACAGAGAACTAGGCAACGTAACTTCATCAATCACCCTTAACAAAACTTAGCAGGCTTTATTAGCCAGAACCTTCAGGAAGATTAATCTGAATAAGCTTTTAAAATGTATTAGTTAACCATAAATAGAGTTTAAAAGTGACTGTGAAATGCTTTTGTTTAATTTACTTCAGAAGTCAGCTAAACAAACAAACGTCACTTCCAAATACACGTATCCATAGCAGATTTGAATGCGATCTAATTAATATACTTTAGAAGTTAGCTCAAATTAATATTCCAGAGTGCCCATGCAGGTAATTTGGAATATTTTTTACTGAATGTTCCTATGTACGCAAGCCCAGAGACATCTATTCATATTTTCTGAAGCACAAAACGCAGTCAAGACAGAGTGCTGTGTTTAGCACTGGGCAGAAAGGTAGCTGTGAAGAAGTGTTAAGTGAAAGCGTTTCAAGCAAGTATTTTTGTAAGGCACTCACAAAAATCACAAAAATTGCTCTGTTGCTTAGCTCATTTTTAAACTGAATTACTTAACCAGACAGAAAGCCAAGATATGTGACCTTCTATGCCAAGTAAGGTCACATATCTTTTTCTTTTTTTTTTTTAAAGAGAGTTTAAAAGTAGAAAATACTCTGAAGAGACAAGCAAAACTTTTTGGTCAAAACTCGAGGTGAATGTATTTTCTAAAGGCTAATTGCATAGGCAGTTACTCATACAAAAACAGATGCAATCTAACAGCACTCAGATTTCTTTGAAAGAAACATGTATTACACCTCCCTCTGTAATAATGATTATTCTGATGCATACTGCAGGCCACATTCATCCTTGGCAAGTCACCTCTTAAGCACAGAAAATAAGAAAATGACATACCTATCCATTTTTAAGAAGAAATAGCCATGACCTAACTAAATTCCTACTCTGATGAGCACCATGGCATTTGTTTTAATAAGTCTTAACTTCTATAGTTAATGCTAGATCCTGCTTTACTTTTAGCATCTGCAAAGCCTGGAGCAGATTGGACAGAGGCTTAAAGTTACAGACTGAACTGACATTTACATGTCAGCAGTGACACACAAATTCTGCAACTGTATCACTCAGCCTGCATACTCCTGCAGATGGCTTCAATAGTGGGATACATGAGGTGGCAATTTACTGTGGGCAAAAAAGACTTTTCTCAGAGTAGCTTCATTCAGAACTCCTTTACAACAGTGGAAGGACTTTGAGTACTTAAATCAAAATTGAGTAAATTTTTAATGCTTAGGAAATGTTTACTTTTCAAGACCAAAATAGGAAGTTTCATAGAACAAGCATATCTAATAATATTACATCTTACAATTTTCTATAAAGCTTACAACTTCTCACAGAGATATCAGCTATGTCACATTATTAAAGTCTACAACCCTGTACGTAACTGTAGAAACCTTTAGGTATGTGAATATTCCATCTTTATTTGAGTAGGCAAATCAGGTAACCACTCTCATAGGTATTTATAGCATTAGGGTTTCAGGACCTATTTCTGAGAAGTGAGAGTCAACTGCTTCCAGCTTACCAGAGTGTTCAGGTTACAAAGCTCAAGTGTGATCAAGGATCTTGTAATTAATGCTGCAAATCCACCACCCAAAAGTCTAATTCTCATGAATAATAAAAGCTACGTTACACAGTGGGTAGAAGTATTTCCCTTAAGGCCTAACTAAGCACCCAAGGAAGCCTCGTCCCACCAAAGGCAGTGGCAAGTGTATTGTGCTAATTCATGCCGATCTATGGAAGTTTAAAAGCACAGCAGGACAAGCCTCACCACATGGCAGCAACCAGGGTACAAGTCTTTCAAAAAACAAACAGTATAAAGCAACCAAGAAGAAACTAGGAACAGACACCAGATTTTTTAAATATTTGTTCAATCTTTTATTTCCAAAGTAATTAAACACTCAGCGAGAAATGGCCAAGCTGAAACTCTCAAATTGTATAGCTGTGTTTCTATAACAGCAGACTCATTCCCCAGCTACATTTCAAATGGGAAAAGTATGTAATTTTTGATATGTATGTTTGTTGTTGATTTTTTTTTTTTTTTTTAATCAAAACCAGGCAGAGGATTTTCCCATGAGCTTTCCAAGAAAGTCAACCTCTGGACTAAAACCAGACATAAAAATTTGATCAGGAAAGAATATTTCATTAAGTTACAATGATGCAAAGACAACATTCAGAGACAAGATGACGGTGAAAATTCTTGCATAACTTCTAATTTAGCAGGCTTCTACAGGCTGCCACCTACTGTAATAAGACCATAATAATTTATTTAAAAAAAAAAACCCAAACAACTCTCAAGTGAATCCAAGGCACTAGCATTATATTGTGTGAGCTCTACTTCTGTCTAATTTTCATTTATTAACCTGCAGTATCAGGAACGAATCCTTAAAAAACATGTATTCTGTTCCACAGAGACACTTTTGCCCACCATACATGTTCTGTTCCAAAAAGCAGCAAACAATTTCATAGAATCATAGGATTTTGCCAAGTTTGACAGTTCACATTTTTGCCAAAATTAAAGAGATTCAGTTTATTTATCCAATAATTACTCAGAGAAGCTAGGATATTTCTCTTGAAATTTCCTATGCTGTATCATCTTCTTGAAAACTGAAGAAGTACAGCAAATGCTTGCAACAACAAAGGTTCTGTAACCAGAAAAAAAGTTTGAAGTGTTTTGTGAAACTATTTTTATAAAAGCTGGAAAGAGTAGTACCTGAGGCAACCCAGAAACTTTTGTAGAGTATGAACAAGCCCAAGATCTATTTTACCAATTCTTAAATCCTTTCAAATTACTGGGAGTAATACACCTCTCTGTGTATACTGGATCATTAATAAGAGTTAAGTGAGACATTTATTCAACACAGGCCTAAGAAAAGTATGATCTTAACCAACACATTGGAAGAATAACAGTTTTCAAGTTAGTTTTGCATTTCAAGATCTTCCTTAAAATCAACTTACTAAAGTGCTGAGCAAGGATACAGGAGACATCAGACCTCTGGATATATTACTCTCACTAACACCCCTTTGCCCTCATAAGAGGTTAGCTACAGTAACAGCTGTTTGGTTGGTTTTTGCTGAAATCCAAAAAAACAGTAACAATGTAAGTCACAAAGTTATTCTCAGAAATCGAAGCAAATAATTTTGTCCTATTTTTCGTGTGAGCAAAACATGCATAATAAAGTACATCCATGTTCACAGAGTACTTTGAAGTGAAATCAGGGAGATAGCTTATACTAGATGTATGTTTGTACACTGCATGTTTGGTTTTCTGTCCCATAGCTCTCTGCCACAGATCACAACCTGGTGTTCCAGCTTAACAGGTCAAGCTGTAAAGCCCAGTGAGGCTGTTGCTGCATAGACAACAAAACCGCTGAATGAGACAGAATGGATATCATAACCATTTCCAGATAAGCTATCCCTTTTAGCGATTAAAAGTCCTGTGGGACTGCACAATTTGATCATTTTACGCTGCTCTTTTCTACTGACTTTTATTAAAGATGTTGTAAATTTCTGGTTTTTTCAATTATCCAGGCAGTACGGATGGGAATCATCAGACTTGTAGCCTATTTCCATTTCTGCTATTAAATGATATTCATGCTATGCTATTCCTCAGTCATAAAATGGAGAGCGGAATAAAAAGTCAAAAACCAACAACTGATTTCACCTGAGCAGCTAGCCCAGATTTGGAGTCTTAGAGGTTGTTTCACTTACAGAGACTGATTGGTAATGTTCAGAATTCCAGTAACAGAAATTTATTTATTTACAACAGAATTATAGGGAACAGAAGAGAATGGGATAGCAGAAAAGGCAAGAGAAAGAAACAAAAAGTTTCCAGCTAGTTCTGACTAGTTCCTGAGCTTCTATCACCAAGTATTTACACTGTTATATATGTGATCAGGGGATGAATATGACCTAATTAGCCTGTGAATTTTCTGAAAAAGCTCACCCATCTACCCACAGATGCATGTGGGTAGCAATGTGATGCTATTCCTGGAAAGTCTATGTGTAATGTCCACATTTCAGAAGTGGTATCGCTCATCCTCAGGCAGTTGAGTACTCAAATTCTGCCTTCTGTGACACCCTTGCAATAATTTTGACTCATATTTGGATTGCCGTGACTAAAGTGTTTTACAAAACAATCTAATTTTTAGAATTACATCAAGTAAAAGAGTGTCTTGATACTGTCTGCAAAATAAACAGGATAACTAAGGTACTGATTTCCATGTAAATGAATACTCTCGTGTTTGGTTATTTTGACCAGGAAGGCTTAGCGCAACATTAGAAATTACTTTAAAAGAAAAACCTCTATACAATGCCAAACATTTTGAGAACTTATATAGCTTTCATTCACTAGGCACCACACAGTGTTTCATCTTTTTGAGCAAGCTTCAGAATATTCCTATATTTTCTCTGTATAACATCTACAAAACCCAGGTATAGAAACCTTCACTAGTTTGTCTTTGATGACATAGGAGGTGATTATTACATTCACACACACTGGACCAGAAACTTATTTTCTAGTTCCATACTCAAAAGGCTTCCCACTTTTTCAAATATGAAAAGTTAATATCTGGTAAAACACACATCTTGAGCAAATGTTTTCTAAAATCCATCAACACATGTAAAGACACTACTCTGTACTAGGAAGATTTCAGAATCTATTCTGTTATGGTCATCAGAAAAAGACTGAAATATGAGAAGTCTTTCTGTTTAAAGAAGCAATAAAATCTACAACTACAAGCTTCTCTTCTATAGGGAGAACTGAAAAAAAAAAAAAAAAAGTGGAGCAGCCTGTGTCTTAAAATCAGTGTCTTCCTCCATAAAGAATGTAGAGGAAGCCCTAGAAGTAAAATTAGGAAGAACTCCAGTTGCAAGAATGGACAATAACTTTCACCAGTAAGTATCCAGCCACATTCCCTTTTGCATGGCAACATCAATAATCACTCCTATGCCAGCATCTTCATTCCTTTATATCATTCTAAAGTAATAAATGCCCCTGAATTACACTCCTGCTTGTTGCAAGCAAAATCATCCACCTGACGTTTTGACATGAGGAATTTACCTATTACAATTCCTCCAAACTGGATTGCTTTATCTGGTCATTACCAAGGTGCAGTCTTCATTTTAGCCTCTTGTAAGTAAAAAATTTTTATCACAATATCCACAGCTGCTAGTCAGGAATGATTAGTTTCACAGCTTTCAAACCTTTCCACATCATTCAAATGCACTACACAATGGCACATTTCAAACTGATGGGCTTCTTCAGACAGCTACATTCATTGAAAGAAGTGGTGAGTGATTCAGTCCTCTCAGTCTCAATGTACTCTTCCTTGTACAGTTTTTCTTAATCATTATTGCAGATGGATACCTCTTGGAATTATGTAATGCATTCATGTCAGTGCAAATCTCTCATACTCCAAACTTTAAATGAGAGACATCAATGAAATTTATGGAAAATAGCTCTCCATTTCTAGGGTTATTTCTAATTTTTCTCCATTTCCTAGTTTTCTAGGCATGAAAAATGATAAAGGAAAAATGATAAATGCAAAAGCAATGTGGTGAAAAAATGTAGAGACAGAACTCACAATTACAGACTTTTTACTCTTTTATAACATTTAGATTAGGATACAGCTCAGCAGAGACTCCCAAATATTTATCTTAATTTTTCCCCTTATATGACAGCTCTTTGAGTCTCACATTAAAAAACGGCCTTTAGCTATGTTTTCTCCAAAATAATGATCCTGCTATCAAAGGTGATACTTCAAATAAGCATTATCAAGTTTCTACTTTAAAGTATTGACAATATTTAAGCAAGTTTTTGTCCATCCATTTCTATCTACTCATACTGAGATAAAAATCTTCTGTATTATAAAAAAAAAAAAAAAAAAAGATGGGGCATTTTCCCTTTACAGACTCTGAGAATTTCAAATACGATCTTCTAGGTTCTCACACTGCAAAAAAACTTTACCTAAGTGCCCCCTACAGATGCATTAACATACAGCAAGACCAAACCAAGAACCTGACTTAAATCTTCTATTCCGCGCCAAACCCCTTCAGCTCTCCACAGGCCTCCTGTAACTCTCCTTGGGGTTCAAGACTGTGGTGGAACCCTCCTCACACTAAGAGGAAGCTAGATGCAGAAATCTCTGAAGCCTCTGAGGTGCAGCCACCAGAAAGGAAAACAGAGGCTTCCTATATTTAAGTTGTCTCTATTTCAGAATGTCATTACTGGAATTCTTTAATACTTTTAACTTTAAAAGTCCTTCTCATCTTGACTTTGCAAGGCTATTTATGTGTGTTCACATAAAATAGTTTCCCTAAGGCTTTTAGCTCTGTCATACCAGAATTTCCACTAAAAAGGTCGTTGAACTGAATGGTTGTAGCTTTTGGGCACATAAAACAGCATTGTGGTTTCTTGCCTCTACTAAAAACATGTGTTACATTTATATTTCCAATTCTGCAGGCACTATTGAAGAGGAGAATCAGTTAAATTGTGCATTATCCAATTTACATACAAATCCTGGATTAAAAGCCTGGCTTGAGCTGACAAAAGTCACAAAATATGACAGAAGCTATTGAACATATTCAGTATTCAGTTACAGTCAGGTAAATCTAGAGTAACAGCTCTGAGAGAAATAGAGTTACCACGGTATAAAGTCTGAAGTAATTGGGAACAAAACTTGGCCACCTGGCATTAACTCACTTCACTAAACCTAAAGCCCTGTAAGGGTCAAACAATGAGTAACTACATAATTTGTGAGAAGAAATGCCTAGAAAACCAGGACGCAGAGGTGAAATGAGGATAAATGCTTTGCTTTCATGCAGAACTTTCTGGATTTTGTTAGTCTATGCCAGACCATGGATATTGCTTTAACATGCCATAAATATTTTAAATGTGAAATTCCATTCATTTTAAAATAAGATACGATTCATACAGAATTCACGTGGCAGGCCCTAGAATTTTAAGTAGCTTGAATATAGCAAGCAGATGTATAAACCTTTAAACAAATTTAGTTGGGATTTCTTTTTCTATATATGTAATTGTTTCAACTACGGATTGTTTAATATTTGTTTCTATGTCTAGCTTATGCATTTCAGAATAAATACTGAGGGCTGAAATCTGAAAACAAGACTTTCTTCACAGTAGTAGTCTCTTAAGGTTTAGAAGCTTTTGCAAGGTTGCACTTACACCTCATAGGTAACAAAGCATACCTAGAGAAAAGATATAGGGAAAATATGCTAACCCACTGTTAAAAGTGCAGCGTACATGCTTAAATTAATATATATCAGCCTTTATGAGGCTTCAGAATATTACTTGTATGTAAAACGAAACCCCTCACTGAATACCACTGCCACTGTTAACTCTGGAGCAAACGGAGGAGCAAGCCTACATTCACAAACTCCCAGAGTCGAAAGGAACCGCACACAGTTCCCGAAGGTGAGGAAAGTTCACCTCTTTTGCAGAGGACAAAGCAATTAACACACATGCCCAGAGCCGGCAATCACCGCCTGTGCACCTGGAAAGTAGGGGTGCCGAAGCCTGCTTGGCTTCGGGCAAGGAGAGAAGCACGCTCAGCTCACTCCCTCGCTACTGCAGGTGCCCGTTGGTGCCGTGGGGGAACCTCGGACCGTCCGGGAAACAAACTGGAGGCGACGGCCCTGGGAGCGTACCGTCGCCGGCTCGCAGCGCGTCACCTCCCGCTGCCGGGGCGACCGCTCAGGACGCGAGTGCGGGACAGCCGCGACAGCCTCCACCGGCCCTACTGCCGCCCGCCGAGTTTCAGCGCCCGGCCGCCCGCCGTTCCCCTACCTTTGCCCCTGGCCTGGCGGCGGCTCCCTCCGGGGACGACGCGGGTGGGACAGCGGCGACGGGCGGGCTGCCAGGGGAGCTGCCGTGAACCTCGGTCCGCCTTCCCTCGCTCTCCCCCCTCCTTCCCTCACGCATCTGCCTTCGGCGGAGGCGGCTGCCGGCGAGCGGGCCGCTGGGGCCAGTGCCCCCGGCACACCCGCCCCGCCGCTGCTGGCGGAGGTAACTGGAGGTAACCGGGGCCCCAGGCCGAGCCGGGGGCGGGGGTGCCCCGGCCGCTGCCGGCGGCGTGCCCAGGCGGGGAACTGCAGGCGGCGCTGGCGGCGCCTCGGACAAAGGGCAAATTCATGTTGCCTTTCCTCAGCGCGGCGGCGGAAAGGCTCGGTGCCGGGCGAGCGCCGCTGCTACCGGACGGCAGGGGGGGGTGCTCCCTACGAAAAGAAAAGCCTCTTGTCTTCTGGAAAATGTTAAATTATGTCAGGTCATGTCGACTAATCATTACCAAGATCACCTTAAATTATTAGAAAGCTACTAGTTTTCCTTTTGCTCGTTTCTGGGGTTTTCGTGGGGTGTTTTTTTAAACAGAGGTTGGCACTAACGACAGGCAATGCGTGTGGAAAACCACCAGTTTCTCTCTGCAGCCCAACTTTTAATGAGAGCCAAATGCAAACTTGTCCTAGTGCAAAGTAGTAATACCAGTGGAAACGTTTTCCATTTATGAGTTTAAAAATGTATAATCGTAAATTGCCAACTGTACCAAAACCTATAATAGAACTGTCAAGTAGAAATTTACAAATTCAAACCTGAAAGCACAAATGAATTGACAGAGTTTCTTTTTCCAAAGTGTGAGTTGCAAAGCATGTACACAGTTCACTGGCATGTAGGCATGCTATTCATTGCAAAACTCTCTCCAAAGTAGCAGGAGGCCAGTAATGGAGCAAGTATTCACCGTGGGCCAGAGTCTGTCCTTGTGGAACTTCGCTAAGAAACCCTAACAGTTCTGCCAGCACTTATTGACCAGTGAGCAGTGTGTGAGACACTGTGGTGAAAGCCCTTCTGCCACCCTTAACCTCAGTATTGCAGAGCAACACGGCAGAGTTTACAGAGCCATCGCCTTGGTAACTGGACTGTTAACAGAAATCCCAATACCGAGCTCAGTCTGACAGAGTACAGCCTTGTCCTTCACACGCAGACAGAAAAAGTTACTTGGTTTTGCTTGTCTATCTCTGATGTTTCTTATTACTTTACAACTTTTTTTTGAATTTTGCATAAACTTAACATGAAACATGGCCCACAGATTTACAAAATATAGTGAAACTGCTTAGATCAAGTCACAGCAGCTACTCCATGTTTGTGAGAATTTGTATTTACAAGGGCAGCTCTTTAAGCTTCTTAAGGGTAAGAAATGAATAAAACCTGTGGATGACATAACAGCTTGCTAATCCTGACACATTCAGGTGGGGAATGAAAGGGGGAAGGCAGGATGTCAGAAGTGAGCAGGACACCCTTAGGAAACACTCTGCAAAACAGGTATTCTTGTAATAGAATCATCATAGAATGGTTTGGGTTGTAAGGGACCTTAAAGATCACCTAGTTCCAACTCCCCTGGATGGGCAGGAACAGCTTTCACTAGACCACTTTGCTCAAAGCCCTGACAGCCACAAGTTCTCTTTCAGCATGGTCCAGTGTCTCACCAACCTCACAGTGAAAAAATTAAAAAGGATTAGCAGTCAACAAATGTAAAATATCTGGCACAAATTTGCAGTGAACACTTGGAGATGCTCATCATGCTATTGTTCCCCCCATAACTTAACTCCATATTACTCAGTTTTCAGAAGTTTGTCTTGTAAATTATGTTACTTCGCTCAATTACCTGTTCATATTTAGATTCCTGCTTTCAGTAGCAATTCTGTAACCTTTAGATTCAAAAGCCATATAGTGCTTTTAACATTAATGAAGACTGTTCTTGGCATTTACAGAAGACCTTTCTCAGCATTCCATTGACATGCCACTTTGACATTTCCAGGAAATATGCAGTCACATGACTGTTACAGAGAAGCTGAAGGGTGTACATATATTTATATAATTCAGACAAGAACACAAAGCATCAGCACCTGCATTGTTTAAAAGTAGCATCCCATAATTTGTTGCTGTGGTATTTTTACTCCATGGATGTAATTCCTAGCAAGAGCTACCAAGTACTTACTTTGATACAGGGCGCTTTCTCTGCAAACTTCAGAAGATCTCTTCTGTAACGCTGCCCACAGCAGATCTCCTGGTTTCTGTGTTGATGGCAGGATACCAGCCATTTTGGAAACAAAATAAACACAATCCTGGCAGATTTCATATACCCAGTGAATCCCACACTTCCATTCCCAAAAGCTCCTCAGAAACTGCTCTATGCTCTACACTGAAAACTAGTAAGTATTGCTTGCTGATACAAGCTGCTCTGAACTAACTGAAAAGCACTGTTTATATTCATCAACAAAGGCTGGTAACCATGTTTGAAATTACACTGGCCGGTGCACTCCAACATACAACACAAGCTTGAAATTTATCGTCAGAAACACCAGCAGCTCTTTACAGAGCCTTCAAGCCATTATTCAGCTTTTAATTCTACTGAGTTACAATACCTAAGAAACATACCCTTTGGTATCTAAAAAGTGAGCCCAAGGTATCTCTGGGATAACTATGTCTTACAGAACTGGTGTTTGCCAGTGGAGCTAGCGATCAAAACTAGAGACAGCTAGAGAAAGTGTCCTTAACGTTTGGACTATAGCAGTAGAAGAGCAGCCTCTTTGTGACAGAGTAAGAAGAGCAGGCTATATTAAGCAGCTCATGCATTACCTCCTAGAACCTCTTGGAATCACTCATCCCTTTCCAATTTAGCCTTCTTCCAGAACCAAGGTTTTAAAGTTGCATTTAGTACTTTTCACTACACTGTCTGAACAACTTAGATAATGCTAACATTTTATACCAATGTAATTATCTCATCCAGGCCTTTCAACTGTCAGCTGACACTGTATCATTCTATTAATTACATCAGGTTGGGCAGAGAAAAGGTAGCAATATAAAAGTTGATACAGTGACGCATCCCAAAGCAGTGTATTGAGAACAAGCATTCTTAGTAAAAATGAGAAGATGAACCAGTTTCGATCTTTTATTGAATTAGCAATTCCTCTTTAACATTTATCTAAAGTTTTGGCAAATTTGCCCCCTCCTTCTCCTAAATTCTAGCTTTGCAGTTTTTTTCTAAAAGTCTTTTTAATCCATATTGTCTCAATCTTGTCTGAGACATGCAACAACAAAACTTGCATACTGAAACTACTGCATAAACTTAGAAATAGAAAAGATACTATGAAGGGCAGAAAAGGTTTCAAAAAATAAAATCCAGAAAAGCTGGATAGCTGTTGAAGTTCTGCCAGAAGAAACCTGAGACAAAATGCTATTTACCTGCACTGAGTATGTTAGTTCCTAAAATACTGGATTCAGTCCATCCAGTCTGCCTGCTGCTGAAGTGGTATGTCTTAACAAAAAGGATCAATGAAGCCATTATCTTCTATTTCTCCTCAAGATGTGGCTCTAATGTGCTATGTGTACAACATTAACATGGATAGTTTACTTGGGCACTTCCATTGGGTAAACATGTCCCTCTTGATGAAGTAACAGTCAAATTTCTCATCACAACCTGAAGCACAGCCATTGGATGCTTCTGTCAAGATTCTGAACTAATCCAAACCTATTCATCTTATACGAAGTAGTCTGTGGTCTTCAAGCATCTGTCTTGAGCCATTTGTGTAGTCCATGGCTTAATGATGAGATATTTTTGCCTCCTTGTGTGTTAACTTCAGGCTTGTCTAATTATGTGTTGTTGGTAAATAATTTACATTTTCCCTTTAAAGACCACAACCATCTGTGATTGCACCAGCTTTAAAAACTTTCAGAAAATGAAATTTGTGTCTCTGTTGCCTAAATTGGGACATGATTAATTCACAGTCCCCAGACTTTCCATATGTACACTATATACTGTAGTATTTCTGAAGCATTTTCCTATTCCAGGTTCTATTATTCTGTAATATTTGTATTACACATATTTACTAGTTTTATTACCAATTCTACATGACTGTGCTTTACACATGCCTAAGATTAACAACTCACATTGCTGTGACTGACATTTTCCTCACTTCCTCTCTCTTCTTTCCCCCATACTAACAGCCACCTATTTACAGCTACTCACACTAGCCAACAAACTGCTGGTAGTATAATGTAGCTTTGAGACAGTCATCAGCACTGGCTAATTCACAGCATCACAGAATGGTTTGGGTTGGAAGGGACCTTAAAGGTCATCTAGTTCCAAAGCCCCTGACATGGGCAGCAACACCTTCTACTAAACCAGGTTTCTCAAGGCCCCATCCAACCTGGCCTTGAACACTGCCAGGGATGGGGCAGCCACAGCTTCTCTGGGCAACCTGTACCAGTGTCTCACTACCCTCACAGGAAAGAATTTCTTCCTAATATCTAATCTCAATCTCCCCTCTTTTAGTTTAAAGCCGTTACTCCTTGTCCTATCACTACATGCCCTTGTGAAAAGTCCCTCTCCAGATTTCTTGTAGGCCCCCTTTAGGCTCTGGAGAATGCTGCTGTAAGATCTCCTCTAAGCTTTTCTTTTTCAGGCTGAATAAGCCCAGCTCTCTCAGTCTGTCTCCACAAGAGAGGTGCTCCAGCCCTCTTATCTTCTTCATGGCTTCCTCTGGATGCTGTAGGAGACTAGTTCCAGCTGCATCCTTATCCAGTCTGAGTACCACTGACTCCTACTGAAGGCACACTAAGCTCCTCTTTGGTTTGAAGAGTAGGTCTTAAGTTCTGGCAGAGGTAGCACAGGGAGCAGGACCGGGCCTTTGCCCTTTTGAAGGCTGTCTGTGACCTGTCGCATTTCACACGGCTGAGGAGACCTCACCCTTCAACCCCAGCTTCTACTTTTCTTCCGTTTTCTTCTATTGCCTGTGACCCCTCAGCCTGTCAGCACTGCAGCCGCCGCTCTACGCTTCCCCAGCACCTGCAGCCGTGAGCAGACGAGGCCATTACAGTAAAGCAGGGCCGCCCGAGCCCTTCCCCCCCGCAGGGGAGCAGAGGAGCTGGGACCACACTGGAAGGAAAGGGCGCTTCGAACTGGAGCCCACAAAGCACCGGTGGGGATGGGAACAGTGGAGGAGCAGCTCGGCCCTTCACACACACCCATGTCCCGCTCCCCTTGTCACCGAAATCCGGGATATAAACTAACCAGAAAGACAGGTTAGAAAGCCGGTATTACTTTATTACGGTACCGGGTGCATGAGGGATCGCTCTGCCTGTCATATGCACCGAGAAGAGACAATTTACAGCTTATTTATCTGCATTATATACATATTCATGGTAATTCTGCAAAGTGCCCATCCAATTCCCGTTACTCATTGCATATGGTGATTTGGGTAGGTAAGGCTGCTGTGCAAGTGCTGTGAATTTTGAGGAGTGGGCTCTGGGGGTCGTGGTGGTCCTTTGGGTAGAAATACCCCATTCATTGTACCCTTTTATGGAACTCCGCTACTGAAGAACACTGGGATGTGTTTAGTCTTTCCAATTAACTTCATGTTATTGTTTGGTTTCATTTATGATCCTGAAAGGTTCCTCGAGTTGTTTTCTTTCATAGCCGTTTGCCTTTTTCTTATCAACAGAAAGAAGGCATATATTGATTTGAGAGAAGACACGGTTCTCTTGTTGCATGCCTTCCTTATCTCCATATCCTCTATACACAGTAAAATTGTAGTTTAAGAACTTGTAGCCCTGTCTGGGTCTCCATATTCAGTGAAACACTAATTTGGTTTGCCATCAACCATACAGTTCCATACTAATTCGTCCCGCTTCCACCCTCCTCGCCCCTTCAGACCCAACTGCCCTCGCGCACACCCGCCGCTCGCGGCCTGACGTCACCTGGGAGGGCGGGAGCACGTCGCTCACATCCACACACCCAACAACAGCCTCCCCTGCGCGCGCACCCGGCCCCTCCCCGCTCCGGCCGGGCTCTGGGCGCTGATTGGCCGCCGCCTTCCCGCTTCCTTCTCGCCGTTCGAGAACCCGCCATTTTGAAAACCTTGTTGATTCCGGGGTGGAGAAGGAGAGTGACCGGGCTACCGATAGACCGACCGGCGGCGGGGCGCGGGTGTGTGTCGCTGTGCGTCGCGGCGCCCGGTCCCGCCCTCTCCCTCCTCCGGTAACTGTCGCTTCCAGCCGCTGCCGCAGCCGCGCCTGACGAAGGAGATAGGATCTGGGGCTTGAGCTGAGGTGGGTCCCGCCGCCATGGCCGTAACGGCGCCCGAGGGCGCGCTCCCGCCTCTCCCCCTGTCACCTTGCCGCGGCCGGGCCGTGCGGGGCTGAGCCAGGCGGAGCGGCCAGGGAGGCGGGCTGACGAGGGGAAATGAAATGGGGCCGCTGCGCAGCTGGACTTCTGTCCCGCCGGGGAGCAGGCGGTGTGCCGGGGGCGCTTGTCACTGGCCCAGCGCCGCCCAGGGGGCCGTCTGCCTCCCAGGCTTCGTCTGGGCGGCGGGCTGTGTTTTCCGCCGGAGTTGGCTCCCGGGCGCTCTGTCCGGTCCGGCGGAGGGAGCGGGGCGGAGCGGCGTCGCTGCCTGCTGGTGCGGGGAGGGGGGAGGCGCTCGCCGCTGCCCTGCCGCCCTATTCCTTGGCGGCCGGCTCCTTCCGGCGCTGTCCATCGTGGTCGCTTTCTCCGGCCTCCGACTAGGGAAAGAGACGGGTGGTGAGTCCACGTTTGAAAGGTGTTGGACAAGGGTGGGACGTGCTGTTTGTGCACGATTATCCTTGGGGCGGATTGCGAGATACTCTCTCCCTGACCAAAATACCCCCAACTAAAGTCTTCTAAAGGTGGCTTCCTTTTTCACTAAACAAGTTGTCCTCACGGACCTGGTTGCTGGAAACGCTAAAAAGCCTCTTTAATTTTCCTGTTCCGCTTCTGCCCTTGTTGAAAGGGTAAGGAAAGACAACTTGTAGTTCTTCACTTGCTCTTCCAGTTGTGCAGACAAATAAAGTTCAGAGTCATATAATGAAAAATTCGGGTTTCTTTTCCGTGTCAAATTAAATACCGGTAGCAATACCCTGAGAGAGATTTAATATTTTTTTTCCTTTGTGATTTAGCAAAGAATAGTAAACTTTTTTTCCTATTGGTAATATAGTTCATATTTTCTGTCATTTGGAGTGTTGCTGTTCTCTGACACCTGCTAATATTGCATATAAGCAGTTGGTTTAATTGTTCATTCATCTTAAACTCCTACAAATAATACTGACTTTATAGTATCGCAAAAAGAAAGTGTTTAACCACATGATACTTTTTCCACAAGGGCTTATACAGCTGATTATATATTTTGTTCCAGATCTGTAAACAGTGAAAGATTCTGAAAGCTAGATTATTTTATTTCACATTCTCAGTCAGTAAGGAAATGGTACTTGCCAAAGTGAGATATTTAAATTTTTAAGTTAACATTTCAGCCCTTCAGATGCTAAGAAAAGACTCCTTTTAAACATGCTGACTATGAAGCATTTATTCTTTTTTGTTGTAGATCTACAGATTAAAACTAAAAAGCATTTTCAAACCCTGAGATGTCTCAGCTATCTGAACTCTGAAAGCAATGTTAATTTTTTCTAAATTGTTCGTAACTTTTTATCCTTCGGCTCTTATTTCCCATCTTAATATGTAGCTTGTTCAACTTATTAGGAACCTTGTATGCATAGTTAACCATTATCAGAAATAACTATTCAGTTTATAATACAATGCACTAAAATACCGTAAACCATTACAGTTCTCCATAGATAACAGCATCAGCTGCTTTGAGTGGGTGTTTCCGAATGCTTCACAAAGACTTGTGTGCAGAAAGAGTTTATAACCTTTTAAACTGTCCTTAACCAGGCTAGTTGCAGAATGGATGGCAACTATTCCTCAGAAACCTTTTTTATTATGTTTATGCAGAATACTTTAGTGTCTTAAAAAATGTGAACAATCACAATACGAGCATTGTGATATCATGTAGACAGTAGAAGATGTTTTTAAAAAGTAAATTTCCTGTATTTATCATCTATAATGCTATATTGATAGTGGTTTCCCTGACTTGTTTTTGTAGAACCATACACCATGTCTTCTGTTGCTTCATCAAAAGAAGATACAATGTCATCTGAAAAAGCAGATGAAAAACAGTCTGAAACTGAAAACAAAGACAAAGCTGAGGAAAGTGATGAAGAAGAGGAAGAAGAGGAGGAGGAGGAGGAGGAAGAAGAAAAGGGTACTTGTTTTTCCACTGAATAAGTTGTCCTTTAAAAAATGCCAAGCATACTGAATGCATTCTCCTGTAATTTCAGCTAATTGTACAATTTTGGTTTAGGAAATTCCATGGTATATCTATCTCATGGGTCATAAATCACTTCCCAGTAGACTGTAACAGGTGACACTACAAACAGCAATGCTCTTGTTCTTCAGGAAAGATTGAAAGAATTGTCAGCATCCTGGGTTCCTACGCTAGGATTCTGGGGGAGGTTTTGCTGTTGTATAAACTTCTAGATGCTTGGAATAGGTAGCATCTTTTATGAAATTATCTGTATAAAAATGCATATCCAAAAAAGAATTCTCTTTTGCCAGTAACACTCTGAAGTGATTTATGTTTGCAAAAGAGAGACACTTCAAAAATCTGTGCCATATCTTTGGAAACAATACAGATGTCTTTGCTTAACTACTATGGATTAATTTACTGGGTACCAAAATTCAGTTATACTGGAGGGGGAATATCCCATTAGACGAACTTTGACAATATAAATCATAGCGATATCGTAGATGAGCAATCAAGGCAGGTTTTGTGTTGTGGCATGTAATTGAATAGGATAGTCAAGGAATACAAGATGTGATGAAGGAACTACTATGCAAAAATGTTAATTTCCATCATGAAATCTCTAGGCACCTGTTCTGCAAATAAACGCATTTATGGAAATAGAGCTGCTATATGACACAGTGAAAACTAAGTCACTCATGGTCTTGGATTCTTAAAAGGGCTAAAGGTTGTCTTTAGAAAAGGTAGTAGAAAGAAAAGAGATTATGCTGTTTGAATAGGGTAATTAGAATTAGGCTTTTAGAAATAACTGTTTTTTGTGTACACACAAGCATGTTTTGCTCTTTTTTCAGCAGATATGTATCCAGGCTTGATTATGTTCATACAGATTTTGAAGCTGCTTTCAGATGTTAAAGCCAGGACAGCCCGTATATTTAGTGCTAAGGGTAGTTTGATTTGAGGTCAATTATTTTAGTATGAAATGTTGAGGTCAAGCATTTGGTTTCTCTCCTGACATGACATTGGTAAAGTAGTCATGTGCAGCATATACATAAAACAATGTATTCATTGCTAGACAGTATCAGAATTACTGGAAGTAGTGTTCTTGTAGTATTTGTGACACTTGTATTGTTCCCTGCACTGGGTCACACTGTGTAGCCCGGTGAGGTGTAGTACAGTCCCACTGATCTTGTGTTTCTGCCTTTCCTGCTGATACATGTGAGACCTGCAGTCCAGTAGTGGGAAGAGAAAGTGTCTGCAGGCATGTTGGACTCTTCTTTTGCCCGTCTGGTGGTAGCGTTCCCCCCAGGAAAGCTGAAGTGGAGCTGGTGTGTGTAGGTTAAGTTGCATACAGGACTGTGGTTAAGAACTAGACTCCTCTAGTTACATATATACACACACGCAGAGATCCATAGAATCCCACTGACCTATTGGCGAAAGGTTTGAAAGTGTCATAGTAGCTGGTTATATCATAATCCATTTTTGGTTTGCCATGTCAAAAATTCAGTGTTGTATTGCTTGTCACTACAGTCAAATCTGCTCATGTAATAAAAAAATACTGTGTTTAAGGAAGCTGTCCTTTGCAGAAAAGAGTCTAATTGTTGAAGGGAAAAGGGAGAAAAAGAAGGTTGACCGACTGACCATGCAAGTGTCCTCGTTGCAAAAGGAACCTTTTACAATTACACCAGGTAAGCTTGTCCTGTCACATAAGAACTGTGAGTGTTGGGACTTATACTGAAACCTCTTAAAAGATCAGATACTTATTTGTTGTAGATGAGACCTAACTTAAGAGTCACTGTCCAATTTAAAATGATAAGGCTGTTATATGAAAACCCTCTTTTATTCTGTAACGTCAGTATAAACTGTAAAAGATAATGTTTACACTTACCTGGAATAGGATCTTCAGTACCTAGCCACCACTAAGGCAGGAGCAGTTATAATAAAAAGTAAATGCCAGGTCCTTGTACACTGGTGTAGGTACTGTCAAGTAAGGTCGACAAAGAGACTGTCAGTATGCCTAATTGATAGGAAGAGGCCTGCTTAATAGCTTCTTTGCTTTTTTAACAAAACAGTACATATTTAAAGTTATGAACATATAGTGATGAATGTGATGAATAGCATAATTGATTTTAATTGTTTCAGGAAAAGGACAAAAACTCTGTGAAATTGAGAGGATACAATTCTTTCTGAGTAAGAAGAAGACAGACGAACTTAGGAACCTGCACAAACTCCTCTACAACAGGCCAGGCACTGTAAGAATTTAAAATTAATCTTATACCTATTATTTCTCATGCATAGTGAAAATATCTTATTACGGTTTCTTAATTTTTACTCCATTTTAATGGGAGGAGGAGTGTTTTACCTTACGAGTATGAGCTGGAAATACTTTATGGCTCACATGCTATTAGCTGCTGACATGCAGATAATGGTCAGAATACTCCATGTAGTTCTTTTGTTGAACATAGCTTTTTCTTAGTACTTCTGTTTGCTTAATGTTTGAACCATGTTAATACACTGCTATTGACCTAGTGAATTTCTCGTTTAGTTTGCATAAAGCAGTAGAAAGTAAAACTACATTATGTGTAAAATCTTAATAGTGATTTTTGGCACATTTATTTAAGACAGTTAAAATATTAGTGAAAAATTATATGCTTGCTTTTGTATTTAAGGATGAAACTTAAAGAAAATGCAGTAGCAAGTCATTCTTGGAGCTCTTTATGTATGAGTGATTGTGCCTTAAATTTCAGGGTAAATAAGACCCATTTTCCTTGCTAATAGAGGGAAAACGGATGTAGAGAAATGTAAGCAGATTAAATATTACTACTTCAATACACATATCATATTTATAGGAATTTGTTTTTAATCTCTGTATTTTGGAAACCTGAACACCTAGCACAGAAACCAGGAACTGAAGACTACTAGTATAGATTCATGCTAGCTCACTAGTAGTACCTCAGACCACTGCTGCTAACGCAATGCTTGTTTAAATGGCAAAGAAAGATCTGTTGCCTCACGTATTCAGAAAAATAACAGTATATATTGACTAAAACCTACTTCTGTGAATTGCTATTTATTCATTATGGCAGTAGACCAGAGAATTTCTAACTTGGTGCATTCAAAGTTTTGCAAACTTTTGGATTGTCCCACAGTAGAATTTAATTGTTTGATAGGGAAGGTACCATGGCAGAACCATGTAACTTACCATTTAACTGGCTTTATCATAGAAGTTTTCAAATTGATCCATTTACCCTTCATGAAACCATCTTACCATCTTTGGGTGGAAGTACTGTGATACCATAACCTCTGGATCCACCTTTCCCACTTAAGATTCCAGATCTGAGACACACTACGAAGAAACTAACAACTGTTAGTTGTTAATAACTGGTTTAGCAATAGTAATTTATCTAATAAACTAATAACTGGTTTAGCAATAGTAATTTATCTAATAAATAATAGACACGTTTGCCATTTCTTAATTATGTCCAAATGATGTAAATTGATACTCCTAAACCATATTAATTAGACACAACTACTTTTGAAATAAAGCTCTCGCCCTTCTCTCCCGTACCACCTGATTACATTTCCACCTCACACCCCCCACACTTTGCTTTGCCCTCCCACATTTAGCTCTTTATCTATAGACTTACTGGAAAGTCCAGCTGGATTGCTGCAGCATCCCAGTGGTTTGAGTCCAAAGATATAAAAATATACTTATTTGCTTGGAAATATATCAGTATGGTTTCATCCAAAACTATATTTAATTGGTATTGCTGGAAATTCAGAATGCTGTTTAATATAGTTGAGATGTTGTCTTGTATGCATGTTCTGTATGTGCTTTAGATCATGATTAATGTTTTTAATAAACCATACCAATACCATCTGCAAATTTTCTCTAGGTGCTGGACAAAATAATTCTCTTTGGGAAAAGGAGCTTAGCTTTGGTAAAATTATAAGCTAATGGAGAAATACCAAGAACAAAATTTGTAGAACTGTTGAAAGTGAGTTCAAATTATTCTTGATAGTGTTAAAAATCTCAGGAGAATGAAAGATTCGGGGATATATTTTAACTTATTTTTTGGTTAAAAGAGAGAGAGTGAAAACCAAGAAATATATTGGTGTCTTGATGGGAGCAATTTTCCCACTGTAAAGGCTTTGCAGTGAAAGTTAACTCTGCTTAGACTACAAGTATACTGGTAGAAGCTGTAAACCAAGTGGTATGTGAATGCAAAAATTGGTCACGCTAAAGAAAAGGTTCAAAAGTATAATCATGCCCCAGTGTAAGACTTTAGAAAAGCAAGTAAAACAAATCTGCTTTAGCAGATTATATAGTAAAAATAAAATGCACTGTTCTGTAACAAATTTCATGGTATGAAGTATGCAACAGGCTAAATATGTTCATATTTGTGCAAACCTGTAAGTAATTATGGAATACATTCTAAACAAGCTTGAAATGGCAGGTGATTTTTACCTAGGAAGTTATTTAAAGTAACAAGATCACAAGAACTTGTTACTTTTAATCTCTGTATTTTGGAAATCTGAACAGCTAGCACAGAAACCAGGAACTAAATACTGCTGATACAGATGCATGCTAGTAAATTTGTTGTTGTATAGCTGCCATGACATAAATAAAGGCATGTATGTTATCACTTGAAAGGTATAACTTTTTGTCAACAGAAAGCTAAATGCTGGAATAGACTTGTATGCAAAGTTGACATGTAATTGGATGAAATCTTTTGAAAGTACTTGCATTGGAAAGTAATCTGTGTGTTCTGTTCCAGGTTGCTTCTCTAAAGAAGAATGTGGGTCAGTTCAGCGGGTTCCCATTTGAAAAAGGAAGTGACCAATACAAAAAGAAAGAAGAAATGTTAAAAAAGTAATTATTGCTTCTTATCATATCTTGACTCATGTTATACGCTCCTTTCTGTTTTCAAAATTTTACTTCAGCTTAAATATAATTTTAAGCTGAATGGCTATTTCCTAGAGCTCTGTGATCTGTTTCTGAGCTGATTTTTATCACACAAACCAATCTCTAAAGATGATTTTAACTATTACATGCTAACTAGCAGATTTTTCTGCAAAGTGAGAAGGAAGCATTTCCCCAGCGTTGTGAATACATTGTGCCCTGTTCATGCTGCAAACTTGCATCCTTCTATGCTTCAAAACCTTTCTCCTTCAGAATCAAAGTTATTTCTGCTTATGTATTAAACATAGTCTTATTCCTAGAATTGCTGTAGCAACTAGTCTATCAATATTTATTCTTTTACTGTCTCCTCACATTAGCTGCTTTTCTATTAACAGGATAAATGGCTGCAACTTGATTTTTGACTGTTCTGAAAGGGTTTTAAAATGCCCGTGCATATCTGTTCAACTAGTTGTGACAAGAAAAAAAAAAAGTAGTAACAGAAGAACTCCTAAATTCCACCCAATTGATTCTAAATCTTTTTTTAGCATCAGTTTGTTGATAGTGTGGAGGCTTCCAAAATTAAAAATTTGCAAATCTCCCTTTTTGCAATTTTCTTGCAAATCTTGGAATTGCAAGATACACAATTTTCTAGGACTATGGTTTGTGAAATACATGTGAATCTATAACACAAACTGTCTCAGGATGGGAATATTAACTGTTTCCGATTGGTTTTATTGGATAATGTTTTCCTTCATCTACAGGTCACAAAATATTTTTGTACTTATTTTTTGTATTTTCAGTATGAAGGAGCTACTAGTTAAGTTTTATTACTCTCCACTCTTCAGCAAATACTCTGAAACCTGACTGTTCCATTAAGCCCCGCATGCCTGCATTACTGTGTTAAATTCTGCTGCTGTTCATAGCTATGTATGAGATGCTGCTGATTAGATTATTAATTTATTCTATGTGATTGATTTCTGCCCACACTACATTTGCATGTCATCATGTTTTAACACCATTGAATGAGGTGAACAAAGGACAAAATTTATTTTGCAGAATCTGACTATTCTGGCTATAAATTAGAAAGAATGAGGGTTGAGGTTGATGTGTGAATTAGAGTTCTTGTATTTTGTAAGTCAAAAATACTTGCTGTGGAAATTACTGACTCAGATCTTTGTGTGCACTTGTTTATTCCACATTTGAACTGCATTTTAATACCTAGGATTGCTGTTACCTGCAGATGTACCATCAAAGTATTAGAAATATTAAAGGTTGGTTCCAAGTTAAAATACAAGGACAAATGCCATGTGTAAAATAAGTTCTAAGCATTTTTAGTTAAAGCAGTAATAGAACCATAAAATCCTTAATTTAGTATACAAGGTCTTGAAAGTCTGAAACAAAGTTTGACACTATGCAGTTTTAAAATCTCTTAAGCTAACTTGCCTTAACTCTACAGTATTATTGTCTTCCAAAATGCAAGAGACTGACTTTGATTCTGCAGGAATACCTTACAAGTATTCAGTGTGTGCCCAGAAGCTAAACAGGAAGGCTTTCCACACAGTAAGATCACACAAAATTTCTTACAGCCTTGTCTAGAAAAATGATTGAAAGAATTTATTTCATTGTTGGAAGGATGGTGAATGAACTATACTTTGAGGTTGGGAGATACATCAGACTGTCAAAATTTCCTCTACCCATGCCCTAAAATATCAGAGAACAAAGTTGTTCTGCCCCCTTAAAAGTCTGAGTTTAAAGGGACAGTCTGAAATGAAATGCTACTTTAGGGAAGTTGTAGGCCACCATGGAGTAGCTGCACTGGCTTTAAACGAACTAATAAATAAACAATAAAAAATAAGTTTCCTTTTAATTTGATTATCAGAACTAGCTATTAAACTTGTGAAAAATGGTCAGACAACAAAAGCCACTTTTCAGGCAGCATTGTACAAAATGAGTGAAAAGTATAAGCATTTGAAGGGAAGTAAGGGGTAGAGTAAGTAGGGGGTTTTGTGGTTTCGTTTTTAAAATCTCATCATGCTTCTATCCTGATGTCATACCCTCACAGGATCTTACTCTCTCTTCACTTTTTTCAATACCAGTGGAACAAATGATAAAGCGGGGCAATTGGTTCAAGATCCTTTTGGATCTTGAAGGGGGTGAATGTCAGAGCTTCTCATAACCTTGTATCTTCATCAAAGGTACTGCCGTAATGGGGTAAGGAACCAGAGAAAATTAAGGGAAGACCCCATGGTCTTGCAGCCACTGGATACATTGTCCCAAGATTGATTCTTTTCAATATGGTAGGTTAGGAAAGATGCTGGAGAAGATTTTCCTCCTCTCCCCCCTAAGATTTTATAACATTTTTTTTATATATCCTACTTTACACACATATGGATTTGGAAATTTTGTTTTATTTTGCTTTATGTAATGGGGTGTTGTTTCTTTGTGTAAGATAGGTAAGACTGGAAATGTAGTTAAGTGTTTGGTTGCAGACACAAACCAGATGGCAGCTTCAAGGAGTCAAATGTTGACTGATTGTTTAGGATGTGATACTGATTTTTCTCTAATTTTTTTTTTTTCCTTCCCTCCTCTCCCCAGATTTAGAAATGCAATGTTGAAAAGTATCTGCGAAGTTCTTGACTTGGAAAGATCAGGTGTTAATAGTGAGCTTGTAACCAGAATCTTAAACTTCTTAATGCATCCAAAATCTTCAGGCAAGGTGAGATGCAGGTTGTTACACTCACTTTTGCAGCTCTGTTCTGATGAAACATGCAGCTGTCTTTGTTGTTTATTATTTGCATGTTATCAGTGGTGATACAGTTATGTTGTATCTTCTGAAGTAGCAGTGGCTCTTGAAAGAGAGTAGTTCTACTCTTGCAGGCATCTACAATGGGGTGAGGGCTTAGACACTATATGCTTATATGTAAGTGCACCTGTTATACACTGTTAGTGCACATATGTACTCAATGCAGGAAACTATACCCGAATACCATAAGTAGCTTCTGCTTTATGGGTGAAAAGAGGGGAATAAATCTGCTCCTTTGAGCAGGAAAGGAAAAAAAAAAAAGGTGTCAGCAAAGGAATAAAACATCAAAGGACAGGAAAATAAGCAGTCAGATGTTACCTGGGTATGCTGCATACAAGCTGGCAAGTGAATGCGATCACATTTGGTCATCACGAGATTAAATTTGTTGTAACGCTAGGAAAACTTGCTTTGGCTAGTATATGCTTGTATACTAGATTTTGCTGCCAAGACTACAAAACTTTATTGATCTTGGGGTTTCGGTTTTTAATCTAAAAGCAGTACTTGAATAGTTAGACTGTTCAGGAAATTCTGCATGCTGACTTAGATGCACTGGTACTGAATGACAACAAAATGCAGTTTTGCATAAGACGTGTCAGAATTCCTGCCTCTAAGTCTTCGGAAGAGCTGTCAGCTAATTTGTTACCAGAAAAAAGTGTACTTTTGTGAGTTGGGAGGATATAGGTATGCAAAAAGTTCCTGCTAGATTGCTTTTCTTGCTTCCCTTCCCTAACCCCCAACCTTTGAAGATTTGTTTGGTTAGGGGAGTGAAAGGGCTGCTTAGCTTAGGACTGAAATTTCATTTTACTCAGCTCTATCCCTGCAATGAATTTCTGCTTAATAAGAAATGTTATGGCTAAAGTTTAGTATATAAAATAGTCCTGTGTTTTGGTACCAAGACTCAAGAGACCTCTATATTTGTTTACTTTCATGTGATTTGAAGTAATTTATATTTTTTAAATTAACTTTTGTATTGGTACTTGGATTACACACATCCTTGTTTCTCAGCCATTGCCAAAGTCCAAAAAAACACCAAGCAAAGGTGGCAAAAAAGAGCGCAGTAGCACTGGAACAACAAGAAAAGCAAAACGCACCAAGTGTCCAGAGATCTTGTCAGATGAATCCAGTAGTGAAGAAGATGACAAGAAAGAAAAAGATGACTCTTCAGAAGAAAAAGAAAGTGAAGATGAGGTAATGAGGATTTTTGTTTGCTTTTCAACATAGGGCTAAAAACATTTGTCTGCAATTTATCATTACATAGTTGTTCTTGATTGGTAATTCTTGGAACCCAGTTGGGGAGTAAGTGATGTTTAGCTAAATGAATGGTTTAAAAAAAAAAAAAGAAAAAGGGAACATCTGCAATTTGTAAGAAATTTTCAGCATTTTTTAGTGTGTTAGAGAATCAGTAAGATAAAAGCCAAAAGTTCTGATTCTTGGATATATGTATGCACCTTATAAAACCATTTGTTTTACATCATTTTGGATTAGCCAGGATTTCAGGCATAACTGATTGCATTTCTTGTATCATCTGTGATGACTTTGTTGTAGTTTCATAAAAATTATCAGTATCTATTTATATCTGCTTTTTTCTGTGTAGGGTATGATTGGATACCTATGACTTAAGTTTGAATTCAGTAAATTTCTCTGATCTACCTAACTGCATTGATTTGGGGTCTTTATTCCATATTTCTCCTGGATTTTATGTTCTAATATCTCTTAGGATTCTGTGTCTTGAATCACAGAGATAGAGTGAGCAACATAGTAAGCAGCCTAACAAAGATCCCTGCAACCTCCAAAGTGCTCAGCAATAGTTGAGCAGACTGAAGTCTTTGGAAACTGAAGTTGAATTGCATAAAAGCTTAAGTATTAAAGGAGCACTAGTATGTCAAATTAGTTTGAATGTAGGAAATCAAATGGAAAATGGCTACATTTGTACAACTTTAAGATTACAGCATTAAGAAGGCTAGATTCATGGCACCCTTTAACATACCACAGGTTGAAGGATGTAGGCATCAAAGCATTGCTGCCCCAGCTTGTGGGAATCCTGCACATGGAGCGACTGGAATAGATCGTGCTCAGAGTTGTGTCTTTTGATTGCAACTCTTCCTTTAAGCAATTGTCATGGTTTAAGCCCAGCCATTAACTCAGAGCCATGCAGCCGCTCGCTCACTCCCCACCTGTTCCCGAAGGGATGGGGAGGAGAATTGAAAGAATTTAAATCCCATGGGTTGAGATAAGAGCAGTCCAGTAACCAAGGTATAATACAAAACTACTACTACTCTTACCACCAATAATAATAATGATAAGGGAAATAGCAAGGGGAGAGAATATAAAACTAAAAGGGGAAAAGGAAAAGAAAACAATAAACACAAGTGATGCACAATACAATTGCTCACCACCTGCTGACCAATACCCAGCCTGTCCCGAGCTGTGATCTGGGCTTTCCAGGTGACTCCCTCCAGTTTATAGACTGGATATGAAATACCACTTCAGCTAGTTTGGGTCAGGTGTCGTGTTTGTACTTCCTTCTGGCTTCTTTTGCCCCTCCTTGCTGTCAGAGCATGGGAGACTGGAAAGTCCTTGGTCAGAGTTAGCATTACTTAGCAAAAACTAAAAAACATTGGTGTGCTATCAGAGCTGTTCTCAGACTAAAGTTGAAAACACAGCACTGCACCAGCTTCTAGGAAGGAGAAAAAATAACTGCTACAGCTGAACCCAGGCCAACAATACAAAAAGTTGTAGTTATCTGGAAGCAAAAGATACCTGAAATATTTTTGTATGCTTTGGGAGCGTCATTTTGTAAGAAACTGAAATCTGAGTCCCGGGTTTGTCTTCTGACTTTGTACCTGGTGATTGAGCTTTTAGCAGAAATCTGAAAGTTGAAAAATCTTTCGTTTTCACTCTTTAAAAATTAAATAAATCTTTACAATTATTTAATGAGCTAATTATAATTTATTACAAATAGAAAGCTGTAGCACAGAGAAACTTCTAGTACCATCAGAAAGTTCTCACTGCTTAAGAGTCCACATAGAAGGACAATGTGAAATCTGAAAGAATGCAGGAATACTGTTTATGGACATATTTCCCCCCTGTAGTATACGGGTAGAAATTGCCAGCAAAACTCAGTAATCAAGTTTGCTGATTTAGTTTGTATTGACAGAAATGGTATTTTCTATTGTGGAAAAGATGTATGTATTGTTTGAGTAGAAGCCATCATTTTCATCTTCTGGTTTTCTTCTTTATAGCCTCCTAGAAAGACATCTAAAAGAGAAAGATCTAGAAAGAATACTTCCAAAACCAAGAAAGCCGTGAAGAGTGCAAATGTCAAGAAGGCAGATAGCAGCACTACTAAAAAAAGTCAGAACAGTTCTAAAAAAGGTAAATGCTTTAAATCTTTCATTGTACGTTGACTTGTGGCTTAACTGGCATGCTTATTAGAAAGCAAGATTTTGCGCCTAATTGTGAAAGAAAATAGAACTTGGTGGATCCTTGGCTTGCTACTTGATGTTTTTTAACTTGTAACAGCAATTAAAAAAAGGTCTTTGTTGGGAATACTTTGTAACTTTTGTTGAGTACATATATATACTTTGTGTTTGCATATAAACTGAAAATACCAGCTGAGTTTTCCTTGCAGCTGGAAGAATGCTAGCAAAATTCTGTTGGTGCATCTTTAATGACTCCACACAAATCTTATCGATCCAGAAGTATATATTCCCACTGTGCATGTCCTTTGTTGAGCAGCTTGTTGTGGGTTTTGTTAACATAAATATGGGTTCTACATGTGTCCTATTGATATGCATAAAAGCTATCCTTATATTGAGTTTATTAACACCTGTGTAAAGATTGCAGCAGTGCAGGTGGGGAGAGTGTTTTCTTTCTAAGCAGCTTTACAGAAAAAGATCAGGGTAGGGGTGCAGGTGGTTCTCACAGACGGCAGGTCGAACCCAACTCAGCAACTTGCCTTTGTGATAAGGAACACTGATAGCACTCTGGGCTGTTTCAGCACATGTGTAGCCAGCAGCTTGAGGGAAGTGATTCTTATGCCCTGTTTGGCCCTTGTGAGTCTGCCTCCAAGAGCAGAGTCCAGCTTTGTGCTCCTGGGTGCATGACAGACATGGACATAATGGAGTGAGTCCCATGGAGGATCACCAAGACGGCCAGGGGACTAGAGCACGTGATGCAGGGAGAGAAGCTGTGGGAGCTGGGCTTGGTCAGCCTTAAGAAGAGATAGATAAAGAGGGATCATAGTGCAGTCTGCAACTATTGAATGGGAGAGCATGGGGAAGGGAGGACCAAGCTGTGCTTGGAAGTGCACAATGAGAGGATGGGAGGCACCAGGCACGAGTTGCCACCAGGGAAATTGCAATTACAGGTATGGGACAGAAAAGCTTCACCATGAGGTTAGTCACATGGAAACAGGGCCTGGAGCAGTTGTAGAATCCATGTTGTTGGAGGTATTCAGAATTCAGCCTGTCGGGGCCCTGAGCAGCCAGTTACACTTGGCCCTGTTTTGAGTAGCGGCTTAAACCAGATGATCTTCATAGGTCCTTTCTCACTTGAATTTCTCTTGCTTTCTGAGGTAACAGCCATGCCTCTGTCACAATGGTAGTATGAGTTATTAATGTAGCATATATTCATGCTGCAAACATACTTCATTTAATGCCGGCAATTGACATATGCATGCTATAGCAGACATCAGTTTGGACTAATTACCCTGCTTTTCAGCATGTTAAGGGATGGTTAAACTCTCATGCATAGAATTATGCTGAACTTCCTTCATAGCTTTATTTCTCAGCAGAGTTAACTGGCCTGTGCTGAACTCTGTATTTTCAGATTGGCTGCTGGCAGTACTAATGTGACTGATTGTGTGTGTGCATTTTAGTTTGTCATCAACACACACACACACACATATAAATGTCGTGTATGTGTTTTGCATATAAGTTGTGTAAAATATTCATAATTTCTTTTGTACTCTTCCTGTATTTCTGTTTTGAGTATATGTTCTTGGTACAAAATTCAAAATGTTAAGTAGGTCTTTCTGTGAGCTCATTATCTACATTGTTTGGCATCTGCTAATGTTTTTGTTGTTGTTGGCAGTGCAGGAACTGAGTGGAATTGTTCAGTCTAATTTTTTTGCTGCTGGAAGAGATTGTAGGAGTGTCCTATGCCTCTTGACTGAACTTCCTTTATGTTTCTCTTAATTTGTTGTCGTGTTTTTTCTGATAGCATGTTTAGTAATGCAGCATTCCAAAATTACAAGATCCTTGTACACAGCGCTGCTGGGGGAAAAAAAAAAATCAAATTCCTTTTTAAAGCAAATAAGTACATTTTTTTTTTAATTTTTTTTTTAAGGGCCCTGAGATCTCAATTTAAAATTGGTATGATAAACCACTTTTTAGCTTGATAGATTAATCTGTCCCATACCTTTCAGAGTACATATTGATTTATAAACTGATAGTTCGTCAAGAGCAGTAAGGATTCATAAATAAATGTAGTGCTGACAGCGTTACCTTTATCTTCAAATAAATGGTCTGGTAAGGTGTCTATTTTAAGGGAGAGTATCTGTATCACATATTTGGGGAAAGTTTTGATAGTTTCTGTTTTGGAGGAAGAAAGCAGGCAAATTGAAAACCTTTTATTACAACTGAAATTATTCTTCCTGTTTAGAAAGTGAGTCTGATGATAGTTCAGATGATGAACCTTTAATTAAAAAGCTGAAGAAGCCACCCACAGATGAAGAAATTAAAGAAACTGTCAAGAACTTGTTGGCCAATGCAAACTTGGAGGAGGTCACAATGAAACAAATTTGCAAGGAGGTAAGCAAGTATGATATTGCAGTTTCATCTTAAGCAACAGGTTGTCTATGAACTGACTTTTGTCATTATATCAGAAATGGAGGTTTGCACTTTGCACAATGGTTCAGAAACAAACTAGTTTTGCATTGATTTATTTACTTTCTAACAGCTTTAACAAGGAGAGCTTTAATCTTAAGGAATGCAACACTGATACCCAACATTAGAATTGAAATCCCCAAAGAAAAAATAGCTACATGGAAAGTTAGCAGTATTACCTCCAAAACAAATGCCGTGTACTAAATTACTTGAGATGTTGAGAGGGTGCAGGAGCTTGCTACTGACAAGAAGGGAGGGCTGTGCCCTGCTCTCTAAATTTCTCCTACTCTTTGTTCTCATTCTTCATATGTGCTCTTTCGGAGTCCATTCAACTCTCATTTATCAGCAAAAAAGTTAATAGTTCTTATCTGCGTTAGTTGAGTTGAATGAATTCAGCAAGGAATTCATTGATTGTCAGGACAGATGCCAACAAGAGTCCATGTGGCTGGGAAAGGTAGGCAAAAGTTCCTACATGCAGACAATACTGTTACCTTGATGTTTTCTATAGTCAAACTGTGTGTTTGTTTTCCTGGTACTTCCAGGAGGTTGTCTTGAGAAAATTAAACCAGAAGTTATGAGAAAACTATTTATTTATATTCTGTACAAACTTTTTGTCACAGTCATTTCCTAGTCTTTCTAGAAGTCTGAAATTTGATATACTGAACTAAAATACTTTGCATTGGTTGTCAGTGTTGGTATCTGTTTCTTGTTTCTTTGTTCCTCTCCCACCCGTTAACCAAAAAATAGTTGTAGAATAGCACTCAGATACATTGGCTTTTCTGTTAGTCACCTGAAAGGATCACAATTTTACTTACTACCAAAAAAAAATAAGTAAGCATCAGGATTTGATATTTGTTTGGCTTCCTATGCTAGTGTGGGGGTATCTGACAGTTAGAGAGCATGGAGAATTCTTACTTGCCTGATAAGGCAAGCTATGCATTCCAATTTATTAATGTGAAAAATTATAGCATGAGTTTTGTCAGTGACTGAGATAAAAAAGAGTATTTAAATATTTATGTGGTCAAAATAAAGACAGAAAATAAGCTTTTCACTTCCCGTAATTAACAGAGGGCATTTTGGTATATTAGAAATACCAGGTTTTGCCCTAATTTCATTTAAGCAACTTCTGTTAATACAGTACATTGAATGAAAGTAATTTTAGGTTTGTTTTGTTGTGTGTTTTGTTTTGTTACTTTTTTTTTTTTTAGGTGTATGAAAACTATCCTAGTTATGATTTATCTGACAGGAAAGACTTCATTAAAAAAACAGTCAAAGAGGTAAAAATTTTATCATTTAGAAAATGTGCTGGGTTGGGGTGTTTTTTCTTCAGCCTTTTAGAATGGAGCATGGCATCCTGTTACAGTTTTAATAGCCTCCTGTATAGTATTGGAAGTTTAGTGGTCCAGTAAACCTGAGCTCTGGTCCTAATTTGATTTTTTTTTTTTTTTTTCCTATTGTATCTCTGCTACTGTCATGAGTTTCTTTGGTAAGCAGAACTTAAATTAAAGCTATCATGCTGTCGTCATTTTTGATGACTTTTACTCTCTGAAAGCTATGCATTTGCTTTAAATGACAGCCTTGATTGCAAGGTGCACTGTAATTCATGCACTGACCACATATATATTTTGTGTAACAATGCTTGAGGTTGTATAAGTTCTGCAGACCTGTAAGCTTTGGCAAGGAGAGAAGGCAAAAAGAGGATAGGTAGCTTTCCTCTACATTTGCTCCTGGTAGGTCAGTTATTATGTTGCCTTCAGGTTTGCTGCTCTGAAGATTAGTGATCTAATGTATTCATGACAAAGGATTTGTACTCTGGTCTGTGGCTGGTGATTAGTCAAAAAAAATTTCAAGTTCAATTACTTTTGCTTGCCCCCAGACTAAAAATGGAACCTGAGAAGTGAGGTTTTCGTAGCGGAGTTAATAAAGTAACTTTCTCTCGTGGCTTCATTTGCATATGTTGATATATGGCTATCTAGAAACAGTTGTCTGTGTGCTGTGCGTACATATGTCGTTATCAGTGAAGGTGTAAGAGAGCAGTTTGCTGTAGGGATGTTCTTGGGGGTTTGTGATAGCTAAAGTAGAGTGCATTTTCTTGATAGTCTGATGGAAAAGGAGTAGCTGTATGTAATTGGATTGAGAGAAAGGAGAAAACTAATACACTTCTCTTTTCAGTTGATTTCATGATCTGATTTGACTGGGGAATGAAGATTCCTGGTTTTATGTTCCCATGGATTTGAAGATCTGATAGGCACCAGCAAAAGGAATGTGTGTTACCCTTGGTGGTATTTAGTCAGAGCTGATTCTGCTGATCTAATGTTGAGTGTTAATGTAAATTGCTTTGTGTGTCTTTTTGTTTTAGTTTGGTTTTTTGCTTGTTTTGTTTTTTGTTTTTTTTTTTTTTTTTGGGGGGGGGAAACAAAGCTGCATTTGATGCAGTTTTTAGTTGAACATACTTAAGCTTCCTGCATGGCAATAAATGTTCCCTTTTTATAGTTTTTGTACATTTTGAATTGCTTTGTATAACTAGATTCATTAGAACCATCATAGCTTTTCAGTGTGGATTACTAGCTTGCAGGAGATTTTAAAATTAAGTAAAATGAAAGCTGCTTATCTACACATATACATGCAGAGACTGGAGTATTGCAGTGTTGGTTATAAAGATATTTTGAATACATATCTATTCTGAAAATAACAAGAGTTAGTCACATGTTAATCTCTTTTATATTCTGATACATTCTACAGATGCAGAATTACTCTGAATCTAGATTATTGTCTTGCATGTGTAGGCACTGAGAGAACTGTCAAAGCATGGTAACTAATTGGCATAAAGATGTTATTTTTGTACTTTCAAAAGGCTTTCTGTTGTGTATATAAAGTTATTTCAGATTTCTTTTGTGCAAATCAGTTTTTTAATCTTGTTATTTTAGAATTTATGACATGAAATGTCAGTGTTCAGCAGTGAGGCTATGATGAAAAGTAGTATGCAGAAGTTTCATGAAGCTACAAACAAGTTGAGGTTTTATGATGTTTGTCCTGTCTTGCCTTGTACAGAAACTAAGCTGTAGTTTTGTACTTAAACTTTTCAGCTTATAACTTTGTATAAAAGACTATGGATACATTTGTTTCAATGGCTTGAGAAAGTAAATGAATCCCTCCACAGGCTGTAGGAAAATCTGTAAAGGTCACTTTGCAAAAAAATCTTTAGTGTCTTGACTTGATGGCCTAGCATCTTGGAAGTGGGTTTCCAAGATGTACAGCTGGGAGGCTCAATAGTTTTGGAAATCCACAGTGGGGCTTTTGTATTGGATAGTGCTGATGTGTGCGGTTAAGTTCTCTTCTGCATGCAAAAGCTCTTCTGAACCTGAGCCTTGGTGCTTCGACATAGACAATGGTACTTCTAAGCCTGTGGTCTTGAACTTTGGCCCACAGCTTTACAGATCAAAGTGAACTCTTTGCATAAGTTTTTGTTCTTTGGGTTTCTGTTCTTCATATACCTTGGGAAATCCTACACTTACAATTATGAAACTAATAATTGCCAAAGTGTGGGCTGCCATTAATGCCATGAGCACAGAATCTCTCTGACTGTAGTATTGCTGAAAGACAAAGCATATTTTTTGAATTTTATTGTACAGTTGGGAAATATGGGTTCATAAAGGATTTAAATTCTGAAAATGTTCAGCCAGTTAGACTATTATTCTTAACATACTTTTTGAATTTCTTTGCGTGTAATGGTTTATAACAAGGCTGAATGTAATGGGGGGGTTTTGTATTCAATAAATAGCTTTCACAAAAATGTAAATCAATTTCAATGATCTAATATTTGCTTAAATGTATAGTAAAAGAAAAAAAATCTGTACAGAAACAAGGTTGTCTTTATCTCATCTTGTAGAAACTAGTCAAGCCTTTTTCATCAGGCTTTTCTGTTTTAAAGAGACTATTGCTGAAATGTATGTCCTTGTACCAGCGTACAATTTTGTATGTTCTGTAAGGTTGGTTTGTTTTTATTTGTTTTTTTTTTTCCTTTCCTAGAACTGCCTTAGCGTAAAAAACACTTTTTCATTTACAAATAAAAGCAACAAAAGTTTCCAAGTCCTACTTAAAAGCAAGAAGTTTTTTCAAATTTTCTTGGGTTTTGGGATGGATTTTCTACGAACACTTGAACTGCTTTGTGATTTTTAGGTAAATATACCAGTTAGTTTCAGTTGTGTGGGTCAGGAGGTGTTTTTAAGATGAGTGACTCACAAGTATAAAAATTCTAACAAAAAATTAGTGTACTTCTATTCATTGTATGTACACATTTCTTGCCACTTTGGAATTGTGTAGATGGAATGGAAATGAACTTGGCATCCTTCAAATACTTTGTTTCAATCCCTTAACTATAACTCAGTGTAGTCCTCAACAGAGAAGAAATGTCTGAGCTGTTTCACTGCTTACCTGTACCAGTCTGGCTGCAGCTGAGACAATATTCCAGTTCTTTCTACAACTGGGGGAAAGACTGCAGCACAGTACTAAAAGGTAAATAAAATGTCTTGCTTATCCTGATGGTGTTGGATTAAAAACAGCTGATAAGAGCTCTAAATCTTGTACAGAGGTGCTCATAAAAAAATAGGAACTGGGTAACTAAAGAAAAGGGAACTAATTAAAGTGTTCAGGCATATACCTTCCAGGTGCTTAAGATTGTGTCCTGACTGTTGTATTCTAGAAAGAGTTCTAACATTTTGATTTGATCGCTTACAGCGTAGTTCCTGAAGTCCAGTATATTTGTTCCTCTGTTTAGTTCAGTTTTTGCTATTCAGTATTTTGGTTAGTGACCTGGAAAACCACCCAAGTTAACCTGAGTGACTTGCTTGTATCAACAACTGTTCTTAAGGCTGAGCCTGGCACCTGAGATAGCAGTGTATGGGCCCTGTAGTAGAAGGGTGGAGAGAGGACTAGGAGGGGAAAGGGAAGAATAGAAATTTTGAGTGAAGAGGTTATATGTCTGTAGGAAGAGAGCCGAGTTGGAGTTACGTGGTAATCCATGGTACACTGCTCAGTCATATCTAACAGGGATAAAATTAGGAAGATGCAGCTTTATGCACTATCCTACTTTTTTTCTGGAAGCTCTAGACTAATAGCCTTCTTGGGCCTAGCAGGTTGCTTGTAGCATCTGTGTTTGTACTGCATTATTGTGTTACAAGGTGTATGACAGCAAGACATATGAACGTCTGGGTTTAGATTAGCCACTACTAAGATGGACTTTAAAATAACCTTTTTGGAGGCCAGTCGTTAATCTGGCTAAATGATGCCCCTGGCAGTCAGCATGGTGATTTCCGATAAGGTGTATTAGCTCTGCTGTTGTTTCAGAGAGACAGTGACCCATAACCACTTGGGTAGATTTAATTATACCTGTTTCCAAATCACAAAGTTGACTATAGTCTGCAACTACCAAATAGGAGAGCATGGGGAAGGCAGGGCCAGGCTCTGCTTGGAGATGCACAGTGAGAGGGTGGGAGGCACCAGATGTGGCAGAAAAGCTTCACTGTGAGGTTCCTCACACAAAGATAGGACCTGGAGCAGTTGTAGAATCCCTGTTGTTGGAGATGTTCAGGACTCAACCTGGCAGGGCCCTGAGCAACCAGTTCCACTTGGACTTGTTCCAAGTAGTGGTTTAAACCAATTGATCTCCAGAAGGCCTGGGGTAAGAGGATGGCAATATTATGTAACTTGCCCTGCATTTTCACCTGACCTTGTTCACTGGGTTGCACCCCTTTGTAGACCCACCACTTTTATTTCCAATTTAAGTTTTAGACAGGTGGGCTAAAAGGAAAGAAATTCCTTCACATCAACTGTTTTCTGGGAGGACTGTCATTCCTAGGAGGAGTGTGATGAAATCTACTGATTTGCACTTAATTTTAAAAGCAGCATTAGTATTTTGTTTCCATTTCAAAAATTGTTATTGAATGAAGTTAATGTTTTCAAGACCAGTGTCAAGTGTACTGATAATAATTTTCCTGCTGGGAGATACTGGGAGAACAAAGTGCATTTTTGGGAAATGAACTTTGAACCGTTAATCAAGTATGACAGGGTTAGGGGGAAGCAGCAGATCTTCCACACCATAATGCTTTCACCAGTTCAGACCTACATGTGTAACTGGTTGAAACAAACTTTCAAAGGAAGTACCAGTTTGGGGTGAGTTTTTTCTTGTCTGCAGTCAGACTTAAACTAAACAAATACATAACCTCCCCTTCAAGAAAAACAATGTAGATAAGTGTTATCAGAATTTGTTGCTGTAGTGAGGCTTGCACATGCTTACAGTGATCTATGACTTAAGAATCTTTCAGGACCACAGTCCTACAAAGTGTTCATTCTACAGTTATTCAGTGAAAAGCATTAAGTGGTTCGCAGGTGATTTTCCTGGCTATTTTAAAATTATGGGCAGTGCTTCTAAACAACTGTTTTAGCAACAGTTCCCTCTGGCTAAGGAAAATAATCTGATAGAAGCTTATAAATTTGGTAAAATTTTGAGGCAAAATACACTGACTATTACAGTATTGTCCAAATAATATCAAACCTAGACCTCAGGAGGTCTTGAGGAACTGGCTAGCTATAGGAATATCTAAAATGAAATTGTAATATCAAATGTAATAAAGTAGGTTTAGCTACTAGTTAAATTTAAAGAAAAAGGAAAAAAGCAAACAAAAACACCCACAAAAACATGAACATCCTTTGGATACTTTCCAGTTTTATTCTGCTGCCATAACATAGTCACACAGAAGAGTTGAAGTGTAACAGATCATGCTCTGCATTCAAACATATAACAAATCTCAAAACATTCCCCAGTCCTTTATTTGCAGGGAATAAATTAAACACAAAACATACACATGCTTGAAATAAATTTTAACATAGGTATCAAAAAAATTTAGGGGGAATATTAATTAAGGAATGAAGTCTCAGAACCAGCCTGATGTTCTTATACATTTCAAACGAATGTAAATTATAATGGAACATATTTATTTTATTTACTCCTCAAACTGAAGTGCAGCACAATATAGTTTAAGTGCCTTGGCACCAAAATAATATACAAATAATTAATATACTAGGCCATTTGTAAATTCATCATTAATTCATCATTATCCTTTTTTTTTAATGCTAAAAGAAGCGTGCAGCAGCCGAAGCCAAATGTGACCATATTTGCTCATGTCCATCTTTATTCTCTAGAATATAGCACTTATCTACCTGCAAAGTTATAGATTTGAAACTCCAAGTACAAATTAACAGTATGCCTAAAATCAAGCATGTTCACACAAACTTTGGACTGCAGAAAGGGAAGCTGAGCTCAACGTTCCAGGCATTTCCTGTCTAAAATGCAATGTGTTTATATGCTGTTACTAAGGTGACTGAAGGGTTGATCAGCTGAAGCAGCTATTTGGGCTCATAGAAATTAGGGTTTTTTTTTTCCTACTTCAGAAGCTCCTCTCCCAAGAATTTTGTCATATACTATAAACTAGAAAAGAAACTTGGAAGTCAAACTTACGCAGCTCTCAATCTTTCCTACTTAGACTATGAATTGGCTTGTGATATATGAAATTAACAAAGTGCAAATGATTACCCAAAGCAAAATCTGATGCCCAATTACCTTTTCTCATCAGAGGATTTTTGTCTTGCTTCTTATAACCTTTAAATTACAATTTAATACTTGGAAATACTTTTAAACTGTACATACTAGCATTTACATAGAGGAAAATTATGAACAGTTACACTTTTCCTATTAATTCATATAATTCAGCTTTAAGAAGCAGAACAAAATATATATCTGAAAAACATCTAGTTATATAAACATCTGCATCTTGTAAATTAGAGATTAATTAAAGGTATTTAACAATATCATAGCTATTCTAACAACAAAATATTAGGTAAATAAAAAGAAGAATTGCATTTATTCAGTAGGATGTTTCTTAAGGTTGATTGTTGGGTTTGGTTTGGTGTTTTCCCAAGGATACAGCTTTATGAAAATAAGCACTGTAACTCAAAAGCTTGCTCTTATTCTTAAACGAAGAGATTAAAAAAAACCAACAAACCTATGCATGAGAACAGATGAGGGGGAAGAGAGCAAGTGCTTACTTTCCTTTCAGAAGTCAGGAGATTTTTTGCAGTAGTTAGAGGGAAGGCATGGGGGAAGAGATCTAAAAGTTGGGTTACATTTTTCTTTTCATGAATACTGTTTTAGTGGAACAGCATTACAACAGAGATCCTCGTTATGTCTGTCTTATTTCTGTTGAAAAATACTTCATTTCCTTCCCTGTCCCATGGAAAAGCTATTAGATAGATGCTTAGGCCTTACTGAATTACACCCTCAAGACATTTTTAATAATATTTTAATTATAAAAGTAAAAAGAAGAAAAAAAAACAACTTCAAGTCAAAGTGCAAGCCACCTTGTTTCAGCCCTTCATAAAAGTCTTAATGTTTTTCCTCATTCATCTTCACTTATTTTTTAAATATAAAAGTTGAATGAGCTTTTAGGAACTTAGAGTTCTTCATCCCCAACTGTGCACTCATCAGTAGATAGTTTCTCTACTCAGCCCAAATTTCATTTGAAAGTTTGTTTTCAAAATACTCTTAGAGGTAAGAGTGTTTTTAAGCTGTCCTATTCCTACATGATCAGAAGCATTAAGCAAATCTGCACTCAGCCTATTATTGTAATAAGAATTTATCTGAATAAGTAGCAGAAAGAATACTTTAAATTTCTTTAAAGCAATGTGAATGTTAATTTTTCAAGTTCTGTTAGCTACAATAACCTTTTTACGATTGCACTGTAAACTGTTCCAGCCATCTGATTTAAAGGAACAAACTTGATATTCCAAAGCCCACTTTGTGAGGGCTAAGAATATGAAAATATTATAGAAAAGGTTATTGATTCCAAGTGGAAAAAGTTGAGTTCCTTCCTACAATAATTCTAGAATTTGTCTAGGTTCTTCAGACTTTGGGGAGGAAATTGGAACTCCTATGAGCATAATCAACCTGAGAAGCACAGTTAGCAGAAAATTCCTATCACTACTAACTGCCAGCGTTTTTAATGTTGTATATTAACTTGGTTTTAATCTGACCTTCTGAAATGAAGGTTCATAATAGCATGTACAGAAGCTGTACAGAAGAGGACGCTTAATAAAAATTCCATTAGTTAAGTTGTGGCTAGGGATTCCAGTGTCACTCTTGCCAGTAATACCTTAGAATCCCTATTAATATCAGGGCTTAGAAGGAGGGGAAGTGAGAGGGCTAGGGAGAAAGAGGAAAAGGAAGATGAAGATTTTATCTTCAGGTACCATACACTATTTAAGTACCACTTAAGGAAAAGGCAGCAATAGGAAACTTGAAGATAGTTCTACCCACACAAAACAATTAAAAATATATCTACAAACACAAAATTTTAGTACTTAAAATGCTGCTATTTTGCTCGCTTCTCGAACTCCACTCAGGTAAGCTCCTGTGACAGTCTGAGGAAAGTGCCTATTTGTGGCCTGTATTTAAACAAACAAAGTTAGTTTTTTCTAAAACTGTTAGAAGATAGAATTAGAGTTTATCATATCGATTTTATTTTCCTTAATCATATACAAACATTTTTAAAAGCCATGGAAAACTTCTTAGAAAGGATTTTGGAGGAAAGATTTTAGCTACTTCAAAATTTGCAAGGAAGTCAACTAGCAAAAGCAGTAGTCTGTTTTGGCATCTGCACGTTAGTGGGGCAGGTAAGTTCTGATCCAGTGTAGAACATACCTATACCATCAGCAGTATGCATTTATTATGTTACCCACAAATGGAGTAATAGACAATTTGACCGAAGATACAGGTGGATTGTATAGTCTTGTCATGTTCTGCATTTGCAGTTTACACGGTTCACTCCTGGCCTGAAATAGTTGACAGACTTTCCATGCCAAATAATGTTAATAAAAAGGATTGAGTCAAAAATCAAAAAATGTTAGAATTGTAGAACCACAGAACGGCTTGGGTTGGAAAGGACTTTAAGATCATTTAGTTCCAAGCCCCCTGCCACAGGCAGGAATGCTTCACACTAGACCATGGCACCCAAGGTTCTGTCCAGCCTGGCCTAGAACACTGCCAGGGATGGAGCATTTACCACTTCTTTGGGCAACTTGTTCCAATGCCTCACCACCCTCACAGTAAAGAACTTCTTCCTTTTATCTATTCTGATAGTCCCCTGTTTAAGTTTAAACCCATCACCCCTTGTCCTATCACTAACTACTCTGATGATAGCAGTAGTATCACTACTTCCTGATGAAGAGTTAGCATATTTGTGTAACAGAATATTTATGTGCTGCCTCTAGATTAATGGTGTTGGTTAGCAAAAGATGATCTTTCACAAGAAATAGTTCCCCAGTGACTTTAATCAACACTAACAGAGATACTTACCTCACCAGCAAAAAATATTTTTCCTTGTATGTCTTCAGCTATAATGTCGTAAGCTTCACCGCTGCCCCCTGTTTTCACAAAGCTATATGCCATCTGGAGCCAAGGGTCTTTGCTCCACTGAGTAACAAAAAACTTCACTGGGTCAGGAACCTCCTGCAAAACCAAAATGGAATTTATTCACTGCAAAGAAAAGCCCACAATTGCTTTGCTTCTTGTTATAAACAGTTCCTTGTCATCTTTAGAGTATGTAGCATGATTACTATACAGATTAGATTACATTTCAGAATTAAATTCTATTTTTCTTTATTACAGTACTAGCCACAAAGATAATTTTATTTGCTAGATGTGCCCGATGCCCAAAACATCACAGCTGCACTGTTTTAATCTGGATATTACACGGCGGGGGGGGGGGGGGAATATCTCAAAATAGATAGATACTCTTGCAAACAGGTAAAATACCAGTATCGGCATCAGCCTTCCGATATCTGAAGGTGGCCTACAATGATGCTGGAGAGAGACTCTTCATCAGGGACTGTAGCGATAGGACAAGGGGTAATGGGTTCAAATTAAACCAGGGGAAGTTCAGGATAGATAAGAGGAAGAAGTTCTTTACTGTGAGGGTGGTGAGGTGCTGGAACACATTTCCCAAAGAAGCAGTAAATGCTCCATTCTTGGCAGTGTTCAAGACCAGGTTCAATAGAGCCTTGGGCAACATGGTCTAGGGTGAGGCATCCCTAGCTGTGGCAGGGGAGTTGGAACTAGATTACCTTAAGGTCCTTTCCAACCCTACCTATTCTAGTATTCAACACGTTTGTGTATGTAATCTAAGCACTTTCTATCTTGGTAAGGCGTGGTGCTTTGCTACTTTTAGCTGTTAAATGTCAAATGGTAATCTTCATTTTGGAGATAACTTTATTCCAGTGGAGAAATAACATTACTTATCTGAGACCAGAAAATGAGCTGGCTTGAAAACCAAGTTCAGGAAGAAATTAAAACGAACAAACAAACCCAACAAAAAAAAAAAAAAAAAAAAAAACAAAAAACAAAAACAAAACAAAACAACGGAAAAAACTAACCCAGAAAGTCAAGTGTCTATAGTGAAACCATGACAGTAATGCTGGGTATTCTTTGTCACATTGCAGCATAAAAATTGCACATAATTCTACCAAAAAGAGCCTGGATAACAATTGTCTGAAGGCTTAGTCAACTACAACTGTATCTTACGCTTGAGGAGCTTGTGACAAGTAAACAGAAGCACCTCTGGTTGCCTCCTACACAACATCTGGTATCAACAAATAGACCGCTCCATTTAGGTAGCGAATGAGAGACTAAAGCTCAAGCAATTAAGACAACAGCTAACCATGTGTGGCAAGTTTCATGGACAACCCAGAAGAAGTTCTTGTACACCCCTGAAAGCTATCTTGTCTTTGAAAATCACACTGTGTTGCGGACAGATGACTGAAATTCACAACTGCTATAAAGCATGGAGATGGACATAAAAGTCATTCTTCTAGACCAGAGCATCACCAAAACCAAAGACCTGTTTGCTGCCTCTACGTTCTCATGAGATCACAATAGCAGGTGTGTGGACTTAGATTGCATGTGATTCTGGTAACTGTAAAGCTATCACCAAATGTATGTTTTCTAGGAAAAGTCAGGCTTTCAGATACCAAAGTTTTTCCAAGATCATTAATCCTAACATCTCAAGTAAAACTTGAGAGATCACTCATGAACATTAGCACAAGCATTCCTTGGGATCCAACTGCATTACTGTCTATAGAGTGAAATGCAAGTAATATTGCTGAGTGATCATCTTGTGCTTGCTCCAGATTTCCACGAGTTTCCTATTAGTTTTTATCCTAATGATGAGCGGGGGGGGGGGGTTTACACTCAGGATGCAGGGCCCTTGATAAATCATTCTGCCTGTACCTCCACCCCAAGACAGCTCAGCAAGGGTTGTTTCTTATTACAAGAGTAAGGGATTTGTTTTGGGGGGGCATTGTATTTTTAGTTGCTTTTTACATAGGGGGTGGGGAAATAATAAATTAATCTAGCTTAAAGCTTTTATGATGTATTGGAAGCAGCGATGACAAAAATACCCCCACCCAACTATCTCTTAGAAAAAGTGACAGCTAAGAAAGAAGCCTATTTATGTTACCTGCCTGAAGTACTGATTTTAATTCATTTGCCTTTCTAAAAATGCTTTGAAGGGTGATAGTTAATTTCTGGCTTTCAATTCATTACCATTTTCCTTCAGACAGATCTAAGATATTTCAATTCACATTTTTCACACAAGAGACAAAACATTGTGTTTTTAAGTGTGTCTCAAAGGAAGCATATTCCCTCAAACTGATAAGAAAGGAAAAATAGTTTTAAATGTCAAAGGTTCTTTTATACATAATGAAGTAATAAGAGCAAAAGCTTTATGTCTGTTGGCAAGTTAATTCATGTCTTAAGAGTCTTCTTTTACCTGCTCCTTAAACAGCTCTCGAAGTACAGTCATACACTGTTGTAGTACTTGTTTATCATCTAAATTCTTAATGGTTGCCACAGCATCTCCAGTGACCACTGACATTAAAATGCTTTCTTTGCCCTAAAAACAAGACATTAACATATATGTGAGATCATTTTGAAATTAATAGGCTAGTATTTCTCGAAAAGTCCCTTTTAATTGGTATTTGACAGAGAGATTCTCAGCTACCAAGCAACTTTTGTTCTAGAGGAAAGTGGGTTTAATTCCTTAGAATAAAGACTGCATATTCGACAGTATTTATGCTCAATTTACTAACATCCTTTGATGTCTTGTCTGCAGATCTGTGTTGCAGTCAGCCCCATTTACAACTTGCTGAATTAACTGAAAACTTCCTATTCACCTATTTAAAAGCTACACCAAAACATTTTACATTTATGGTGTTACTCTTTATGGGAAACCTCTTGAGCACCAGTTCTGTGCCAAAATTCTCCCTCAGCTGGATTCCAGTTTCAAAACGTGGTAATAAAAAGAATCTATTTAAATACTAGTTAGATAAGTTTTGGATTAGGCAAATACTAAGTTCTTACCAGGAGATTTTGGCCTAATTCTTCTAGCAGAGAATAGCTATCAGGCAAATTAAAAATTGTATCTAGTGTCTATGGATAGCACCAGCACATTAAACCTCATGTAGAATGAACTTAAGTATTGAAAACTTCTGTTTAAGGGGAGTCATGTACAGGTACAGAGAGCATAGTAATGTCTTCACAGGATGGCTGCCTTTTGGAGTAAGCCATAAGTTTACAAAATGGCCTTTTAACTGCAGCCAAGTAGTAAACAGCAGTTTTAAAAACATAAAAAGGTAAGATAAAAATGTGTCATGTCTGCTTGGAACTGGCAGGGAAAAGAAAAATTACGTCAATGCACTGGTCTGAATTTGTTTTGAAATTCATGAGTTTGGGACTAATCCTACAGACCTCAGTTTCATACAAAGCCTAGTGTTGGTCTTTTCTTCTGTGATTCCACATAGCTATTCAGGCTAGTGCAAGTCATTAAGTGTTAATAAACCAGGATGATCTTTTTAACAGGATATTTAACTAATTTAAATAAAGGAACAGAAGTCCTAAACTGGAAGTGACTAGCAGACTTTGTCCCAAATTAGTACATCTATATTCAGGTATTAACAGAATTTTTGAGAATAAAAGCATTAACTTGCTGTATTATTTTGTATCCAAAAGTAAGAAAACATTCCCATTTATTACAAAGAAATATCAATCAGATTTTGCTTGATAAATAACACTGCTTCCACTTCTTTTGACAGTTGCAGGAATGGGGAGAAGAAAACCCTTGCTGGTCAGTAATTATCGCACCTGGATTCCAGACTGAATTTCTGAAAGGCCAACAGAAAATACAGGTAGTGCATGATACCTCTGGATCCATGTCATAGAAAACACTGAAGAGCCCACGCTGGCTGGAATTGGGTGGAACATGACCAAAAAAATCAGCTCCTTGAATTTTACTGTCCCAGAATCTGTAGGGAAACTGCAAGGCAATCTAGAGAGAGATGAAATTAAAGCGTTTCATATCACAAAATTTAAAACTGGATATAGTATGTGTTCTTCTAATTCTCTGTCCCTTTTTCACTCAATTAGAGACACCCAGTTCTATGAGAGGGTCTCAACAGAGAATATGTGGGTCTGTTCTCCAAGAGGGACAGGGAGGAGAAAAAGATGCTAGTCTCACAAACTGCAGACGCGCAGACTGTCAATGCACTATGGAAAATGCTCAAGAAATTCAGCAGAATTTTTACAAACCTAATGTAGAACTTGGTGATCCCAAGTTCTGTGGTTTCTGAACCTTGACTTGAAATTTCAACATTGTTACAGTGCTGTTCCCCCCATTACTTCTGTTACTGTTTTGTTCTAAGCACACATTTGTGATCTTACTGGGGATCATTTCAGGAGAAGCTGTATTTGCTCTAGGAAAGGGTAGAAGATTTTACACTGGTCAAATACACAACTTTCAGTATTCTTCTGAAACAGCTTATGTATTTATTAGGTCAAAAGGACCTAGAATAAGCATATTATTTAAATTTTGGAAGATTTAAGACCATCATGAAGGCTTGCTGGAAATTAAAATGTTTAAGTTAAGTTGTGAAATGATTCTGCAAACAATCTCTTTAAAAAACCCATTAAGTTTGGAAATCTAAGCAAGAGAAATACATGTGATCCCCAATAGCATTTTGCTCTTCTAGGCTAGTATATACAAGTAAAACCAAATGCATAATAATTCCTGAGGAATACGCAGCAAAGGCAACAGGGACAAAGCAGCTAGTGTTTCTATGAAAAGAAAATTAAATATAATCTGAAATCATTTACCTTCTCAATGACTCCTGCTCCTAAACTATTAATGGCTTTAATTTTTTTTTCTGACAGTGGAGGATTAAACTGAATGGCATTTTTCTGAAGAAGGGCCAGCGGTACAGTCACTAATACCTGAAAGAAATAATTACAACAGTAGCAAAAAATACTGCACTTAAGCCTTGCATCATCATCTTGACTATCTTGGATTATCCTTGTAGGATGCAGCATAATACTCACCAGACATCTTTCGATCAGTGTCTAGTTTTACTCCCCATTAATGAGAAACTCATGACTTACATTCAGGAGAGAACAGGTCCTACAGTTCACTCTATTGAAGTTGTAGTCTGTTGAATTGTTTGTAGCAGAGTGGGTAACCATGCTACTAATTTTAATACCTCCTGCAAATTAGAATCAGTGGCTCTCATATTAACAAAACTGCCCTTTTTGAAAAGAGAGAGAAAATGGTCTTTGCTTTCTTTTTTCTTCCTTCACAGATCCCTTCTCTTTAAAATATGCTCAGTAACACTGTTGATGTCAATCCAGTCTTGATCAAATTTATGTATAATTTTAAAAATCATTAAAGGCTAAATTACACAGCATGAAGCCAGTGGGGATACAAAGAAACACAAGTTGTCAAGTCCTGCAAGCCAAAGGGAAAAATTTTAATAGGGCAGATTCACTGGCTAAATGGGGTAAAGCTGTGAGCAGGGAACAGAACCAGAAAACATAATTGTCACTTCAAAGAGCATATAAAAATCTATTTGCTTCAAATTTTTATTACTAACTTTATAGTGTTTAGTTCTTCAAATTAACTAGTACTCAAAACTCAAGCATGCTCAATGAAAACTAAGCTCTAGGACATCCAAATGTGGGTCACTAAAGTATATAGTGTTTTCATGTTTGGGGGAAGAAACCGGACTAAATAAGTCTTCTGAAGGGAAGGCAAAAAAAAGAAAGAAAAAAGGACTGTACTGTGGTCAGTATTGAATAGTCAATATTTAATGTGAAGCTTGAAGCATATTAGGTACCTTTTGTGTTGTCCACACTGTTCCATCTGCAGTAGTGACCTGTACTTCCTCACCAGAATAGTCAATCGTCTGTACCTGTCAAGAGACAAATTGAAGAAGGTTATACTACAAAAATATACATATGCGATGCAAATTCAGACAATAGCAAATACAGCACCAGTCTGAAAACTAGGAATTGAAGAACACAGATTTTCCAAGAAATATTGAAAGAAAAAAATAGCCTCCATGGAAGCTGAAAACAAAACTCATAGTGATTCTAACATATAAGCTCATCATATCATAACATTTAAGTACTGATAGTCCTCAAAGAGGATTTCCAGAAATGGTGAAATTGTCCTCTCTATTATTAAAGACAAGTCAAAATAATCACAGGCACATATTGTTGGGTCCAAAAGAATACAAAGATATGACTGTGTGCTTCAAAGCAATCCCAGACAGGCACCACATCAACATTTTCCAGACTCACTGGGAAATTCAGCCGGATGTCCAGCCCTTCTGCCAATTTATCAATCACAGTAGAATATCCCACAGTTAGAAGAGTGTGATCTCCAGCAAACTGTGCAAAAAATTCATTGTGGTCCCATGAGCGTGCAGATACCTGTGGATAGAACATAACTAGCTGTGTTTACTGGTGAGGTGACATGGCTGCCATCAAAAGTCCCACAGTTTAGAAGAAGCTGCCCTAATTCCCTTCACAACTGGAAAAAACCAAAAAGTGTACCACCAGCATGTATGGCAACACTGACAAAACCAAACAGCTTGTTTAGCTAAGGGCACTTTACAACATATGAATTGCTAGATTAAGAAATGTTGTAATATGAGTTGGTCAATAGCAGGTACTTTATAGATCTGCTTAGCAGAGAAAACAAGGAAAGCAGTACAAAATTTCAGTTGGATTTCAGTGTATTTATTTTGGTTTTCTGTCTCTAGCAAAGAAATCAGATTTTACAGCATTAAAACTTCACATAAAAACGGAAATATTTTATTTCCCAACATGAAGGGAAAGATGAGATACCAAAAGATCTCAGTGGAAATTTTTGGTCACTTCATAAGTTCCTCCATAGTATCTTTCATTGACCTCCCCCACCCCTGCAAACTTAGTACAAAAGTGGTGATTGCTTAGTGCAGATATCACTAAACAATAAAAAAAATCGGAAACAATTCTCAAACTGCTATTCAGATGCCAGTTCTTATCACTGCAGTTGCATTGACTTCATATTTTGAGTTTAAAATTGAAGGTGAGATAGATTTTAACATTTTTCTTATTTCCTTGGGTGTTTATGAAGTGTGAAAGCTTGACACATCAAACTGTTTTCCACTGACTGCCCACAGTCTTGCAGATTTTTATTACATTATGTGCTTCTCAGTTCAGATTTGTGCATCTGCACAGATCAGTCAACTGTCCCACTACAATTGACTCTAAACATCTTTAACCCAAGCAACAGGACTGAGTAAATAATGCAGTGCAAACAACATCATACTCTGATATCAATTTCCTGAACCTGCTTGGTTAAAACTGAAGTTGCAAGGAAAGCTAAGTATCATGTAGTCAACAGAATACTTAGGAGTGCTGAACTGAGGCCCACCATCAGGGTGTTGGAACATTTCAGAAGTTAAAAGCGTTTATTCTCAAGATACCTAGCAAGGTAGAGAAATACCTCAGATTTTAAACACAGAACTGAGAAGCAGACGTCACAGACAACATCCTACCACCATCCATCACCTAGGTGAATCCTACCACCCAGGATCTCAGCTAGATGTCCTACTCCACTGCACCATCTACTTTCAACTTCCATGTTAAGGAGGATCTCACTGGAAGTATGTCATGAACTCCTGACAGATTACCTAAGGCAGTGCTGTAATCTGTGTCTCAAATGCTTTTAAAGAACATGTTTGGGACACAGGAAGTTTAGGGGTAGCTGATCCTTTGGGACCATGGGATGGATCAGATGATTTCTCAATGTCGTCTCCAACCCTATTTCCTATGAAGCTCAACCACATCAGAACACAGCTATCAAAACTCACCTGAGAGAGGTTGCTGCCACAGGCATACTCCAAATTACTGAGATGGAACTGTAATACTTTTTCTTCAAGCTCACTGAACTGGATACCAGACTCCTGAATAAAGGCTTTATAGATCTCTTGTATTTTTTCTGCGAAAGAACATGTTTAAAACAAGGCTATATCATGATTCGTCAAAAGTCCTGCTGCATTTCAATATGCTGTTCTCTGGATCACAAGATTTTCATGCTTATTGCTATTTTGCACCAAGATGTTTTTCTTCTCATAGGAAAAAAAAAAAAGGCAAGAACTTTCTGGTGATAAACAACTTTGTTGTTCGATCACAGGTTTCCCTAGTAAATGGGAAGCTTTAGGGTAAAATAGAGGTTAACATTATTTCAAAGAAAATAAGAAACACTGCGACAGCACAGCTAGGCTAGCCGTTGAAACAGGATCTGAATTAATTATTTAGCTATCATCAATATACAGTAGAAGATATTTCAAGGAAAATACAACCGTAAGATAATGGAAAATCCTTGCAAATAAATCCTTGCTGAATTTTTACAAAACCAAAAAAACGGAGGAATTTAATCCAGAGTTCACTGAAGAACATAGGAGCAGCTAATTCTGTCTTACAGAATCCAGCTGGAAAGATTTGGAAGGCAGACATTTCTGAGCAAGTTTTTGTTGCTGCTGTTGTTGAATGTGCTTGCATGCTGTAAGTGTGGTGGGAGGCGTTACCAATGGAGATGGGAAAATTCTTGCCAGCAGAAGGCTTTAATCAGGCTATTTTTTAGAAAGATTAATCAAAAAGTGCAAGAGTTGTCGATAACTATGGCCTGCTTCAGCAAGGAACACATCCTTTTAACTGCTAGTGCCACTAGTTACACTGAAAAAGCTACATGAAAACAAGATACTACATCAGAAGTCACACAGTACTATAAAAGCCTACCAATTAGACTTCCTTAGAAGTTACAAGTGACATTTTGGTCTGTGTGTATACGACAGTCCTCCACAGAGCCAGGTTATCACTGTTGGATTTAAGATCAGATGTATATCCACACACTTCTAAAAATGTCTGCTGTAAAAGCCAATTTAATATCAAAGTCTATGAACACAGCCAACATCTTCACTTTGCAGTACCTCTCACACTTACCACCAAGAGGAACATCTTGATGTTGAGTTTTATCTTTTCTCCACTCAGAGACGACATCTAGGATGGCATTGAAATGAAAGTCCATACGTTTATCAATGGTGGGATCTGTTATTCTTCCACCTTCTTGGATCAAGTCACATTTCTCCCCTAGTTTGTGCATTTTAATGCCAAGCTTAAGAAAAAGACATTTTATTGTGCTTTAAGTATTGAAAAACTACAGTGCATAGCCTGCTCAAAATTATTTAAAATAAGGTAAATCCCTCAAATTTAAGTGATACCACTTAAAAAATGTCCGTAACTTTAGATAATTAGTCAGACTAACTCAAACTTTCATTGTCTTAAAACTAGAATACCAACCATTTTTCATTCCATTGATTTTTCAGTTCCCGCCCCCCATCTATCCATCCTTTCTTTATCAGGGATTTCCAGAAACCTTATCTCCAACTTTCCTCTCAGGCCAGGGGCTGGTATAGAAATGTTGGATCTGGTCATCAAACGTGATGAACCAGTCTCCTTTATTTCTACCTTATCTTATTCTCTAAATAGCCATTAAAATAATTTCCCAGGATTTTCTTCTGCCTGATGCCCAAATAGTTCCCTGCATTCAGGAACTGACAGGATGTTGCCTGCTGATTACCTCCACTTTTATTAACAAGCAAGCAAAGAAAGAAATTTGGAATTAAACCTTCTAGAGTACCTTGCTCTACTTGTCCAACTTGTATCAAACACACAACAGAACTAAATCAGAATAAAGGTGGTTTTCTACAGTCTAAAGAAAATAGCAAATACAGCACTGACTTCTTCCTAGGGCCCTGTTACATAAGGGTGCACTCCAGTTTTTCACATATCCTCACAACTCTAGGCTGCTGGTCACCACTGCAGATCCGTTCTCAAGATACAGTTGTGCTTTGAATGAAAGACAATATCAAATGACCACAAAGAGATGGGCAGCCAGGATATTCAGAAGCCATTGCTCCTGACCTCATAACTAAAACATGATTAAAAAAACCCCAAACATCCTCATGAAAAAAATCCACTTATGACACTATAGAGCACTATACAGTTAAAATAGCATGAGGTGGGTTTGCAAGCCTCTCTGAATGAAATCCATACTCTGGTTCCACTTGGAGATAGTCAGCTTCCTGCCCCAAAACACCCAAATGAAACAAAACAAACAAAAATCTAACTGTAGTGTGTTTATATTAGTAGCTGTTGGACATAATCATCTTAACTTGTGTGGAATTGAACTAGAAATACAGAGGCTGAGCAAAGGCAAGCCCATCACAGAAGTATATATTATGACAACACACCAATAGCCTCTGACAGCAAATCCTTTCCAGAAAAAGGGGAAAAGTGGTTTCTTCTGGTTCTGAAGCTGGAGCTTTCCTTTACATAATGTACCATTCTACAGCCCTTCTTTGTTCCCAGCTGTTATCAAAGATACAATAGCAACACGGAGTTTACGTACACCACAGAACACTGTTTTAATCGTACCATGAAAATGGACTCCCACCCTTATCCAGCCACTCAAACCTGGCTATAATGACAGTTTTTCACTAGTGATAATGCATGACCACTGCAGGGAACCCACTTGCTCACACATTAGTGCCATTGGGTTGTTGACACATCCATTGACGATTTGTGCACCTCTTCCAACAGTGACTCCTTTGAATGTCTTGTCATCCCACACTCGGCCACCAATTCTGTCTTTAGCTTCCAGGATAATGACCTATGACACAATGCAGCTTAGTAAATTGTAAGATTTGATTATGTTAAACATCTACCCAACTCCAGAGAGCAAAGGAGAAAATTAAACACAAAAAAACCCCAAGCAAGCCAGCAGTGCTAATAATCTTTATTTTCATTTGTGGGTATTGTCCGTTTATGCATTTAAATTGTCTTTGAAAGGTTACCCTTCAGGATATACATATATAAAATAACTGTTAATTTAAGAAATTACCCTAACAAAAATAGGCTTAAGATGTATTCAGGACATCTCAAAATTGGATTTAAGGCTATTTACACATATGTTTAAGTGCTGGACGCTATTAAGCACAATGATCTGGGTGCAGTGTCCATCTGAGGAAATCCATTCACCTTTTGGAAAAATTTAATCCTGGAAAATTCCAAGAAAACACCATTCTCATGTATTTCCACCATTCATACTCATTCAGCATCCACTACCTGTCACAGACACAGGATACTGGACTAGGTAGATATTTGACTGATTATGTTTACACCTACTTATGTTATCTTTTTATTTTTAGAGAAATATCATCTCTCCAGAGCAGTAGAAAGCAACAGTGTGTGTATATATATATAATGTATCATATGTTTTAAAAAAGGTCTTGCCAGTTGATATTTATATATTTTACTGCAGGATAGCTTTCCAAAAGATTTGATGTACAGAAAGCCTGTACTTCGATTTGCTATTTAGCAACCAAAGAATGAGGTAATAGGCCTATTAGGATTCAGGGAGTCATAAATATACACGTATATGAACATATAAATATGTCAATCTGGAAAGTCAGATGCTTATTCATTTCCTTAAACATCAGCTTTGCAAACGCTTCATATATAAAGAGTCCCATAGAATGTACAATTATGTCAACATGTAAATATTGTGAGATCACACTGTCAAATATGAGGCAAAATACATAAAATTTGCTTGTTTTTAATAAGCAACAAGGAAGTACAGTAAAGTGCACAAATGAAAGAAAATTTCACCTCATTTAAACAGCCATTATTATCTACAGTCCCAATTTTTAGACATGATTATCTCCCCTGTATGAATGTCTCCCCTATTCTACCAAACCGTATTCACTGCGTGCTTTGCTGAATTTTTGATACCAATAAATGCTGTGTTAACCAGCACATTTACTCAATAAGCTTCTAGATTTTACAAATTATCCTGGGTTCAGCAGTAGCAGTCATTTTTCCCCTTCTTAGTAGCTGGTGCAGCGCTGTGTTTTTGACTCTCAGCCTGAGAACAGCGCTGATAACACCGGTGTTTTTAGTTGTTGCTCAGTAATGTTTAGTCTGACCAAGGACTTTGTGAGCCTCATGCTCTGCCAGGGAGGAGGGGAAGCCGGCAGGAAGCAGAGACAGGACACCTGACCCAAACCAACCAAAGAGGTATTCCATACCACAGCTCATCATGCCCAGTATATAAACTGAGGGCAGCTACCCGGAAGGGCTAGATCACTGCTCGGGTCGGGCTGGGTTTTGGTTGGCAGGTGGTGAGCGGTTGTATTCTCTTCCCTTGTTATTTCCCTTATCATTATTATTATTATTGGAGGTAGCAGTAGTGGTCTGTGTTATACCTTAGTTACTGGACTGCTCTTATCTCAGCCCGTAGGAGTTACATTCTTTCAATTCTCCTCCCCATCCCTCCGGGAGCCGGGGTTGGGGGAGTGAGCGAGCAGCTGCGTGGTTCTGAGTTACTGGCTGGGCTTAAACCACGACACAAATTGAGATTCCCTATACATAAATGTCTGTAACAAGAATGTAATTATTTTTCTTTCTTTCATTTTAATGAAGAACACTTCCAAAGCAGAGGAAGTCTAATTTTTTTAAGTAGTGTATTCTAAAGTTTCATACCTTAATTCCAAAGTTGTGCAGCTGTCGGGCTGCTGCTAATCCTGCTGCACCAGCCCCAACAATAATGACAGATTTCTAGGAAAAAAAAAAAAAAAAACTTATAGAACTAAAAATAGAGCTAGAATAGAAATTATCATTGCACACTTATTTTTCTTCTTGCTAAAGTTAAAAATAGCTTTAGGTTTCAGAAGTCTAGGCTCTCTTGTCCTCTAAAGTAATCAGTGATAACTTTTAAAGATGGCAGTGCATTTAATATAGAGAAAAGATAAATTGTAGCTTTGAAAATAGTTACAACTTTTAAGGACTTTAAAAGTAGATGTCTCAATTTCTTTTAATGGAAACAGCTGAAGTTATCAGCCAAGTAACAAAATCTAATTGAAGTTGTCAGACAAGAAACATGCTTACCTTGTCATAATTTCAATCACAGATTGGGTTGAGCAGTAAATACTATTTCATAAATTAAAAACATATAAATACACTTTCCAAACATAAAGCAACTTATGCAAATGAGAAAAAAATCCAGAACCAAAAACTTATTACACGTCCCATGTAGTTTTATAGCACTAATAATGTAGGGATTACTACAGCAACTTACGTTGTGGTATTCTTTAGGAAGAAGATACTGATCGGGACTGACTGACAAAATCCCTGTATTAATTAGCCCTTTCCTTGTCATAAAATAAAGTATCCTCTCCATTTCATGTACACAGCGAATACGCACAAGCCCCCGAACAATGATGTGATGGATACATTTTTGAGGGGTAAGAGCCTCCTGCAAAGGAGAAACAAAGAAAGTTGATTTTCTAATATTCAATTTTTTCATGCATTCACATCATATTTAACCTGTAAACCAGGAGGTAAAAATTAATCATGAATCAGGCTTCTGAGAGCATTTTAAAAGCAAGTTGTGTGGTAGTTTCTTTCAAGCCAGGTATACTCAGTAAAGTAACAAGTTATTAAGCTAGATTAACTTGGAATAAAAGCAAATGAGTCTACCAGACATTCCCACAAGCTCCATGGTGTGCTCCATTACTGTAGGAATTGAAATGCATCCCTGATTGCAAAATTAATCTACCTGGTGGCAGTGCTCACAATGACATTCCAGTAAAATCTATTCCAAAATGGCATTCCAGCTAAAAATAGATCTATATCCAAAACCTTCATATAATTAGACATCGGTAGCTGAAAGTTCCAGTAATTCCATTGAAGGCAGTGTCACAGAGTTAGCACAAGTAAAAAGACTATCCCTGACCAACAGTCATATGAAAAAGAGAAAACCATAAAGTACCCACAAATACTGTTTAAAAGTTAATAGCTGGGTCCACTCTGTAGAGTTTCAATACTTTCAAAACTTTTGTATTTTACTGCAAAAGAAGCTCTGAGGCATTAAAATTAAAAATTAGTAAAAAAACCAAAGCCACCAAACATCCAAGAAGAGTCCCCATCCCCCAAAAGTAGCTATTTTTTGTAAACAAATTAACTATTAACATCTCTTACCTTACAGTTTGTATACCACAGGGCCAAAATCAGGTTTCTCAAAGCCAAGTACATGGTGGGGTCCCTTGAATATTCTGGGAACTCATATAGCTCATCCAGTTCCATAACATCTGGCCTCACACAAAGTGCTTTCCCACATTCATTGGGCTGGTAAAAAGGCTGGAAATACTTGTTCATGCCTGCAACTGAATAAAGACACAGCATGAAGCGATCATATTGTGATATATCTTCACCACATCCTTTTCCCTCTTAAGATGATCCATTGACCTCAGACAGAAAAATAAGTAACAAAGTTTCCCAGCCTCTAGCCACCTTCAGAATGATTTCATTTAAATTGCTGTTCCCTCTCCTACCCTCTAGGCTGTGCAGTATTAATTATTGTCCTGCTACCTGATGGGTATGTCTTGCATCTATCAGAGCTTAAGTTTTGTCAGAGAAACAGTATGTGCCCTCAGATATCGTGATGAGTCCAACAAGGAACAGGATCTAAACTCGACTCTAAGGTTCATCACTGTACAGGCTCATGCAGTACTCTGAAACCCTTCAGCTTCAACTCCCAGTACTGCCCAGAGTAGACAGTAACTAAAAGTAATCATTTTCCACATGCTGTATTGGTAGCAATGAAGTTTTCCATTTGTTAAGCAGATAAATATATGTTGAATAGATGAACAGATTTTTCTTCAGCACATAAGGAGACCAGAGCCTGCTAAGACAACACAGAAAATTAACTTCCCTCAAAGCACTCTCTCCAAGATGGGTATTGGAATCCTGAACTACCTTTCCCTGTACCTGACCTATTCTGCAGATCTGCACTTCCAGGCTGTCAGCCTCAGACCTGTCATTAGCAAAAAAATAAACCAAATCCGAGTGCCTTAAGAAATAAAATCCTTTCCTCCAAAGATCCACAATACCAAAAGCAGCAGAACTGTGTTTTGTTTTGATAAATCTTTATTTCCTGAAGAGCACGATCTTTAAGTACCCACATGTTAATTTCCTATTTCTATAAACAAATGACAAGTAGTAAACAAAAAGCCTATGCAGTCTCTGCTTACTCCCTAAACAAAAGCCATACAAAATGTATTACCTTTACCTTACAAAACGAGTAAATTGTATCAAAGAAATACAGAGGCAGTTACACAGAGAGTGTGTATCAGTGCTGAGAACAGAACCAGTGCTTCTAATCAGGAGCGTTATGTGTCTTATAAGTTCAGTTATAAGACAAAATTTAGCACACCTACTTAAGCAACAGAGCCCTGCAGATGGCCCTTACCAGTCAAATTAGGCACGCTTTTTAAGTGCTCTAACTTCACAAGGTTGGATTCACCAGGTAACCGATTGGTGCTGGTACAGGATGGACTCATGCCCACGCAGTCGGGATAATATGCAGCTAGAAAGGGAGCTGCCACACTGTCTTTCAGCAAGGGAGGGAGTATGAGCATGGAGTACCACCAATGGTCTGAAACTTCAGCCACTCTCTGGCCAAGCGGAGAAGTGAAGGAAAGAGGGGAGAAGAGAACATGTCAGTACTTTGAAAACGTTGGGAAAATTAACCAATTCCCCCCTCCCTCCAAAACTGAGTCCAGTAAGCACTAAAGTACCAGTCTCCGATTTGCAAGTCATAAAGACATTTTCTCTCCCTCTTTCCCCTTCCTCAGCCTGACACAGAAAACCTGTAGCATTAATCCCTTCCGCAGAAATGGAGGTGAAACTTCACGAACTCCACATCCACGTGGAAAGCAAACAGATGAGACATGCCATGACAACACATCTATGCCTTATCAGGCCCTTTATAAAACATCCACAGGCTTTTTATGCATCCAAAAATCTGAATTTAGGAAAAGTCTACGCCAACAGATCAATTTAATTTAGGTTCTGCTATCCCCTTCAAAGACCTTCTAAAACCCTAGAAAACACTAATGATTCAGCCTTACTTTACAAGTCAAACATACATTAAGGAAACAATCCACGAAGCTTCTACAAGAGACCACAAAAAGCTTAGATATGTTTCCTGGGATAGAGGTACCTCAGGTACACTTGTCAACATTGTCTTACTGAACATCAGATGATACTGTGTCTGAAATGCACGGTTATGTGATCATAAACCCATTGAAATTCCAACATACATCAAGTCTAGTCTTGTGTTACGAGGGAGAAGAGAAAGAAAACATGTTTCGATGTTCTCTTGCAGTCTTTAGAAAGAGGAGACTAGCTTGACTAAAGATAGAAACCACCTGGAAGACAGGGAAATTTTAGGATGGGGAATTCTATTTGAAAGCTGGCAACTGAAGACTGTTTTGCCTTGATCAAAAATGAGAATTAGGAGTAAACCTTGAATCACAGGCCACAGCTCAAAGACACCACAAATCACCTAAAAGCTAATTGTTATGGTAGGGCTGAAGAGGAAAAAGATGAGAAAGTAGAAGGCCCTAGGCTCTGTTGCAAATAGTGTCTGACAATTTCCTGAGCAAAATGCATAAATACTGCTACAACTGGCCAAAGGACCAAGAAAATGAAAGAAATATGCCATGCTTTAAGAATGCTTTCATATTCTAGAACAAATGAGGAGGCACAGTCGCTACTCACCAAGTCCTCAGGCATGGAACACTGGTCTGAGCCCTCACCCTGAAAGGAAAACAAACTGTGTCACAGCTATTCTTAAGCTGTACAACAAAAATTCAGTGTAAAACAAAGTAATTTGTCTATGGCATAGTTTTTTTAAACTTAAAGTGCTGGTATTAGCCTTCTGTGACAAAGATGATTATGTCGGTCAAAAACAGTGTAACATACATAATCAAAAAACCCAACAGACCGCGAATTAAAAACAGGCCAGAAAATGTTTCTCATTTGTTAAGTGAGTTTCTATTGATCAGACATTAAAATATACATTCTATTCCATGAAATGAAGTGGAACACTGAAACAAACAAATGAAGGGGGGAAAAAAAGGAACTTTAGAGAAAAATTATTTCACATTTTCCAAAGACTCTTCCAGGCTTGACTGTAAAGGACAGTTTCTCATTTAATTTAAGAGTATCTTTATCAAGATTAAATGCTGACCCTTCAAAATTTCATATGGTCAGTCTTTTCATGTTACATTTTTAACTATGTAGATTCTATGGCACTGTAAGGGCTTCTCCAAATTTCAGGACTTAATTTCATGCCACAGCTGAGAGTTTTCATGTAAAGCCCCACGACAGACTTGCTAGAAATTAATTAGAGCTTATTGAGCACATAGGCCTGCCACCATGCAGCTCTCCAGGCCATCAATCATTTTGACATTAGAAACATTAAGCAGCAAAAGAGAATTTAATGCCTGCAAACAAGAAATATCAACTTGTTGTTAGTTTCAGTATGAACAAATTCTTCTGTGTTACCTTGGTGGAATTGTTCAGTTTCATACCACATCTGTAGGTTTTTGCTATTTGTGGTGTCAGCTGAATTTCCTTTGTCAGCTGACGCCATTTACCACAGTCTGACTTTGTGCACTGCACCTACAAGTCAGAAAGCAAACATGTTTTTACTTGTTGCTGCCTGATTACAGATAAGATTAATGAAGCATAACTAACCAGTTAGAAAGAAGAGAGATGCGAGACAGTTGTCAAATACAATTGTTAAAGTTGTTCTCATGCAATTCTCGGGTCGCATACAGAAACCTGGTGCCCATCTCCAGTAAGATGGAATTTCTCCTCAGAACCGAATTTTGAAATTAATTCAACACCCAGTTACTACAGTCTTCAGTGGGTTTTGCAAGCATTATTGCAAAAACACATTGTTCACCACTTCAAAACCAAAATCCCCAACAACAATATTCCTTGCATTCCAATCTCTCTTCTTCTGCTCTCTTTACCAGGGAATTAAAAAAATCTGGTTTGGAAGTCTTTAGCACTTGTACTTTCTTATAGCTCCCTTTTCTCTGCCAAGTCTTACTTTACCTGAACATCACACATCTAAGCTGCCACTCACTGGAAAGTGACCAAAGGTTGTCCTTTGTGGGGTATGGAGATCAACAACGTAAGAGTTGATCAGAATTATTATCTTGAGCTTTTCCACAGTACTCTAATACTAGAAAACCCCTACAAAGAACTCAGCTGACCTGCTGCTTGAACAGGCAATATCAGAAACTCACATCAGAACATCACATTGAAATATACCCTTTTAAATAAATCACCCTCCATCTTACCCAGTATGGAAGCTGTTGATCAGCCATGAAGGCTTTTGGACTGGGCTCACTTTTGCCATTACTTGTCCAAATCCTTTTCCAGGCAGTATATTTCTCATAACCATCTTTATGGCTAAGAAGAAAGAGGAAAGAGCAAGCAGTCAGAAAACCAATTATCTAGTTAATTTTAAGCAACAGCGGTTACTCTAAACATTTTCTGTAAGGACAGAGAAATAAGGCTGTATAGAGTCCTATATTTTTCCTATTAAAAGAGAAGAGTCATGGTTCTTAGGACAGCAATAAATTGTATCCTGACCAGTATGTCTTTCTGATCATAAGCACACTTCCTGGTATCTAAGGCCTGGACAGAGTCACAGGTACTGCTGAGCACATTAACATGTGAAAGTCTTGGCAGAGCTGGAATGGACCTGACTCCCTCTCAAATGGGAAGGAGCTTGTGGCTGCATGCACTCTGTGAGCCTGGCCAGTCTTCATGGCCGCTGAACTGTGAGAGTCAAATCTGCTCACTGGTTTGATGTTACAGAGAGGCAAGGTCTCCTGAACTCACACTGTAAAGTGAATTTGCTTTATAAAGGAAAATAGATTTACTTAAAGCTGTTCTCCTATTTCAGATTTTCTGACATTTTTTTAAAGAATGACAAAAGCTTCAGGAGGACTGTATACACAAACCAGCCTGCCTGAAGTAACCACTTCATTCATGCTGCTGTGTTTAAGTTGATGATTAGTCCATAAAACACCTGCAGTTTTAGCACCAATATTTAAGTTTTACTTTGAATAAAGCAAGCACAGAGGAGAAGTCTTTGTATTATGTTTATGTATGTGATGTTTCAGCAGTTGAAACGACTGCCAAATTTTAGTGAGTACTGAAAAAGCACAACCTTAATTGGCAAAGCTACCTTCGGTAATAGTGGTCAAAACATTCATTGCAGAAGTGTTCCCCACAGGAAAGATGATACCATCTAGATGTATACCCATTTTTAGCACATCTGTAACACAGGAGACATAGAAATAGATTTATGATACATCTAGAGAAAAAAAGAATAAATTTTTCTTTTGACAGTAACACATTCTAGAACGTGAACAAAACACTCAGGACAAGCCAGGGCTTTATGTTACATTCATGAAGGCTGACTCGCACAAGGCACTGAAGTCATACAAACAACAATAAGATCATTTCAATTGTCTCAAACATTTCCATTTTCCAACCTAAGCAACACCAGATGCAACAGAGGCAAAACGTACACAATGTGCAGTTTTATAGCTGGACTGCCTTCCAGCAGCCTCCCGCTAACAATGGTCAGCTGAGCCTGCCTTAATACCCTTTAAGCAGACGTTTCCTGAACATGAAATACATTTGCTCTTATGGTATGTGCTGTGACACACTAAGCGTTTTACAAATGTATAAGTCCCTCTCCACAGGAACTTACAGTTCCTTTGTTCCATTTTGTTCTGGTATGAGGGTAGGGGTGGGAGGTATAATTTAAATTAGTGTTTTCCTTGTACGTGTGATCAATTCATTCATAAATCATTATAACATCCCATCCCCAGAACAAAACTGACAAAACTATAACGGCAAATCCGAACACAAAACAGATGTTGCTTATTTTTTTCACATGACTGAGTTGGCTGCGATTTTAACCCAAGGAGAAAACCCTCAGGAAGCAGTTACACACTCTGGGCATTTATGCTTTATTACTCTCAGATAGAAATATCCATTAACAAAATTATCCATTAAATTATCCATTTATTTTATTATCATTAAAATATCCATTAAATTATCCATTTTAGTGGGAGGTGTCCCTGCCCATGGCAGGGGGGTTGGAGCTAGATGATCTTAAGTTCATTTCCAACCCTAACTATTCTATGATTCTATAACAAACATTATATTCATCAGACAAAACCATCAGTCTTCACTTAGAAAACTCTCATTAAACTCTATGAAATGTTTCAAGATAAATGCACAAGGTAAAAAGCAGTGACCTAAGCTACTAACTGAAATAGCTAGACATGAAATGATCTTATCTCAAATAAATAATGTTGAAAGTATGTACTTGGGGGAGCAGGAGGGGTGGAAATCAAAATATTAAGATAACAATTCAAAAAGATGACTAAGCACTATCTATTGTTTCCTTAATGAAAACAAAATCGCCATTGCTGATCTCTCAGGTGCTCTTTTCCCCTACAACTCTCTTACGTAGCTGCCAAAACACTTGGTTTTCCTATGCCAACATCCAGAATACATCAACCTCCTGCCACCAAAGAACAATCCACACAGAAATGAAGCACTGAATTATATCATTGGGAAATGAACAAACCAGGGAAAGTTTGTCTCAGTTAAGGAGGAAGGGAGGAATGCTATATAATTACAGTCCGCCTACTGCATATTGAGGTCTAACACGTTGCTTATTATAGATACATGTTGCCAGCATCTCAGTCCTGCCAGGGTCAGAATGCAAACCGACTTGTACACAGAAGCCATGAACAACTCAGACAAATTGTTCGAATAAGTGTGACTGTCTCCAAAGACCTAAAATTTCAAGGTCAGAATCTCACCTCAGACTGCAAAGCATGCCAACAAGAGCGATAAAGACTTCCTGCAGTAATGATTGTTTCATTTTCCATCTTGAAAGCAAGTTCAGCTTTCTCAGATTACACTAATACGCTCTCAGTTTCACAGAAACAAGGCATGTTCCAGAAGACACCACTAATAACATAAATAAATGTATTCTAAAGATATTCTGTATCTGAATTGGCAACTTGCATTGCAGATAGTTATCCACAACAGGAATACCTTGTGACACTGTCCTGGCATCTTAAGACTCCTACGAGAACCTTTTGATTCTCCCTCTACATTTACAAATAAAGGGATTTTTCAGAATATAGTTGGGATCCTATATTTCAGCTGCACATTTAGAAAAGTCTATGGAATATGCACATAAAAAGAAACAAACCTTTCAGCTGCACTTGCAAAGCAAACAGGACACGTTGCAGTGCATCCAGCTTTTTCACACTTTCTGTATTTCTTCTCTGATGCTTCATCGTCATCATCTGCTGCTTCAGCCGCTTTCTTCTTCACCTAATAAAGAACAGCTGAAATCTGACCAGAATTGACACAAATGCATCTTCTAGAAGATGGCATTCGGGGAGTTTTGCAGCTTGTGGGTAGCATCAAATGCTTAAAGTGGTATTAATGAAAATGTTTGTATCCATTGTGAAATAGCTGCCGCATGAAACAGCTGTCAAACTAGGTCAGTTTTTCTACCAAAAAAAAAAATAAATAACCAGTAAGGCTGGAAATATCATTTAAAGCTAAAAATGTCCTCCCTTAGCCTAGCTGATCTGGTGGAGAAATTATAAGCAAAGCTTCCAGTTTAAATCATATTTTAAGCTCCATCACATGCTAATGAGTCAAGCCTCATCATCCATTCTGTTTCTCCTTCAGAAAATCTCTTCTTCACATACTTACTGATATTAATTAGTGGCAATCTTATCTGCGCCTCAAATAAAATACCAGCGTAGGCTTGTGGCTTTTTTTTTTTTGACTCCAGATATAAAGCTATATACCAAATATCTCTTTTGGGCCTCAGAGGTACAGAAGACAACCTACTGTGTTGGTTTAGGCCTCATCTGGATGAGCAGACAGTTTTGTCTGGCTATACAGAAATCTGTGGTTGTATTTTTAACACATCCAGTATTTACAGGTTACTCTGAGCATTTTTCTTTTCTGACTATTGTTCACAAACGGTACACCTCGCCTACTTATTCACAGAATTAGTAACGCTCCCTTTCTCTGGTTAACTGCTCTAAGTCCCAGCTTACCCACAACGAAGCCCACTTGCTTTGTAAATGCCACGAGAAAATAAAAATACCAGAGCATGAACAACACCTGTCTTCCAGAGCTCCTCAGAGGAAGGCTGTCTGGAGACTGGTCGGCAGAACATGCCTTTTTTTTCGTTCGTACCCTTCCAGTTGACATTGTATTATGAGATCTGCAAGAAAAGGTAGGCGGTAATTTAAAATACATACATACATACATAAATACATAAAATTACTTGACTTTGCAGAGCTGTCTAATCACCTGGGCACCACGGCCACTCATAATACTGCTTTAGTCATAATACTACTTTCTTACCTAGGTAAGAATCTGTTTAGCTTGCTTGTTAATTCAGGAAGAAAACGAGAATAAGGCTTTATGGAAAGGAACAATACCGGTATTTTAAACTAAATTTGGAGTTAAGATTAGAACCTTGAGTACATCCTGACAGGCTGTTCCAGATCAGCATATCCTGGATTTCAATAATCCGATTGGCATTACGTGCAGACCTGGACTGGAATTTGGGTTGGCACAGTGAATAGACGTCAGCTCATAATGCACACATTGAAATACCACTCTGAGTAATGCTCGTCTTGCTAACTACTTATTTATTGGTAGCAAGAGACTAGCACTGCAAAGCACTTTTCCAATCAGAGTACCAAAGAGATCTTTAATACCAAGCGAACAAACAGTTCCAAGACTTGCTCACACTCCTAGGAAAGTACATGAGAATTTAAAGGCTAAACTTCAGTTGCATTGCAATTACAGGGGATTAGAATATTAAAAATAAATAAAAATCAATAAAATAAAAGGTTTAAGCCACAAAAGAGCTCTATAGTGGCCTGCTGTCTTCCACTGCATCATTGGGAACATGAAAAAGACCACGGTTTATCATGTAAGCTGCAAAGCATGGAGTATGAGAAAGCATGGCCCAGAAACATGAAAGCATATTTAAAATGGTATTATCAAAGGCATTCTTTTCACAGGGAGTAAAACACAAAGAAAGAGCCTAGAAGAATTAAATGTAAATATGCTCCAGCACATACAGAAAGGAAGTGGAAATAAACCCCTTATACTACAGTGCTGCATCATGAATGTTAACCTGCAGTACTAGATTTCAGTTTGTAATTTTTTATTATAAAAAAATAAATTACATTTGAGACTTCTCAATTCTCTGTTTCAGGCTGCAACTTCCTTGCTCAAGCTGACAGCGACGGACATGGTAGCAACAGCTTCATTCAGGAATTCTGCTAAAAGTAAAGGGAAGGGAAGGAGAGAATGGGCATTTTTACAAAGTGTCAAATCAAGCTGATGCAACTCAAGCAAATTGGTGCTTCGTTCTCCTCTCAAGCTGTAAGAAACTGATTTGGGAGGGAAAGGGAAATCCCACGATGATATCCACGTAAGTGAAAAATTAGTTCGGACAGCCCAGTACAAAAAATAACTTTCTTTTTTGTAGCCCTCCTCCCCCTGCTCGCCTCCCCAGTTATAACTAATTAGAGGGAGGAAAAAAACCCAAACATTAAGGCAATCTTTAATGCCTAAAAAAAAACCCCAAAACGTCACTGCACCATTACTGACCACTGCATGGGTGTGGATGAGGCTGGAGAAAACCAACCAGTTTCATTTACATAAGATTTGCCTACACTGCTGCGTAACACCCAAGGAAATGGTGGCTGTTTCCCACCCCCACCCTGGGAGCTTTCCTTCTGGATCAGTGGCACAACAGTCAGTATCTCTCTGTACTACCTTGGCTTCTGACACTAGGTCATTGTTCCTACATGCTGTTGCCTTTACAGTCAGAGGCTACAAACTACCTCAATGCTGAGCAAGGCACCAGGCGACTCATTTTGGCAGCTACCTGGTGATCACAGCACGCTGCCACTGTGAGGCCCTTTATCCGAGAAGGTAAAAGGACCTGGCAGCAGTTTCACTGTGTATACAGGGGTAGAAAAAGAAAAGGTGGCAGTTATCATTCACTAAGAAGTTTGGTAAACATATTTAATACTGAAAGAGGCCTCCCATTTTGAAAGGCAGAACAGAAACACAAACATATTTTTGCTGTAAGCACTATGGGAGTTGGGGTGAAAGAGAGAAAAAGAGATCAGCTCATGCATGTAAATGTAAGAAAGGCCATTACTTCCAGCTGTATCCCCATTTTCTCTCCACTTCCCCTCGCAAAACAACACCCCCTAAAAACCCACAAATTTTTGAAGAACAAGCAAACATCACTTACATGACTCTGCATCCTATAAACATGAAATTACTGGCTGAGAAAATAGGGCCTTTAAAGGGGGACAGAGAAATGCATAATATGCTGTCATGCTCTGTAACATTTCATCTGCCTGTAACGCGTAGCCGGTACGGGAAAGCTCTGTGGGGTTCACCTGTGCAGTGACAGCAAGTTTGTCTCTGGGGGGAAAAAAAGGGGAGGGCAGAGCGGGCATAAAAAGCAACCAGACACTGACACAGGGAGGAAACGAGAGCAACCTGGCACTGAAGGGGAGGTGGGACCGCGAACGCGCACACCTCTAAGACTCGCCCCGAGGGGCCGGCGCTGCCGGGGGCTGACAGCCGGCAGCCCCCTTCCCCTCGCCTCCCGCGGCCGCCCCCGGTGCAGCGCTGTGACAGCCCCGAGCGGGGTCCCCAGGGGAGTCCCCGGTGGAGGGCTGTCCCCGGCGGGGATGCCACCGAGGCAGGCGGGGGCTCCCCGCGGAAGGCGCACACCCGGCGGCACAGGAAAGCGCTCGCGGTGGTGCGGCGGTGCCGCCTGGCACTCACCTCGGGGCCGGGTCATTCAGGGACCGGAGACCACATTCACGCGTGTCCGCGCCGCCTCCTGCTAGCGCTGCAGCGGGGAAAAACGGGAGAAGAAGGGGGAAAGGAAAGGAAAGGAGGGAGAGAGGAAGGGAGACAGAGAAGGGGAAGGAAGGTAAAAGCGGGGAGGTGAGGCCGGGGGCAGCGCTCACACCCGCCCCGCCGCCCGAGGCGCAGGAGCGGGGCAGGCGGGCCCCCGTCAGGCGCTACAGCTGAGGAAAGGGAGTCACTCACCGCCGCTGCCCTCCCCGCCGCCATCCTCCTCCCGGTGCCGAGCACCCTCAGCCCGCCTCCTCCTGCCGCCGCTTCCGCTCTCCGCGGTGCGTAGCGAGGGGGAGGGCGAGCGGGGAAGCGCCGCCCCAGCCCCGCAGCCCCCAGCGGACCCGGGAGCCGCGGCCGCGCAGGTACCCACCGCCGCCCGGGTCGGGGTGGAGGTGAAAGGGGGTGTGCTGGGCCCCGCAGGGTCCTCCCGGGGCCCCGCCGTCCCTCGCCGCTTCTGGGCCCCGCGGTCTGCTCGCGGGTTTCACACGAGAGAGAGTGAGAAGCGTTGGTGTCTGCGCACTTACTGAGGGAGCCCGGGCTTGGGCCAGCTCCACGCACCCACCTTAACCCCCTCACCCCATAACCCTGGCCCGAGGGGCAACAGGGCCCGGCAGCCTCTGGGCGGCCGCCAGATGTGTGCAGAACGGGAGGTCACCGGCGCTTCCGTAACGCCGAACCGCAGGCTTCACGCCGGGGAAAATGTCCTGCTGAAGCCATGGGCTGCAGGAGTACGCGGCATCGCTTTCAGGGCAGCTGCATTTAAACAGCAGCCAGATTATACTCTCTGAAACTGTCCTAATTTTGTATTTGATTCAAGGAGGTAAGAGGCGGTCCCAAACCATCCATTGTCGGGGGTGATTTTTCTCTCTTGTTTTTCACAGCTCCTTGCACTCAGTGGGGACCATGGACCGCTCGGCAAATGCAGCCGGGGTCCTGGAGCACTCTGATACCGGGGCACAGGAAAACAGAGTGGTGACTGAGGAGGAATGGCTGCAGAAATGGGAAATGCGTAACATTGGGTTTCACAAGGAACAAGGGCATCCGTACGTGACTTCATTTTCTTGCCTAAACTGTTCAGGGAAAGTCTGTGGGATGAATGGCTTGAGTCATTCAAGACACTCTTAATAGAAAATGGAGCACTTACAAAAGGAAAATTATTTTACACTGGCACAGCTTGAAAGTAAGATAAACATACATATTTTCATTACCTACCTTTGTCAGAAAAGGGCAGAGAGAAGAAAGGATTGAAATTGGTTGAGAATTTTTACTCTTGGATCAGGCTTGGCTAAAAATCTTCATTTTTCTGATGCAGCAGCTTTGCACTCCTGTTCGTAAGTTATGACACTGGGGCCTAAAACAGTATGCAGGGGGCATTGGAGGATTATTGTGCCCTGGAAGACAGGGACCTAAGAGAGGAAACCTAATTGTGTAGTCTCAAGTTTCAACCAATGATAAATTTCAATATAAGTTTCAACCAATGAAACTTATGAAAACCAATGAAACCAGTGAAGCTGTCTATTGTGGCCCACTTAGAGGTAGGTGGGTTGGTTTACTTGAGAAGACCAACAGAAAACAACAAACAGAAATGTATCCGTTTCTAACAAAAATCAAATTTACTTTCTTTCTAAGTAAATGGAAGTTAAATGGTTTTATTTTATGGTTTTATTTCTAATGGTATGAAGCAAGTTGAACTAAGAATCTGTGTTCTCTCGTGGAGTTTGTGTACTCCCTTGTGTCATGTGTAGCCCTTGGCTTTTAATGTGCCAGCACAAATACAGTGTTAAGTAAAATGTGTCTGTTCTTCTGCAGGCTCCTCCAGAAGTATCTGGATGTTCTTTTAGGTGGCAGGAGCGGACTGAGGATATTTTTCCCACTTTGTGGTAAAGCAGTAGACATGAAACGGTAAAGCACAGATTTTAAGAGCAAAAATCTTACTTGATGTGGGGATGGAGGGGGAGAGGGAATTCCCAACCTTTTACTGGCCAATGGAAATGTGCTGCATCTCTGCTGGTAGGAAAGCAGTGTCACTGAAGGGAGGAGGAAAGTTGGTTTAATTTGCTAGTGTTTTGTATAGTAGCATGAATGCACTTGAAAAGGACTAACATGAAAGTCCTCCTGATTGTCCCAAGTTCAGCTTGGGGAGCACTGAATGTGTGACGGACAGCTATGCCCTTGCCACTGTTGCTTTTGGTGACAGTGCCAGCTTAAACCGCTTACAATGATGTTGATTGTGCTAGACCATGTTTTCAGTGGACCGTGTGGTCAGCCACACTGGGAACTTAAAATGATTTGGGCTAAATGTGACTTCCTCTTTTTTACATGTATTGCTTTCCTTTTACTTTTTTGGAAGGGTTATATTTATAATTAGGGGCTGCAAAAGTCAGTGGGGTTTTTGGAAGGGTGGGACACAAAACCAAAAATAGGAGACTGAACTGCATCCTCAAGGAATCAAATCAAGTTAGTCCCAATCAGGTTTTGTCGTAGTAACTGCCTATGGGGCTGACTGCAGGATCTGACGCATGTTGCTGCCACGCTGAGCTGCAGCAGCAAAGAGGTTGCTGCACCCTGCTGCCTCTTACTGCCAAACCGCAGAGGCAGCTGGGTGGACAGCGTGCCTCAGCCACTGCAGGTCACAGCAGAACATGTTTCTGTGAATTGCAATGGCCTGTACTGAATTGAACTTTGAATTGAACTTTGAATTGAACCCTGTAAGTCCTGTAAGTCCTTGTCAACTGTATGCCAAGAGGTGCTAATTTAAGCTCAGATCAGTAAAATATGAAAAATAGGAAAGTCAGGATAAGACATACCGGTGCTTCCTAAAATGAGGGTTTCTCTACAAGAAATCTGGAGAGGGACTTTTTTGCAAGGGCATGTAGTGATAGAACAAGGTGGAATGGTTTAAAACTGAAAGAGAGGAGATTGATGTTAGATATTAGGAAGAAATTCTTTACTGTGAGGCACTGGCACAGATTGCCCAGAGAAGCTGTGGCTGCCCCATCCCCGAAAATGTTCAAGGCCAGGTTGAATGGGCCTTTGAACAACCTGGTCTAGTGGAAGGTATTGTGTCTATGGCAGGGAGTTGGAGCTCATTGATCCAACCCAAACCATTCTGTGATTCTATGCCTCTATGATTCTAACAAATAAATGCTGCATGGGAGATACATATTTGGTGATGGTCCAACATGTGGGCCTTACATAGGCTCGAGAGCTCTCTCTGCTGTGTGCAGGCTGGCAGACATGGGACACCACGTTGTTGGTGTGGAAGTCAGCGAGCAAGCACTGAAGGAGTTTTTTGCAGAACACAGTCTGCCTTATAGCGAGGAGCCAGTCCCAGAGATACCAGGAGCAAAGAAGTTGCAGGTACGTTTCATGCGTTGTCAAATGATCTGGTGTGGTTAATCATGCAATGCAATAACTGAGCAAACAAGTCATTCTACTTTTATGCCTCTGTCTCCCTGATAATCATTCATGTGCCCTGAAGAGGTCTGAAAGGAAGCCCCGAGTTGTAATTTTGGACTGAGAAGTCCTTCTTTTAAGTCTATTACTTCAGCCTTCTTTTCTTATAACATTGAAGCACATGAATTTAAAGGAAATGTGTTTTAAAATTGGACAGTTGCATGCCTTGGTAGATCAGAACCTCTCTGGAGGGCATCTTCAAGAGTGGTGCTTCCGTAAATTAAAACTAGAAGTGTTTCTCACAGTTTTTCCCCATTACACCTAAGTGTATAGTTTAAAATGGTATATGTGCATATTTTAAGGTATAAACATACACTTTCAAGTGCATATTTAAAGACAGTTTGCTAATAAGTATTGTTTCCTTTGCTTTTTATTGTAGAGTACCTCTGGGAACATTTCTCTGTACTGCTGCAGTATTTACGATTTGTCCAGGTAGGAACACACAGTTTGTTATACAATTCTCTGTAATCAAACATGTATTAATACTATCATAATACTGTCATATTATTTTATTTGAATCAGCCATAAAGATTTGGAACAGGTCCTCTCATTAACTTGTATGAAAAACATGAATAGCCAGTCTGCAATAAAAACTAACTGTTGTTGATCATTAGATAAAGATGCCAACTAAGTCTCTTTAAATGGGCTGCTTGTTCTGTGCTGTCCTATGAAAGTTATGGAAAAACATGTTTGCTTTTACAGTAAATACAAATAATCTTTAACATTATTGGAGGATTCTATGAAGGAAAACCCTGGCATGATCCCTTACTTGGAGTAGCTTAGTAGAAGTAGAGAATATATGCAGAAGTATCTTCTTAGTCAGCTTTTCCTTTAACTAAACACATTTTTTCCCCCAAACTGTTGATGAATATATGCATAGGTAAGCTGTACCCATTGGTTATATGCATCCCATGCTCTACATAACGTACTTTTCTTGTTGCACCTAAAGTACAACACATCACTCCAGTGTATGTAACTACATAATATATTGTCAAACAGTAACTCTGCAAGTGTCTTGGTAAACGTGGCTTGACTTAGTAATGTCTTCTGAAGGACTTTTAGTGCTAAAATGTCCTTATTTCTTACTGAAAAGGCACAACAGGAAATGCAAAATACTTCAGCACAGTCTGCACTACTGACTCCTGAAAAATGTTTCAACCCATTGTGCTCTGTGGCCTCAAGCATCGCTTCTCAGATGTTGTGGTGGCGTTGCACCTGACCTTCTTCTGCTCAGATGTCAGCTGATGGGGGAATTTTGAACATTAACAATTTGTTCAGAGACTACAGGAGGTCTAAAGACTGTCTCGAGCCTCTAGCATAGAATACTGTGCCATGAACAGTAACGCATCTGGCATGTTTATTTGTCCTCAGTAGTTTCCTAGTGGTATTGGCAGTGGGTGCATTTAAATTTGTCCTGAAATTCCTACATGGGTGCTGGCGTAGCTTGGAGACCAGGCAGGAAAGCAGTGCTGTTTCTGTTTTCATAATGTATCTTGTAGGAAGCTGAAGGTGCCTCAGACATGATTTTCTGTAGATTATAAGGTTTTGGTGAAGTTTTGTGTGTTTTGTTTGCTTTTCTTACAAACAACTGTCAGGAACAAAGATTTGTTCTATAGCTGTTCTGTAGGAAAAGGAGGCCAAGTTTGAATTCTTGTCTGGATGGGCTTTTCAAAACTAGCACAAATACAGGCATAATAGTAATGGTTTAGGACACCAGAACATCCTGTTTACTAATATTCCATTTGGTTTTATTTTTTGCCTTCATCTTCATAAGCTGGAAGAAACCCAGTATTTGGTACTAGAATCCAAAGTCTGTTAGACAATAGACCATTGCTAAGACTTCTGTTACAGCTGACTCCAGTTGGTTTGAATAGTATTATATATAACTAGTCCTGCAAGTGAGTGCTTTGGAACAGATGGGCTGTATATGAATGTGACTTTGTAGATACCGCCTGGTTTCTTCCCCGCCTTGCCCCTGCAGTGCAGCTACTTGCTTTGCAGATCCCTGTAAATCCCTCTTGCTGTGAGCTGACAAGTTGCCCAGGGATTGCTCACGCTTGTCAGCAAGTATTGAAAAATTCAGTTCTAAGTTTTGTAGCAAGTAGTATTGTGAAACCTGTAACTTCCGTCATAATGTGGTGGAATACTACTATGAAATAAAACAAAAGTAGGTAATTAATGACGCTTTCAGTGCATATTACTGGGCGCAGTACATAGTTTGTCATCTTCAAAATGAACTGTCAGATTCTGGATGCATGCTTCTGTGCTGGTGGCAGTAATGGTGAAAGTGTGAACTGCATTCCCTGCAGCAGTCAGCAGATACCTATAACTAGCAAAATGCACACACTCTTCAAGTTTCTACATACAGACAATTTGATTAATTACCCTGTTATTATGGAAACTAAACTTATTTCTCTCTTGCTGAGGCTGGCCTGCTAATAAATCCTTTTGATCTCCATTAGCCTAGCATTCATTAGAGGAGAACTCAGATGTGCTTGTGACCTTTGTCAGAATGAGACATTTCAAAGACTCTTGTTAGTCTACTAGTTAAACAATAACAGGATTTACTGCTTTTTGTAAGAACTCTGGACATATGTAAAACAGTTCTATTTATTACACAACCACTGTACCTCCGAATACAGCTATGGCTGCAAGACTTGCAATTTAAAAAACATTAAAATTGCATTAACTGAAACTACTAAACAGATGCAGGGATAGGGATAGGAATTCACAACTTCACTGCTTAAATCCAGTGGGGTTTCAGCATATATGTGAATTTCTGCTTTACATGTTAATTTTTTTAGTCGTAGGAGTACCTAGACTGTGATCTCTCATGCTGTGTACTGTATAAACACATAGCAGGAGCTAATGTAGGCCTAAAGGTTTGGGTAGTCGTACACTGAAAGGTACACCCAAGAGGAGCACTTTCACCATTCCAGTTAGACCAGATTAAAGTTAGGAAGGAAAACCGAGTGGAAAAAAATCCAGGGGCTTACCTAAGGTCATGCAGCAGACTCAGCTATGCAGAGGGAAGAGCCTCCAAGCCTCAGAAGATCAAGTTTGTTACCTGCCCCACTAGACTTTGCCTTGTCCCTCTTGTGCACATTTCATGCTTAACTGTCTCTTTAAATACCTCCTTCCACTTAAGAGGCTGGTAATTTTAATTAGATGCTTAGTCTTGGCAAACTTTAAAAGAAGTTAGGACTTAAAAGTGTTATCTTCTCTCATCAAAGTAGAGTGGGAAATATAGGATCAGCTTCTAGGTTAGATGCCAGAGACTTAGCAATGAAATGAGCTGGGGGCAGAGAGAAGCTGTGGTTTAACCCCAGCTGGCCACTGAACACCACACAGCTGCTTACCCACTCCCCCTCAGTGGGATGACAGGGACAATCAAAAGAGTAAAAGCAAGAGAGAAAGGGGTGGGTTGAAATTAAAAACACTTTAAAAAGAAGCTTTAAAAAAATAAGGAAAAAAATAATAACCCCTCCTCTTCCCCCCCCCCCAAAAAAAAAAAAAAAACTTTAGCAAAGAGAGAGGAAAATAAAACCCAAGAAAGACAAGTGATGCAGATGAAAACAATTGCCCACCACCAGCTGACTGATGCCCAGCCAGTCCCTAAGCAGAGGTCCCCCTGCCAACCTCTCACCCAGTTTTATTGCTGAGCATGATGCCATATGATATGGAGTATCCCTTGGGATACAGTTGGGTTCAGCTGTCCCAGCTGTGCCGTCTCTTGGCTTCTCACTCTGCACCCCCAGCTTGCTCACTGGTGGGGTGGTGTGAGGAGAAGAAAAGGCGTTGATGCTGTGTAAGTACTGCTCAGCAATAACTAAAATGTCTACATATTATCAACATTATCATCAGCACAAATCCAACATGTAGCCCCATACAAGCTGCTATTAAGAAATGTAATTCTACCGCAGCCAAAACCAGTACAGAAGTGAAGAAACAGGTGATGCAATTGGACTCTGACACCCTGCCAGGAGGCAGAAAGGTATTACACAATTCCATACCATATTTTTCTCACCAAGTAAATTTGTTCCAGACTTTCTTTGCAATCATACAGCTTACATTATTACTACCTCACCTTCTAAACTTGTATGTCAATAATTAGCAGAAACAATGCTCTTCCTTCCCCACACCCCCAAATACTCTTATTTCTAGTGTCACCCTGACTGCTTTTGCCACCCATCTATAAGGGCACTTCTCAATAGTCTTGGCCATTTGCAGGTTTGGGGTGGTCACCAAAGTCATCTGACAGCGTATCGAGGAGCAAAAAATGTATCTGCAGCAGTGTTAGACTGAGGCAAGTAGCAGTGTAACTTAGCTTTTATAACACTGAACAAATTCCAAGCTGAAGCCGACTGTCGTGGGCATGTAGCTGGGAATTGATGTGTCTAAAATTACTGGGTGTGCTGAGTTCAGTGATAGTAAAGCAAAGAGGCACCTTCCTTAACCTGCGTTTGAAGTCATGCATGGCTTTTAGAAGGTGGCCAAGAACTACTGATGTGCTGAGTGCATGCTAGTGCAGTGTATGATTGCCAAAACCCCAGACTTGTAGCCCAAGTGTGTTTAATCTGCTTTCCTGCCTCGTCTCAGCACCCCCTAATGATGGGGAAATGCTGAGCAGTTCCAGCACCTCTGCTATCACAGCTGGGCCATATACCAGTGGGGTTTTTTGGGTTCCAGATGATATTGTTTTGGATCATGAAAATGCTGGACCATAACAAAAAGGTAGTGGGGGAATCTGCAGTGCAGCTAGCTGGAGAATCCCTTTGACTTCACAGAGTAGCTGAATAAAGATAAATGTGTCTTTTTAGTATTTTTAAGCCTTTTCCTCATCTCCCTGTAGCTCAGTAGTTGGCAAGTTTGATGGGTTTTGGGACAGAGGAGCTCTAGTAGCTGTGAATCCATGCGACAGACAACGGTTAGTAAACTTGCTTTGTTATTGTCTTTTCTCTAATGTATGCGGTGACACATTTTTCCTCCTGCCACTTGTCGATGAGTCCTCTTTCATTCAAAGGACTAACTTAAATGAGTTCTCTACCGCACACTTCAGCTGCAGTCACACAGTGCTGTACTCTAGATTTGTGAGGTTCCTGCAGGAAGCGGCCCTGCCTCTTGGTTGTAAAATATGTGGTTTGTTCCAGCCCAACAGAAGCAGAGCTGCAAGTCTCATCTGAATTTTATTATTTCCTTTTCACCCCATCTGCTTTTTCTTTGAAAGAACCCTTTGTTCTTTCTGCCCTCACTTCCCTTTATTCCAATTTTCCGTTCTTGCTTATAGCCAACCCAAATGTAGTTTGACCCTGCCCCAAGGGGTTTTTAATTGCATACATAGTCTTGAATTCACAATAATTTTGAAAGATCAGTGCTGTATTGTGTGCTGTATTCTAGACTGTGGCAGATGAATGCTACGTTTTGTCTCTTTGTTTTGAGATGAACATGCAAAAAAGATTAATGCTTGTTTATGAGCAGTAAACAGTAACCTTTATATGGTGCTTCACATGTAGCATGAATTTCATGCTCATGAAATTCAAACTAAGCTTTGCTTACTCTCTGTGCAGTTGAGTTCAAGTTGTGTCTGCATAGAAATACATGTTACCTCCTTTGTTGAGTATTTCAATAGCTATGCTTGAATGTTTGCACAGTTACAAAATAATAAAGTTTAACTTTCTCCTTTTAGCTATGCCAGTTTGATGATCACCCTGATGGAGCAAAATTCTTCTTATCTCCTTGTTACAGTTTCATATGATCCAACCAAACACAAAGGTGAGAACTTTGCACTGTTCATGTTTTGATTCTGCATGCTTTAATACAGATTGTATATAGATGTGGTAGATACATTAGTATCTTCCCTGGGTCTTTTGTCAGCATAGCTTTGTCAGCTGGTCACACCAATACATCTGTGTGTTAAAAGGCTTTCTTTCTAGCCTTCAAGCATGCTAAGGGTAAGTGGAGGACAGATACGGTATGTTAACAATGAAAGGAACCTGGAAGTGTGGCTGTGACAATGAAGCTGGAAGAGTGAATGCTTAGAGTAACATCCTGTCTGGCCCAGGGAGCTTGAAACACTCCCGCTCAGTGGCTTCCCTCTGTTTACCCAATATTGCAACCCGACATGTTGCCTCTCTCCCAGCCACTGCCCTTGTCTGAATATGCTTGGAAGAGGTGAAATTCTGTAAAATCATAAAGTTTTGGGTTGTTTTTTTCTTTCTTTTTATAGCTTTTATTACATACCAAAGTCTGAGATATTTAAAAATATTTTTGTTGTTGTTATTACCTCTCAAAAGAAAGAGATTTCTTGCTGCTTTGGGGCTCTTGAGCATAATTACCCCTGGAAAAATATAGGGTTTGTTATCATAAGAAACAATAGTTTACTTCATTGCTCTTCCTCTCACATTATTTAGCTTTTAGCTTTAATTAATCCATTGTAGTATAAAGAGATTGTAGGCCAGATTCACACGTCACACTGACAGTGGTTGTATCCACTGCATGTTCATGACTTCTGACAATGCGGCTACTGTGGATGCAGCAGCAACACCTAAAGCTGTCTGGTAGCCCACCGAGTTCTTGGACATGGTTGTCTTCTGGTTCCTGCAGATGGTGGTACACACTGGGGCCCAATTACAGGCCAGGTGCTGCGAGTGGTGGGGCTGTGGCTCTCCTGTTGCTGTGTAAATGTGTCTCTCTTTCCTGTGTATCCTCTGATTGGCTTTACTTGGGTTTTTTTTCCTCAGGCCCTCCATTTTATGTTCCTGAATCTGAAATTAATAGCCTGTTTGGTAAGTAGTATTTCAGCTAACTCTTGGGATTTTTTTCCAAAACATATCAACATGTTTATATGCTTCTGTGTTACCCTGTGACAAGTAATAGAGAGTCATTCGCTTCTTATCTAAAGGGTGGAGTCATGGAAAATCAAATGCCATATAGCCACAGGGATTTTGCTGTCAAGGAAAATTCTCAGCTCTTCAAAAGATAGGAAGACAACCCAAGAGACAGATACTGTCTCTTTCCTCCCTCTTGCGTCTTTCCATTCTCCCAGGATTCATACTGCACTCAGTGATCTTGTAGCTGTAGTCCTAGTCCAGTTTAACCATTTTGTCTTTCTCTGCACCTCATCACCACCTACCTGATTTTAATGCAAGGCCTTTGCATATGAATTCTACAGTTTCTGCTGTAGCCATAGAAGAAAAATAGCATGCCATGTGAAGAAAATGGTAACTGTACAACTGAAATCCATCAAAATAATGAAATTCAGAATTATGTTGAGAATCTAATTTTAAAAGCTCTTCCTGATATGCTTTGTTATTGCACTGTTTTCAAATCTACAGCTTTTTGAGACCCTTGCAGTGTCTGTGTGAGTCATTGGCATGGGCAGTTGCATCCCCATACAAAACCGTTCCCCAGTGCATATGTGCCACTATGAGGAAATCTGTGATAAGACTATTTTTTCCCCTGACAGTTTGCATTTTTCAGTGATCATTCTGTAATTTGTTACTCCTTCCTCCTTTTCAGGCAGCCACTGTGAAATTAAGTATCTTGAAAAAGTCGATGACTTCTCAGAGAGACACAGGCAATGGGGACTAGATTATTTTCTGGAGGTGCTGTATTTACTGAAGCTTGTATCTTGATTAAAATTACTTAAAATAATTCACCTCCCATCTTGCTTTTATTTTTCTCTCACCTTTTAGAATGAGAAATGTTTTGGATCACTCTTAAAGCAGGTGTCCTGGGTTCAGCAGCAGCAGTCAGTTTTCTCCTTCTTAGGAGCTAGCACAGTGCTGTGTTTTGATCTTTTGGCCTGGGAACGGTGCTGATAACGCCGATGTTTTCAGTTGCTGCTCGAATGTTTGGTCTGGCCAAGGACTTTCTGAGCCTCATGCTCTGCCAGGGAGGAGGGGAGGCCGGGAGGAAGCAGAGACAGGACACCTGACCCAAAACTGACCAAAGAGGTATTCCATACCACAGCACATCATGCCCAGGAGGTAACCGGGAGTTACCCCAGAAGGGAAGGGACTGCAGGGTTGGACGAGGTATTGGTTGGGGCGAGTTATTGGTCGGCTGGTGCTGAGGTGTTGTATTCTTTCCTCTTGTTATTTCCTGTAGCACTATTATTATTGGTGGCAGCAGTAGTGGTTTGTGTTATACCTGAGTTACTAAACTTCTTATCTCAGCCTGTGGGAGTTGCATTCTTTTTGATTCTCCTCTCTGTCCCTCCAGTAGCAGGGGGAGGGCAAGAAGGGGGGGAAGTGAGTGAATGAGGTTTGTGGTTGGGTTTAAACCACGACAGCAGGCTTCAGCGTACCGGAAAATGCTGGTCCATTTTGCTTATCAAGTCAGCTCTCCTATATAATTGCTTTCACTGTCTTGAGCTGTTCCTCCCTTTGCTTAAACTCCATGCACAAACAAGATTTTCTAAAGTACATCTTTTCTTCCATAGCAATTCATGTCATTGGGACTGGGAAAAATAAATGTCCCTGTTCCTTTCTGGCCGTTGCCAGTCAATGGCACTTCCTGGCACTCCGCAGGTCGGCCTCATTGGTTGGCAGCCCTGGGAGCAATGGCAGCTGCTGTTCAGATACTCTTTACTGCAACACCGGCCTCACGCCAGGCCGGGCAACTGAGCAAGAGAGGTGGAAAGCTGGCGCAAGTTGCTCCTCTCCGTCCATCTTAGTCCTGAGTACAAGTCAAGTGACAAGCTGGCAATGAGCGGGCAAGAACACTTGGCAGCAGCTGCCAAAGAGGAGCTACCATTGAGCAGGAAGGAGAAGGAAGGAGGGAAGCAAACCAGATGACAATAAAGGAGAGAGTAGGGGGAGCCAGTGCCCTGACCTTCTCCCCTTGGCAGCTTATTTTAAAAAATGCTGGAAAGGTACAATTGCAATATAGGGTATTTTAATTCACCAAGGCCAGAAGGTGAGTAAAAGCCATGGGGTATTTTAGATTGTTGCAGTCCTGGAGCCACAGTGTGTGTGATGATTTCAGCTCAGCAGTCCCCAAGCTACAGCCTGTTGCAACTCTCGGTACTGCTTGTGGCTACTGCTGCTTCAAGGTTGGGTTGACAGAGAGAGGAAAGGGAGTATCCAGTGGGCCAGTGCAAGCTGAAGGCTGCTATTTTCATGTATTTTCACTGCTGGCCAGTACTGCAGCTACCAGGTTAAGGCATCTCCTTCCTCTTGATCCAGAAATCTTTTCCAGATGCTTTGGGAGAGTCACTGAAGTTTATCTTACGCTTGTGGATACGTGGTGGCTGGGAAAGACCGGGTGCTTGGGGCAAATGCTCCATGATGTCCTGCACAGGATTGCCAGGTATGTGACAACCTGGTGAGAGCAATGCCACCTGCCAGATGAGCCATTTCAAGATGGGCAAGATGGCTCTGCTGTGCGTGAAGCCTGGCAGTTACTCTGAGAATACATTGCAAATACACGATGCAGGGCAAGCACGTGCTGCCCATGCAGCTTACAGGATGTGTGTACGTACCTGATTGAGGAAAGTGGCTACTGGCTGTTGGTGTAAACATTTTTGTTGCGTTTTCTGAAAGAGGACACCTTTCCTGTGAATTTGCGCTGAGAGAATTGGGCTTGTTCAGCCTGGAGAGGAGACATGAAAGCAGCCTTCCAGTACCTAAGGGGGCCTACAAGAAATCTGGAGAGGGACTTTTCACAAGGGGCATGTAGTGACAGGACAAGGGGGAATGGCTTTAAACTGACAGAGGGGAGATTCAGATTACATATTAGGCAGTTCTTCCCTGTGAGGGGGGTGAGGCCCTGGCACAGGTTGCCCAGAGAAGCTGTGGCTGCCCCATCCCTGGTAGTGCTCAAGGCCAGGTTGGACAGGGCTTTGAGCAACCCGGTCTGGTGGAAGGTGTCCCTGCCCATGGCAGGGGGTTGGAACTGGATGATCTTTAAGGCCCCTTCCAACCCAAACCAGTCTGTGATTCTGATTTTCAAAAGCTTCCCAGAACAGCGAGAGAAATCCTCTGAAACTGCAGCCTGTGCATTTGGTCTTTTCCAGCGTTCTCGACTGCCAGGTCACGCAGTAAGCGCTTCTGGTGGTACAGAAATGCCCCCAGGCTATGCTGCAGTAGCATAAATAGCCTGGCAGCGGTGTGGTGACCGCCTGCCGGGGTGCCTGCGCGGGCCTGCCGGGGGTTCAACCGGCGACGGCGGCCGCGGCCCCAGCGCCCCCCGCCGGCAGTGCAGCAGCCCGCCCGCAGGGGACGCCCGCCCGCAGGGGACGCCCGCCTGACGCAGCCGCGCACCGCCCCGGCCTCACTGCGGCGGGCATGGCGGCGGAGGACGAGGAGGAGCTGGGGCTGCTGGAGTGCCGGGTCTGCTTCGAGCGGTACGGCCACGGCGGGCAGCGGCGGCCGCGCAACCTGCCCTGCGGGCACGTTCTCTGCCGGGGCTGTGTGGAGGCCCTGGGCGGCCCCGAGCGCCGGCGGCTGGAGTGCCCCTTCTGCAGGCGGGCCTGCAGCTCCGCCGAGACCACCGACTGCCTGCCGCTGCTGCAGCTGCTGGAGGTCCTGGGCCCCGCTGGCGCCGGGATCCCCTCGGCCCTGGGCGGGAGCGGCGGCCGAAGGGCGGCCGGGCCGGGCGCCGCGGGCCTCGGACTCCGGGTGTCGCTGGGAGGCTGGGGGTCGCTGGTGAACCCCACCGGGGTGGCAGCGTGCCGGAGGTCGGGGCGCCTGGCGGTGGCACATGACGGCAAGAAGAGGATCCACGTCTTTGGGCCGGGTGGCTCCTGCCTGCAGCAGTTCGGGGAGCGGGGGGACGCGGGCAATGACATCAAGTACCCGCTCGATGTGACGGTCACATCAGACGGGCACGTGGTGGTCACAGATGGTGGGGACCGCTCCGTGAAGGCCTTTGATTTTGAGGGAAGGGGGGTCCTGGCTGTCCGGGAAGGTTTCTGTTTGCCCTGGGGCTTGGATGCCACCCTGGACAGTGAAGTAATCCTGACTGACGCGGAGGCAGGCGCGCTGTACCGCTTGACGGCCGACTTCAAGACGGGGAAATTAAGGAAGTGTCAGATGATCCAGTCTCGGCTCATCAGCCCAAGAGGGGTTGCAGTCTCCCAGGCCTCGGGTGCTATTGTGGTAATAGAGCACCTGAAAGCGCAAGGACCGAACAGCAGCAGCACCCGAGTGAAGATATTCAGTGCAGAGATGGATCTTGTCGGCCAGATGGATAGCTTTGGTCTGAACCTTGTTTGCCCCTCCAAAATATATGCTACGGCTGTGGCCTTTGACAAAGAGGGTCATGTGGTAGTAACTGATATCTGTAGCCGGGCTGTAATATGCTTAGGGAAACCTGAGGAGTTTCCCATCTTTAACCCTCTAATTAGCCATGGGCTTTATTATCCTGTAGGACTGACTTACACGGCAAACAACTCCCTCGTTGTTTTAGACAGCGGTGATCATTCAGTAAAGATATTTAGCTCCACCTGAATGGGTTTAGGTGCTTACTGCTATAGGTTCAAGCTGCTTTTGGCCATAAAGCACGCAAAGTTCTGGTGCTAGTAGCGTGCAGGAAGGAAGCATTTTCTGGGCTGTAAGTGATGTCGTCCTCTTTGACCAACATGCTGTGTTTCCTGCAGAACTTTTGAATCTCTTGCCTGCCTATGGGAGACCTGTTAGTTGCAGGCTGTAGTCAACAATGCATCAAGCAGAAGAATAATTTGGCATCTTAGAGCAATTCCATACCTTGACAACCAAATGTTTTGGGCACTTCTTGACAAGAACATGACATTTGGAAAGTGATGCAGTTTACTAGCATGTAGTTTTCATTATTCTTTGTTAAGCACAGATGCACTCATAAAAGTGACAGAGTTTCTGTTTCCAGGGTTTCTGCCTGAGAAAGGAGACTGGCTTGACAAAATGATAGGAGAAATGGAGGCTTCAGTTCAAGGTTGCCTGAATTCAGCTAGGATCATTGCGATGGAGGAGCTACTGCTGATGAGTGAGTTATGTGAGGTAAATTGGTGCTTGAAGCCTGTTTTTTCCATGCTGGGGAAAGGCTCTTTTGGGAGTACTCTTCCTGTACTAGTTTATTCCCACCTTTACTAGGGTTCTGCTGGAGCACTTTTTCTTCCTGTATAATGCACAAGCCTGTGTCTATACCTGGAGATAACTTGGTGTGTGGCTACCAGCATGAGCAGCTTTCCCTACAAGCTCCTTGAAGTACTTGTGTTTAGTCCACAAATACTTCTGCATATATAAAATTGAATTGGCTGTGCTGTTAAGATTCCTGTGCTTGGGAACTTTCCAATACTGCCCTCCTCTGTCTAGTCAATAGTATGGCACTTTTGCACCCAAACCGTCAAGATTCCACTGACAATTGAAAGGTTGGTGAGAAGTAATAAAGGGAGACGTAAGCCTCATTTATTTCTGAGCATCCAGTGAGGTTTTGTTGATTGTGAATACACAGCAGGTTTAGGTCAGTTTGTATTTTCACAAAAGAAGTTTCACTGTGGACACAAGTTGCCTTATTTCACAGTGGAAATTAAGGTTTTTATTAATGTTTTTACCACTGAATGATTTTGAGAAGGATGTAACACCCTCCTAGAAGTCACTGCTGTGTTTTTAGGCATATGCATGCTGCTAAAATGACTGCTTAGGTGGTTCAACATTAAAAGGAAGGTAGATACAAATGTAAATGCTCTCTGAGTTAGAGAGAGGTAGGTTAAAATGGTATAAAACTTCTGGTGTTGTTTATTTAGTTATTGAAACCATTAATATTAACTAACAATTTGAAATTCACAGGCCATCCTTCTATCAGTTCATTTTTAATCTGGCTTTTGGTCTGACTTCAGGACCTTTAATAACTGCATGCATTGCTGCACCAGCGATTTACCAAATACTTTAAATTGGAGTGGTTTAGCCCTCTTAATTTAGACAATGTATTAATCTGTCTTATGTTAACATTTATATAAACAAATCTATTAAACGCAGCTGTGTGTAAAGGTTAATTGAACACTGACGTGCCAATAAAGTGTGATTTGCTTACTCCTATATTGAATAATTTAGTGAAAACTCATACCTTTTTATCATGGGTTTCTCTGTTACAAGCCAATCGCTGTATTGCAGTTGCCCTGTAGACGGTTTCTAATTTTGTTTGGAGATGTCCTGCTAAAGTTGTGGTAGGCTCATTGGTTGCTATTGGAAAATATAAGGTCCTGCACATTTGGTCTTTTAAAGCCTAGCCAGAGCCTCTGGTGGGACTAGAAATGCTCCTTGGCTATTCTGCAGTAGGAAGTGTATGGCCCTTAGCAGGTTCCCTCTTGAGGGACCAGGAAGAAAATTTACTCAGAGAAGCAGCCCCCTGGATTATATATTCCTTTTTAGGTGCCAAGGAGATGTCTGAGGGGTATAAAAACAATTAGATAACATTTCCTTTGAGGAACTGCTTTGTTTCAAAATGCATGCAATACCATCAATGCTGTATTCATACATAATTAAGAGTTTATCACAATAGCATTTCCTCTGAACTGAGGGCTGGGAGCTTTCATCTTCTCAAACCTTTCTGTGCACCAGGAGCTTGGTTTTGCTGCTGAGCTCATGGATGAGCAAATTTCCTAGCACCTATTGCAACTTTCCAGCAGCTAAAATGCCAATTTTCAAGTACTTGAGTAATGCTGGTTTAAAATCTACAAAAACTCCCATTGTTGCCCATTCTGCTCCTATCTCCTTTGGTATATGCCCAGAAATCACTTGGTGTTTGGGTTTGTAAGCAAAATAAACTTCGTGCCTTTACCTAGTTTCCTGTATGCTGTCTCCTGCAGTCTCTGTTTTAGATGCCTGTCGAAAGCAACTGTAGACTTTCCCTGCGAATGGTGCAACTGTTTTCATTTTACTATAATGTTTGGTGCTTACTGTTGTACAATTCTGCATCAAAGAAACTATTACATTCTGTCTTAATTCACTTTATGCAGGTGCCTAAACTGAAAACCATAAAGAACTAATACGCATGTATAAAAAATTTTGAGTAAGGGAAAATGCAGCAGTAAACCTGAAATCTTTTGTCACACAAGAGAATTAAAGCAATAATGGGAGACAGAGATCCACCAGTTTGCTGATAACAAATTAAAAAGCCTTTGACATTTTTACTTTCTCTTGCCTCTTTCTTTATGCATATATGCACATTTCTCCTGTAGCTACTGTAGATATAAGTTGCCTTCAGGGCAATATCCTAATGCCATCAGCTTTCCAAAGGCCCAGGGGTTGCCTGGGGCTGCTATCCATTGGCACATCTGTGGGAATTTAGTCACAGATTTTGACAAAACAGAAACTTATGTTGTGAGAGAAGGATGATAAAGGGTGAGGGGCCCATACATGAACAGATATCATTAGGTAGGTGGTGCTTTTGGGGTCTGACAGGATGTGCTCAAAATGGGGATAGCTTAGATGTGTGTGGTGGCCATTTCATTTAGAAACTAAGGTGGGACTGCATCTGGTCACTTCAGTGATAATTACTGTTGTGTTTATTTTAAAACAAGAACCTACAGTAAGCTTTGCATAACCCTGTGCACCTTGTGCTTTAACGGTATGGATTAAACCCGAACAAATATAATGGATAGTACCCTCCAATGTCGTCTCTTCAGCCCCTCCTATAGAGTGGTATGTCTGTTGTGCACACACACTCTGCAATTCCTATTTGGTTTATTTTTAAGTACTGGTCTCAGGTTGCTATCAGTGCATATACGGGGGGGCTGGGGGGAAGGCTAAATTTACTTAATTTTGGCCGCTGTCTATCTGACCGTCTGTCCGTCCCTTCCAGCCACATTTCTGTGCACATCAGTTTGATGTTTGTATTTTCACAAAGCGTGGATGTAACACCACTGTAGCATTTTTTTTTACATGGACTGATTCCAGTGAAGAGGGGGTCTCCTGTAATATCCAGCTCCCAATCCACAAAGAATTTTATAGAGCAGGGTCCATCAAAATGATGGCCTTGAATCCAGGAGACCTTTCCTCTCTGAAAGGGTTCACAATGGTGAAAAAACAGCTTTCTCCCTTCAGACCTAGGCTTTCTCTAGGGTGCTCCTCAGAAGAAACCTGTCTGATTCTCCTGGACAGTTTCAAAGCTATCTGGTGCTGGAGAGGTTCTCAGTGAGCAGATGATGTGCTGCACTTGGACCTTTTTCTCACCGGTGCTTTCTAAGAGATCTACAGATATTTTTTGACTTGGTGCTCCAGTCTCTGTTTGAGGCAAACATGATATAAATGTCCTGGCCCTGCAGCTGCAGACAGGAGAGCTGAGAATCAAGAGAAGCCTTTCACAGCCTTGAGACTAGGTCTCAGACTTCCCATTACAAGACTGGTGCCATAATAAAGCAGGGAGAGTCTGTGTTTAATTATCCTCTTGCCTGGGAGTTGCCTTCCTGATTCTGGGACAAGTTTTGACATTTTACTGATGATTTTCTTGTTGCTAATTCCTTTGGTGAATCCTACAAGTCATGAAAATTAATACTTTTCTAAATCACGGTGTATTCCTAGACAATTGCTTCCCGTGTGCTCCACAAAGGTGCGTGGTTTCCTAGTTTTGAAATGCTCTGTCAGGAGGCGTACTGCCGTGAAGCCCCACTGCAGTGATCAAGTTACTTACTCCGTGTTGAGGGTAGAAAGGAGGAGAAGAGCCACTCTGAAATGGAAGAAAAGAAAGTAATGAAAGGTGTCTGTGGCAAAAGCAGAGAGCGAACTCCCAAGTCAGAGCACAGAGCACACCCATCGTTCCAGTAAAGGGAATGCATTCTTAAGATGTGAAGCATTTCAGCCTGGAAAATGGATAAGACAATAAGGGCTGATGCCTCTGGGTTAGCATTGACCTCTGGCAGGGGAATAACCTCATTTGACAGATCTCCCAGCCACAATTAGGCACTTTTCAGATTATAATCCTCAGGAGAGCTATCTGTTACTTTCAGCTCTGTATTTGTAGCAAAAATCTGTGGGAAATGAAGATCTGGAGCCAGCTAAGCCTTTTAGGGAAGTATACTTCCTATAACTGAATAAATACATACATAGCATTTTTCTAAAATCCCTCTTAATGTAGGCAATTTTTCTTCTTTTTTCATGGGAGAGATTATATGGGCAGTGAGTTGAGGTGAGAATAAACGCTGCTTTCATGGAATATATTGAGTTTTCAGTAAGGAAAATGTTGCTAGTTAGAAGATTCTGTAAATCATTTTAACTAAATATAGTTATATGCTTTGTAATGAATAAAGGGTAGGCAATTTTAAGCAGGATATAGGATTAGAGAGGAAAAAAATATAGATGGGAAAATGAAAGAATTTATTCAGAGAAAACTGAACATGTAAAAAAAACCCCAAAACCCAAAAATGTCCCTTATCAAAGCTTGATTTTAAAACTTCGGATACAGAGGATGATCTTGAAAGAACCATCACACCTACATAATCACAGGAGGTAAGTAGTTTATTTGGGGGTTTTGTTCCAAATATAAAGAGGTAAAAACTAAAACCCGTATGAATGCTTGCCTAGCATGATTTCCTGGATAATATGGGCTATGGAATTTAGCCAGTATTAACCAGTATTTAGTAACTACTGAGCTGTACTGAAAGTAAGAAACAAAGAACAATCATCCTTTACTCTTACAGTCTAAAGAGCTAACGTGAGAAGAAAGTTAATGTCATTAAAGGTATGACTTTAAAGATATGGCTTTGTAAGAAATCCATCAAAGATTCAGACAGATTAAGTATTAAAATGTATAATCATAAGAAAAGGATGTGCCTGGGTCCCTTATTTGTCACTGTCCTTCAATAAGTAGGAAATAGGGCTCTTCAGTGAGTTCTGCACCAACTTCCACTCAACTTAGAGCATGATTTTATGGAGCCAGGAATATTTCAAATACATGTATTAGTCTTTTTCTATTCTTATTATTCCTTGAAGGGACTTGTTTGAGTTGAGGCGTGCTCTGTCATGAATAGTTTATCTGTGCAGTCATGACTACTGGAAATGGAATTGTCCACATAAATAAATGCCACAGGACTGGGCTTGAAGTCAGGGAGATTCAGGCTAGTGCAAAGGTTTGCCCTGGAGAAGTCTTTGCAGCACACTTTATTATGACAATTTCTGGGAATGCTGCTTTGTTTTTTTTAGATGCTGAAAGCCTGTGCATGTTTAGACTATATTATAACTAGTTAAAACTTTCAACATCAGAAATCTGTGAAACAAATTCAACATAATGGTTTAGCTTTTCTTATTTATTCCTTCAAAACATACTGAACCCTTGCCTGGTTCCTAACAGTCCATCAGACTTCAGTGGATTGGTACCACACCTCCCTTTTGGGATGTGTGGCTGCTCAGTAACCAGCAATGTGGGGCAAGACTCACTCTGGACTGGCATCAGTTCAGCACCTGAACTGCTCTTGCATGTCCTGAAGAGGATGTTATTGGTCTTAGCCAATAGGTTAGGAAACCTTCCAATGGGTTAGGAAACTTACAGTGTTTTCACTGTGCTAGAGACAACACTATAGATTCTAGGTCCCAAGAAGACTGTGTGAAAGGATTTTTACGGCTGCAGGGTAGTTAGTCACTTTTTGTTTCATTTCAGATGGAGGAATGCTGGCTTTTAAAGAGCAGGTGAAAAGTTTCTTCCCTAGGATACCAAAGTCAAATTGAACTTGTTGCCCCAGGCCCAGGATTAGAGCTATAGGTCTCTTTATCATTTATTTTGTGATGTTCATAAAGCTGTTTAGTATTTGGAGGGTGTTATTGTTAAAGTGCAGCTGACGTTATTGTTCTTGTACTTCCAGTATGTCAGTGTTACTGAGATATATAAAACAAAACCTGCCACTTTTTCTCAGTGTATCTTGAAGGCAGAAGTAAATCTGTCTTCCTTGTATCTTTCAGTGCAGTAATAAAAAATATGCAACTGAGTTATTTTCAAATATCTGTATTGGGTGATAGGCTTTCACCCTTTTGCTTGTGTTGAACTTAAATCTCAGGTCAGTTTTCCCAATTATAAGCCTAAATCTTTGATTACTGAAATTCAGCCATGTCGCTCCTATTTCTGCCTATTTGCACAACCCTCTCCCATGCTTCCCAGGTGATTGTTTAGTCCATTCCAGAGCTGTATTTCCCATGAGCTGCTGTTCATTCAAATGGTGTGGTGTATATGCCTGTGTTCACACCACTTTGATTTCAGAAGGAAGATTAATTCCCCCAGAGGTTCTGTCCGGTTTTAGTTTTGCTGTTTCTTTCTAAACCAGCCTTTCATCTTTACTGTCAGGTTATAGGGAGGAAACCCCAGATCATAATACGAATGATGGGAAAGGACTTCAGTCATTCAGGGAATGCATTTGGGAGACAGGCATGCAAACTTTATTACAGAAGAGAAAAGGGTGAAGGACAATACCATTTAAACTGTGTGTGGACTAACAGTTTTAGGAACCCTTCTATCCCAGCTCCCCCTGTGCAGCTCTGTTTGTAATGGTGACTGTGGAAAAAACTAAAGCAGAAGTTACTAACTTGCAAGACATTGGCTTCTTTTTGTGGTTCTCTGCAATAGCAGCAGACTGAGCCTAGTGATCCAGAGGTCCTCCCGTATCACATTCAGTGGATACGTCCTATAACTGGTCAGTTCCCATGTCAAATGCTGGTGTAGACAAACTAGAAGAAGCTTGGAAGCCTGCATAGGCTACTTGTTCCTCATGTTTTCACCTGTGAAGAGAAAGCTTTTTTGCCATGAATCAGAGGATGACATTTGAAGTAACATGACAACAAAGGACGCCCAGTGGTTGAGCTATTTGACAGCCTTCAATCTAAAAATGAGGGCATGATGTGTTGCTGATAATTTTTTTGTTGATGATTATGAGATGATTATATTTGATATGTGTTCTGCAGGCTGGGGAGAGGTGGGAGGAGCAGTGATTAGGTGTTTTGTTTTCTAAATAAAAGAGTCTTGTGATGCACCTTAATTAGCACCTTCAGCACTTGTTTCCACCTTCTACAGGGACTGAGGAAACCTGTTGAACTTAAAATGAATCTTCCTGTTGACTTCAATAGATATCAGGATCTGTGCTGAGCTGACTTCCCTATGTTTTAACAAAGGCAGTTCCACCTCCTCTCTCAAGATTTTGCCTCACTCAGCTTCGTTGCATGCTGACCTCCTGGTGCATACTGTTCTCCTTTCTAATCTATTTCAAGCAAGAGATCCTTTTCTTCTCCACACTTTAGAAAGATAACTCACATTTGGCTAGAGCGCACATCTGCATGCATCACTAAAAAGCAATTGCGTAAGGAGAAATTTTGGCTTGGCCAGCATGGTTACTATCTCAGCTTACTTAGTAAGCAAGCTTGGTGGATGCACTTCTGCCTCCCCACCCTCCTTCTCCTCCCAGGGACAGAGTCTCAGGCAGGGTAGCCAGCAAAGTTCAGTTTCTCTCTGAAAGCAGAAAGTAAACCGGCAAGGGGACTGTGTGTGTAGAAGGGTTAATAGGAATGTTGCACTTGTGTTCCAAGAGGCTGCTGCCACTAATCAGGCTCTTTATATTTACAGCTTTCCCATTCATCCCTACTGAGCAAAAAGCCTGCCTCTGAAAGCAGAGCCTGAGCATTGCTGTCTGTAAGATGGACTGTGTATAGTATCTGATTGCTAACTGAAGAGACTTGGAGAGTGCAGACTCACTTATTTTTTACCTGTGGTAAGGCACACACCGCACTTAGCAAATGCACAATAATTAGTGACGCTTTGGACAGTGTTTGTGAGCCAGCACCCACCTCACAAATGCCTTTAGTCTCCATTTGGGACTCTCAGTCACAAGAGAACTGCAGGGATGTGCTGGAGTGATGCTCGCATACCAGACATTCCTTATCATAAAGATGAAGAGGGGTAAGACCTTGCCGGGTAGAGGGAATAATGGAAGGGTTCTTTTCTTCAGTTCGCTGGGGCCTGCCTACTGATTTAAATTGTAAATAATGTTAGAAACCAGCTGTGGCAGTTTGTTGTTTCTTAGGAGAAGCTTCACATTTCTGCTAATACATAGCAGAAAAGGAAAAAAAAAAAAAGGAAAAAATATAAATTACTAATTTAACATCAATCCCTTATCATAACTCAATTGTTATATTAACTACAGGTAGGTGATGTCAGTTCTTTTGGGACGCTGTGATCTTTTTTAACAGCACAAAACTGTTTTATTTTCCTTCCCTTTCCACTACCATAAACTATTATCATCACCACGATGTTGCAAGACTGTATAGTGGCATGTGTCTGGTAGCGTCAGCAGGTCAGGTTCCCTGCTATCATGGCATCTAATACTATCAAGCTCACTCTTAAAATTAGCTAGGTTTTGTCCTCTGGCCTTCTGTGTAAGTGGCTACTCATTCCTCTGAGCATAGAAGTCAACTCATTTCCAGCCTGAGTGTTTTATGAGACAGAATCACAGAAGGGCTGAGGTTGAAAGGGACCTCTGGAGATAATTGGGTCAAACCTCCCTGCTCAAGCAGGATCACCTATAACCAGTTGTACAGGATCATGTCCAGATGTTTTTTGAGTATCTCCAAGGATGGAGATTCCACCACCTCCCTGCACAACCTATGACAGTGCTTGGTCGCCCTCACAGTGAAAAAGTGTTTCCTGATGTTCTAAAGAGAACCTCCTGTGTTTCAGTTTGTGCCTGTTGCCTCTGGTCCTGTCTCTGGGCATCACTGAAAAGAACCTGGCTTCATCCTTTTTTCATCCTCCCTTCAGGTATTTTTGTACATCAATAAGATCCCCCACTTGAGCCTTCTCCAGGCTGAACAGCTCCAGTTCTCTTAGCCTTTCTTCATAGGAGAGATGTTCCAGACCCTTAATCACCTTCGTAGCCCTGCACTGGTCTCACTCCAGTAAGCCCATGTCTTTTTTCTGCTGGGGAGCCCAGAACTAGGCACGGCACTCCAGATGGGGCCTCACCAGTGCCGAGTAGAGGGCAGGGATAACCTCCCGTGACCTACTGGCAGCTCTTCTCCTAACAGCCCAGAATAAAAGGGCTGCATAAAGACAGTTCACACCCATTTGTTCTTGTGCAAGTGTTTCCCTTGAACTTGAGTAGCACCCTGCATTTAACTGGCCTGAAAGGAAGCACAAACAGCCATATCCCCTCTCAGTCTTCATTTTGGTAGACTAAACAAACTAAACTTTTATAGTCTGCTCGTTTGATAATATTCAGCACTCCCCAGTTCTTGCAGTAACCCTTCTGTGGGTCTGTTGCAGCTTGAACTCCTCTTCCCTAAATGCTGTGCTGAGTTTTCCAGCTAGAGACTCAGCAGTGCTTTTCACAATGTCATCCATACCTCCTCTTTCGCTGTAGGAAACAATGTAAGTGATAACAGCCCCAACCACATGTTTTCCTTATGGTATCACTTGGTTGTGAGTCCAGGATGAATATCCACAGTCCTGCTCCCCCCAGTGAAAACAAGTTTAGGAAGGTATTTGAGTCACGGGTGGAGCGTTTTCCTGAGGTGAAAAAGGGGTGGCATACAGATAATTAACATCAATAGCAACAAAAATGTAAATAAACCCATCAGCACATCATTTTTTCCCTGACAACTAAGGAATGTGAGCTACACAGCACAGTGACTAGCTGTCAGAAGAGGACAGGCTATTGTTCATATCTAAGGTGAGGATTGCAGGGATGTTAAAATCCCTGCCAAAACCCAAATCCCTCCTGAGATGACAGAAAGGTTCCCTTTGGGTTCAGTAAAAACTTGGATCAGATTTTCAGGGTGTAGGAAAATGCATCTGAGAAAGCTAAGAATTATTCCTGCTACATTTTTCCTCCTTTTTTGCTTCCCTTCAGTTTCTTGGCTATTGCTGCATCAGTCTGCTTCTAAGCTCATTTATTTCTATCAATATGACTTCTCCTGTAGGTAGGAATGACCATTAAATTTCCCACAGAAATCTGAAACTATTTCTTCCTGCTAAGTAACAGGAGATGGGGAACAGAGCTTCCTGCCCCCTGTTCTTCAGTGAGTGGAGTGAAGGAATCACCCTCTGCAGAATGGTCATGGAGTTAAATGCAACTGAAATTGAGCGGCTGTCTCACAGAGAGGTCAGATTCATGCACTGTGCTGAATATTGGGATGATGTTTCTAAAAGACTACTGCAGTACTGTACCAGAGGCAGGGAGAAAACATCCTATCTGATCAGTGAAATTGCATTTGGTGTTTTCTCCCCCCACAGCAAGGAATGTTTCAGCTTGATTGAGATGTGGATGTGGCTGCCTCAGGAACACTCACTATGATTGTTCACCTCTGATCCCAGGGTGGCATCCACACTCAGACACGCCAGGGTGGGTGTGGAGGCAGAGGTAGGGTCCTGCCAGAAGTTAGGACCCCATCTAGGTAAAGCCAGAGGGGTCATCCAATACATAGGTAAATTAGCCTGTAAGAACAGATTTAGTCTGTTCACCACAGGCTCTTGCCTGTAAGCCAACTCTGTTCAGAGTAGATTTAAACTGCAGTGCCTGTTAAAAGCAATATCCTGCACAGGAATCGAAAGACATTGCTGCCAGCCACCTCATGTGGCTTTCAGCAGCATCTCTCAAGCAGGGTTATGTTTAGGTGCCTGTATTCTTCATTTATTCCTAATACTGGCTGTTAAAACTACTTCTTTCTGAGTGTCAGAAGAGCACTTTTCACCACAGTCCCTTTCTGAGCCCAGTGTTGCCATAAATATGTTGGACATAAGAGAAGATTTTCGTGCCTCCAGCACAGCTTTAGAAACAGTCAAAACATCTCTGGTAAGACAAGGGTGGCGTACATCCAGCCTGACTAGCATCCAGCTTGAACTGGGACCAAAATGGAAGTGGAAAAGCAGTCTGAAAAGTGCCCTCAGCGAGGTCACTGGGTAAAATCCTGCTGTCGAGTACTCTGTCGTAAATTCAACGTATGTATCCAATGGGGTTACTTGAAAAGTAACCCGGTGATGTGTGTGAGACACTAATTTGGTTCCCTGTGTACAATTATGGGCAGGCACTTGCATCCCTAGGTGCTCTCTAAATGTATTCTATTTAATTAAGCATACAAGTTTGTGTGCATAACAGGACACTTATTTGTGTTCTGTCACAAATGCAGAGTCATATTTTATCCCATCCCTCCAATATGAAATATTTCTCCATTCGAGAATGGCCAGGACTCTTTCCTGAATGCTAAGTGCTATTTAAAAAAACCCTAATTATCCATTCTTCTTTCTTCTTTTCAAACATCAGTGGAAGATTTAGCAAGTATTTTATTAGAGCTATGATGTCTTCCTAGGCTTTTTCCTAATGAAGTGTAACAGATTATTAACCTTAAAATATGTATTGGTTTCATTACACAGTATTTGTTCATTTACCTCTTTCTCTCAAACTGGATGATGCTGTAATTCATTTGGGCTGAAAGTAAAGTTTTGTTTTCTCTGTTAATTACAATTGAAAAAAATGCTCAGTAAAAATTTGGAAACTGGCAGAAAACTTAAATTTTGGTCAATCTTATAAAATTAGTGCCTTGGGTTAAATTTAGTAGTAAAAACCCCTCCTCATAAGTACCTTTTGAATTTCAGGTGCTGTAAAATGAAATCCTTTGTCTTTCTTTTGACACCAAAAGAAAATCACTGCTTTGCTTCCTGTGTTCTCATTGCTGCCAGCTTCTCCTCTGCTCCAGCTCCTGACACGAGATGAAGTTAGACATGCCAGTGACAGCATGCGCAAGTCAGGCACAGCAGGATATGTGCTGGGGATGCTGCCGACAAGATGGATATTCCTGGCAGGCACTGTGACATTTCTCCCTGCCCTTCGCTGAAGAAAGGAGGTCAGTGGAACATTCTGCCCTACTGGTGGGGCTTCAGGCATCAACTCCAGGTGCACAGCGTTGCTCCGGTTTCCATGTCAGGAAGTAGAGCAGTCAATCCTTCTGCTTAGAATATATGGGAAGACATGGGCATGCCTTCATGTCAAATCACATTATCTGTGTTATGCCTTGGGAAGATGAGGAGCAGTTGGAACTTCTTACCAAACTACAGTAAGGAGTGGTTTTCTTTATGCTCTTTGCTGAACTATGGATTGATGGAAAAATATATGGAAATGTTGAAAGGGAAGAAACAAAAATGAAACAGATGAAAAGCAAGAGACAGGCAAAGATTCAATCCTGGCTCTAGTAAAGCTGCAAAAATCCTATTGATTGCAGTGTTGCAGAACCAGAAACAAAATAGGGGGTGGAGGAAAGCAGGGAAAGGAAAAGGAAATCAGGGAAGGATGGCTTCAGATTATATGGTCCCCACAGTCCCATACCTTTTCCCCTCAGCCACCATTAGTCTCCACTTTCTACAGCTCTCCTCTTTTCTCACTGCTGAAGCAGTGAGCTGTCATTTCTTATCTGGTTTCTCCCATCCATCCATCAGCATGTCTGGGATAGCTGGCAGCTAATTCTGATGGGTGAATGATCCATCAGTATCTCTTGCTGGTTCCCACGGAGCATGTAAACTGATCAAGCTAACAAATGCTGACAGGTGAGAGGCATTCATCCACAGCTGCTACCTGTAGCGAAGACAGAGATGTACAGGGTTCCATATGGTAGCTGTGTTCAATGGGGAGATACAATTCCAGAAGAGAAACATCAGCCTGAATTGCACTTAGCTCCTGCAGTCCTTCACAGATTGCTCTTCGAGCTACCAAACAATCTCATGGGGCCTCTATAATGTAACCCTCCTCCTATTCTGCTGCAATGCCAAAGGTTAGGGGAGGCCAGAAATACATTCAGTTGCATGCATGCTGCCTAATAGAAGTTGTTAGGTCATGGTACAGATGTTGCTAAAAGCCCTTCCTCAAGAGGACAGAAAAACTTGGTGGAACCAGCACCTCATTCTTGGCAGGTGTTTTTCAGGGCATGTTGGTGTGAGTGAAAGGGCAAAAATCCTTTTCCCCATTACCTAACGCTAAAAAAAGAAAATCAGGATTTCACAAGAAGAGAAAAGTTGAAGCCGGTATTAGAAAAAACTAGGTTGTGTCTCCCTTTTCAAACACTTTTGCATGGCTGCCTTTCTGCACCTCCAGATGGTGAAATATAATTCCAGACATTAGCGAAAATCTTCACAGGGCTCTTTCCATTGCCAAAATCACAGTCAATCTCATAAAGACTCCCTTAAGTTTCTCTTTAGCTAATATTGTTTTTATTTAATCTTGCAGTGATGTAGTTTTTCCACTAAGAGGTGGAAAATTGAGGCGGAAGGGAGTATTTTCCCTTACATCTGCTGGCGGTCTTCTCTTACCCAATTGTGTCCAAGTTTCACTGAACAACACCCTTTCTGCACAGCCATTTCGGACTTCATGCCTTATCTTGAGCCAGAGCTTACTTTGATCTGGGTTCTTACAGTCTGCAGACATAAGTAGGATGTCTCATTTCAACATTGTTCCTTTTCTTGTTCAGCCACATGCTTACGATGCATTTCATAATGAACTTCATTCCTTATGCCTACTTCCATAGACACGTGCCCCAGCTCCTACTGCTGACGTTCTCCAGATGCCCGGCTCTATTTGGTAACGCTTCTCTTTCACTGCACTAAGTGCATCTCTCATTTCCTTTTAGCATTCTTGCAAGCCATGGGTTTCTGGGGCAGATGGGCCTTCCCTAGAGACGTTCCTCTCAGTCACTTTGCTTTTCTGGTTGGTGTGCTGGCAGCCAGGGTGTGTGTGTTGTTTATCTTCTAAGCTCTATCTGCTGTTTTCACCTCTGTTTAAAAGGTCTGCTCTTTCTCAGTGCAGCAATCTATTCATCGTGTTAATCCATTCTACCTGCAATGGTTTAGCCCCAGAGCAGATAGAATAATCTTATCTGGGTTTCAGCCTGTCTTTTCTGTGAAGAAAATGTTACAAACATCACTATTTTGCACTGGGACTCCTGCCAGTTAGCTGCATTGATGGTAAGGATTGATTAATTGGAAAATATTTTATTGAAGCTAAGACAACACTTTTAGGGAGAAAACGGAGTTTTGACAGGACACTTCAAAACAGAAGGCTATCCTGGGATCATAAGCCTAATGCAGTTTTAACTAAAAATCTTTCTCATCTTGTTGGCTGGAAACTCAGCCATCCTTGGAGCTTGTGCTTGCTGGGGTAACGCACTACTGTTTGTAATGCTTCACCCCCTGATGTTCAACTCCCACTGACAGCAGATGGACACAACCTTGTCTTGTGTTGTTTGGGCAGGCACTTATCCATGATGGCCCACCACTGCCTGGAAAAGCATTATGGCATGAGCGGCCTCAGACCTGTCATAAGGAGGCAAAGTCCAGGCTGAGGCCAGGGCAGGGCTTGTGGCTCCCTCACCTCAAGGTGCAGCACTGCTCCCAGGCCTGTGTAATGCACAACACACGTTTCATCCGGGTCATCCATGCTAGCTCCAGGCCTGCGGTGTGACGTGCAGGTTCTGCACCTGGGTCGGGGCAATCCCAGGCACAGCTACAGGCTAGGCAGAGAAGAGATTCAGAGCAGCCCTGCAGGGAAGGACTTGGGGGTGTTGGTCAATGAGAAACTGAACTTGAGCCAGCTTCAGTGTGCGCTCGCAGCCCAGAAAGCCAACCGTATCCTGGGCTGCATCAAAAGGAGCGTGACCAGCAGGTCGAAGGAGGTGATCCTGCCCCTCTGCTCTGCTCTTGTGAGACCTCACCTGCAGTACTACATCCAGCTCTGAGGCCCCCAGCACAAGACGGGTGTGGACCTGTTGCAGTGAGTTCAGAGGAGGCCATGAAGATGCTCTGAGGGCGGGACACCTCTCCTGTGGAGACAGGCTGACAGTTGGGCTTGTACAGCCTGGAGAAGAGAAGGCTCCAGGGAGACATTAGAGCAGCCTTGCAGCACCTGAAAGAAATCTGGAGAGGGACTTTTTATAAGGGCATGTAGTGACAGGACAAGGGTTCCCCCCTTGGCTGTAGCTGACAGAGGGCACATTTAGATTAGATATTAGGAAGAAATTCTTTCCTGTGAGGGTGGTGAGGCCCTGGCACAGGTTGCCCAGAGAAGCTGTGCCTGCCCCATCCCTGGCAGTGCTCAAGGCCAGGTTGAATGGGGCTTTGAGCAACCTGGTTTAGTGGAAGGTGCCCCTGCCCATGGCAGGGGGTTGGAACTGGATGAGCTTGAAGGTCGCTTCCAACCCAAACCAGTCTGTGATTCTATGATCATTTTCTCATCGTCCATCACACATCTTTTGTCACTAGAAGTCCCCTAGTGCCGTGGCATTCCACTCGGGGGGGTCTGTGGGCTCTTCTCTGTGGGCTTGCCGTGCCGCAGGGAAAGCTGCGGCGCAGAGAGGTGAGCTGCCGGCTGTGCTCGGGCAGCCCGCGCCGGTGGCTCTCGGGAGCAGCCCGGGGGCACAGCCCCTCGGCAGCCCCGGTCCCTGCGCCCCCCGCGCTCCTCGCTCCCGCCGTCTTTACGCGGGCAAGGCCGAGCGCGCCAGCGCCACCTTCCCCCCCTTTTCGCCACTGCACATAGTTGCCCCTTGCGCATGCTCACTGGGGGGAAGCCGCCGCCTGAGGCGGGGGGGCGGCGGTGTAACTCCCCGTCGCTGTGCACCGAAGGGGCTCGGGTGTTTCCGTTCCTTTCCGGGTTCGAGGTCCCTCCCCGCCCCTCGCCGCTCGGCTGGGCGCCGCAACCCCGGCGGCGCGGCGGGAGGAGGCGGAAGATGGCGGTCGGGGTTGGCTGGGAGGCGGCGGCAGCAGGAGCAGCACTTATGCAAACGAGGCCGTGGGCAGCCAGCGCCAGAGCCCGTGTGGACCGCGGCTGAGCAAGGAGACGGCTGGGGCTGCGCCACCAGAGCCCTCCCCGGCGCCGGGCTCTCCTCCTCCTCTCCCTCCCTCACCGCCTCTCGCCTTCCCCGCCTGCTCCGGCCCCCCGCCCTCGCCCCGGCATGGACGTTGGTGCTCCTCCGTGTCGCTGTGCGCGGCGCTGTGAGGCCGCGAGCTGCCGCTGAGCGGGGCCGCTCCCGGGGGTGGGGGGAAGATGTCGGACACCAAGGTGAAAGTTGCCGTCAGGGTCCGGCCGATGAACAGGAGAGGTAACCGGCCGGCGGCGCTGGGGAAGGGGCGGCGGGGTGTGGGGAGGGGGCGGCACCGGGGCGCGCCTCAGACGGATTCTCCCCCTGGCCGGCGGCGGATAAACCCCTCACAGCACCCTCCCCACCACCCTCCGCCGCCGGCCCGCGGTCCCTCGCACAGGCACGGCTGTTGCGGCGGCGGGGAGAGCAGGGGTGCTCTCCCTGGCCCCGGGTACAGTCCCCCGCCGTGTCGCTTTGCAGAGCTGGACCTGAATACCAAGTGCATCGTGGAGATGGAAGGGAACCAGACTGTGCTTCACCCTCCGCCTTCCAACACCAAGCAGGGAGAAAGGTAAAAGCGCAACTCGCCGTGCCCCATATGAAAAACCCAGCCGCGGCTCCTCCGCCTCAGCCTCGCAAGCGCTTGGCTTTGTTAGGGGAGCGGCGGGGTCCTGCTGCTCTTACCCGGTGCCTTTCGGGGCAGCGGGTGAGGGCCGGCGCTGGCCGGGGGTCACTGTGCTTGTGGTCCCGGGAAGCAAGGACCAGACCTTCTTTACCTAGCCCCCTGAGGGGGGTCGGAGGTACCCAAATTGAGGTGTGCGGGCAGAAGATCCCTACTGGCCTGCCAGGTTTAAAAGTTGTTTTTTGATTATCTGCTCAAAAAAAATGAGCTGTTGATTAGCCAAAGACTTAGACTGACTGTGTGTGGTGTTTTCACAAATTTCCCTGGGGTGCAGGCTAATAACTTGATGTAACCTGTGAGGGAACAAGCAGCAGAATCTGAATTTTATGCTAGTGCTTTATTTTTTTTTTTCCCTTAAGTTTGTTTGCTAGGTTTTAATGTATTTGCATTTGAAAAGGCTGTAATTGCTAGATCCTCTATTAATTCAGTGTTGTTCTGTGAAGTAGCCTATGAGAATATGCTAAAATAATTTTGAAATGTGGCATTTAGTTGTGATGCCCCAGTAAAGAATACCCTTGGAAATAATCCAAAATACCGATGCACTAGACTGTAAAAATAGATCAGAACAGGAAAAGATTTCTTTCCTTTGAGGGAGTGTAGGGAAAGATGGGGAGGTGCAAGGGGAATAGTTGTATGCTTTATCTGTTTGGTTACCTGTTGATTTCCCAACTTAAGTTGATCTGTTTAATGCCAAAAAGTGTGAAATCATTTGCATGGTTATCAAGACGTTAATCTGAACAGGTCCCTACTACTCAGGGTTTAATTGGGAATATTTCTGATTTAGTTTATTTTTTTTTCAAAGGCAGTATCATACTTTTGTAGTTTTACAGCAGAAAAGGTTGAAACATTTTCTACTTTTACATGTCCAAGATGTGAAGCTGCTTCTTGCATAAATCCACATACAGGAATATAGCTGTAATCACACCAGTTTAACTGAAATCCAATTTGCATTGTCTGCAGAACCATTGTGGTTAATATGCTTGAAAGATCTGTGCTTGTTTCCTGCCTCTTCCATAGATCTTTGTGTGATTTTCTACAAGCCTCTGTGGCTCTTCACATCCCATTTGTATAAAGAAAAATCTTGTTTTTCTTGAGACTGTTCTGTTTTAGAAAGTATGGTTTGGGTTGTTTTCCTCCTATATATTTGGCATCCATCACAACACTGCTATGATAAGAATGACATTAACTTTTTAAAGAGAGTGGATTTGACGTATGAAACATGAAATACAAATTGAGTTTACAAAGCAAGAACAGAATTGAGACTTAAAAGTCATTGCTTCAGTAAACTAAAGAGCCTAAAGGCCAGGTGACTTAATAAAGAGCTTGTCATGTGTGTATTTTGCTTGTTGTGCATATTGGCCTGCAGGTATTCAGTGGGACCATGCCATGATTCTTTTGTCTTTGAGAGCTTTTGTGGCTTGTGTTTATCTGGCTTTAATACCTGTAATATATATAAGTTCTCTTACTTGCTTGGAATTTACTTCTGATTCTGTGCCAGGAGCCTTCCGGGTAAGCTGTGACACTTGTGTGCGACCTCACTGTTGACAGCTGTGTTGGCAGGTGATAGCTGTCCTGCTTGCAGCCCAAAGTGAGGCTGGGATTTGGCTGGCTGTTACATGTGTGGCTTGTGTGTTTGAAACAACTGCTTCATGTTATTGGACATAACAGAAACACTGATTCGAAGTAACTCACACACATGCGAACATGTAGTTGGGGTGTTTTCTTAGTGGCAGATGTTGTATGTAACCCGCTGAGGTGTCTAATGGACTTGGCACTTGCCTAGTGCCTTGTGAAGATCTTTACATTTTCTTCAGTGCTAAACTGCTGATTTCTGTATTCAAGATAAATAGTTTGATTTCTCATGATGAAAAATGAATTCTGTTCTTCTGTGTGTACCCACAGTTAAATGTCTGTGTAAACTGGTTCTGAATTGCTGAGTAGTTGCTGCTTGTACTTGGATTGATGCCTTTTCAGGGCTAGAGATGTCAAATGGCTTTTTGGTTTTCTTTGCGTAGTTTGTTTTTATATAGCTCAACTGGATTTTTCTTTCAGAGCAACCATGTCATTGCAAAAATGATTTCACTTGTTAGGGTGATTAATTGGTCTGTCTCTACTATATGCATAATTTTAATATTCTGTGTAGTCTTACCTCTTCCATTTTGCATTTTATCTTTTTATATGGAAATTTCCCTTTTCTAGCTGAATGGAAGTGCAAGTTTGTACTGCACTTTGGAATAAGAATAAGTAGCCTTATAAAGTAAATTTGGTTTCCAGGGCTGTTTTTCTTAATTCATCCGAAGCCAAGGGGATATAGGGTGTGAGGAGTAGAATTCAGGACCATGCTCTTTATTTGTTTTATTCTGTCAGTTATAATCTTAAAAGATACTGATAGACTTTTCAAAAGTAAAGTTAGGTAGCTCTTTAGTAATTATAACATCTGCTCTTGGAAGAATATCCAAGGTTGGGGAAATCAAATTGTACTAGTTTTGACTATTCTGTAAGGAGTTACTGATTTAAATATAAGCTCAGATGCATGCTGATGCAGTTGCTGAGTTTTATTTAAGGGTAGTTCTGAAGGATTTTTGATTGGCGAGTAATGCTTGTGTTACAAGTGGTGAAAAACTCTAAACTGCCAGACAGTGCTGTCATTTGTCCAACTTTCACTATCGTATTAGAGCTAAAGCAGTAAGTTATAACCATAAATTAGAACAGGGTTCTGACTGCATTTTCTAACTGCTAGACCACACAGCATTTGTACCTTAACAAACACTGCTACAAAATAGTAATTGTTATTAAATGAACGTGTTGTGTTCTTTTATAAGCAGCAGGCCTGCTGTTCCCCACAGACACACAACTTGGAGTGTTCTAAACTGATGAAGGGGGAAAACCGAAACATAGTAAAACTGAGCAGTTAGTCTGAAAGTTCAGCAGAGGAAAATCATTATCGGCTGAAATAATAGGAGGCAGAGTTCAGAAAGGAAAGGTTTTCATTAGCTTGTATCAGGTATAATCTCTGATGCTGGCAAAGTTTTTCTAAGTTGGTGGTTGGACTTCATACCTTTAACCCTTGTTTTATTAGTAGGAGTAGTTTCTTTTGCATCTGCCTAAATGTGCTTGTGTGTTGTTTAGTTTCTTCTGTCTCTTATCCATTTCCTCCCTCAAACCAATAAAGGTTTGCCTTTCTTCCCCAGAAGAACATTTTGTCTTTCTGGGAGCCCTCTGTTTTTCTTTTTTTCCTGTCTTCACCTGGAAATCTGTATTTCCTTTCTCAAAGTACACTCTCCCTGAAAAAAATGTTCTAACTTTGAAGTCTTTTAAAAGTGGGTATTATGTTTCAAACCCAATTGTGTACCTCCTGCTGTCTTCCTTTAAATGTTGGTTGTTGGCAGTAAGGTACAGCATTGAAATGTAATTTGGAGGTAATTACAGCATGGAGTTACAGTGTTTCAAAATATTTTGGTTTTTACAATGGAAATTTCATACCTGTCTATATCTGTGAAAAATCTGGTTTTACTTTAGGGATTTTATTTCTTAGTAGGACAAATCAGGTTTTGCTGGGTTCTTCCTCTGCTTTTGATTGTTAAAATATGCTTTCCTCCCTTTCCTCTAAGCAACAGTTTTAACACATAGGATCTGAAAAGTTTTAGTTCCCTGACAACAGTTCTTCATGACATGATTTTTTCTTTAGGAAGCAAAACGTTTGTCTTGACAGAAATAAAAAGGGAACTACGGAGACAGTAGAACTGAAATAATATTTCAGCTGCAGTTTTGACCGAAACACATACTCATCTATTGGGCAGCTAATTCCATTAAAGCACAGCACCCTTGTGTGAACTTTGCCTTATTAAAAATCTCAGGGCAGAAAATGAGAAAGAAATCATCAGTGTGGAGCTGAACTTAAAATTACTTTTTTTTTTAAATTGTTATTATTAATTTATTTCCCAAAAGTATCTTTCTTGCCTTTACGTAAAAAAAACATTTTATGGCTTGCTTGCTCTGTTGTCTTCCATCTTCATTTTGATCACAAACAAGTAGCAACAAGGCCCAATTCTAGTTAGGTAAAACTTACAGCTTTAAACTACTAAAGATTCCAGAATATGTGATATGTGGGGGCTTTTTTTTTTTTTTTTGGTAGGTGTGAGCTATTTGATAAAATAGATATCTAAGAAGAGATGTGAGTGTATCTAGTTTTTGTAGCTCATGATACTTTCAAAGATGAATGTCTGAAGCACAGATTTCATCCTGAGACAGTTTGTCCTAAAGCTCTTGTTTCCAGAAAACAGCTGTTGCTCCCCCTGCTTTGAAGAAAATATGGTTCTGGATGGTCTTTAGTGCATAGTCCTTCATGTGGTGGTTGTGGCACTTAATCTTTTTGGATATGTTGCTTTGAATAGCATCAGAGATGAGAGTGCTGTTTTAGGGAGAGAAGATGCATTTCTGGTAATGGTCACTTGCTCAGACTGAAACCTGTGGAAGCTGAAGTAGGAAGGAATAATCAATGAGATCGTGCCTTTGATGAAATATACTTCTAATTATCACCTGTCTGAGGTAGATCATAAAATAATAGCAGGCAGCAACTTTTATCTTTGTGTGCAGGAAATTGTAAAAGTAATCTGACTTGGACCTTTTCTGTTACCTCTCCTGTTAGACCTCCATGTTCAGGATGTGAACTGTTAGCTCTGAACCTTTGAGGAAGAGATGTATTTTGAGTTATGAAATATGTGTGGTTGGAAAATGGCATTCTGGGAGCTATTTTTGCATTGCTTTAAGTCATTCATGCCTCAGATGGGACACTAGATGCAGTTCCTTGAAATAAGTTTTCTCAAATTCCATGTAATTTGAAACAAAATGAGAAAACAACAAACTTGTAATCCATAATACTGTCTGGCATGGCTCTTGGTTCTTCCTAAGGTGGCCTGAACTGTGAACAAATGCAACATCCATTATATTACCATGTTTATAATATCCAGACAGCTGTTAGGACCTTGTGCTCTGGCCTTAAAATGGCATTGCTAGAAGAAACTACCGTTGGAGACTGTTGGGGTTGTGGGTAAGTAGCGCTTAGCTGGCAGTATTTCAGAACAAAAATAGATAAAGTGTTTGAAGAGAAAGAAAACTGTGCTTGGTATGACCATGTTTGGGCAATCGTTGCTTTGTAGCCATTCTCTGCTTTTGGACTACTGAGTATTATGTTCAAACAGTTCTGAGTAAAGCGAGATTCAGCTTTGAATCTGTTCAATGTTTCTGGTTTGTGACGTTAGAAATGCTTACATTGTGGAACATTAAAAGACTGGTTAAAAAAATTAGCTGACCTTTGGGGCACACTTAGCCTCTGTGTTTAGAAGGGGCAGGTACACATGTACCGGTACCTGTAAAAGCTTATTACTGCAGCCAGAGGTGTTTTACTAGTGGATTATTAGTCAGTGCACCTTGAACATGTTGTTTATTTAAATGAATTATGAATTTAAAAAATGTGCAGCTCTTTTTCTGCCGTTTTGTTTGGGGATATCAGGACTAAAAGAAATGTTTTAATTTCACCTCTTTTGCTCACTAAGTATAAATAGTAGACAGCTTTCTTGTTTTGGAAACAAGATTATCTTTGTTCTGCTCTGCATCTGCTAGGTTTGTTAACTGTGCTTATAGTAAGATTTCAGACTTATGACTAGATTCACTGTAATTAAATAGTTTAATTTTTTCAAAATTAAATTATACTTGTGAACATATTGTAGTGACCCAGGTGTGGACTAGATTCAGAATACCTTAGTGTGTAAGAAGTCCCTCTTCTGCAGAATCTGAGCTCAGAGGGAAGCAGTTCACACCAGCTGCTGGTGGTGTGAGGTCTGTACCACACAGTGCTGGGGTTGCAAATCTTGTAACGAGTTTCTGGGGACAAAGCAAATCCCTTCTTGGTCTCAGGTCTGCAGTGTAGCATGCACAGACTGTTGTTCATGGAGTCAACCTGATGGTATGTCTGGTAATAAGATTAGAGCTAAATTTTCAAATTTGTTAATGTACTTGTTGCAGTTGCGTTTGAGAAGTTAACAGATTTGAACACCTTCATTCCTCTACAGCTGGATGCAGACTGAGTAGCAGAAGCTGCCTCTGGCTATATTGCTAGTGTCTCTTGCATGGACAGACTGTCCTTAACAGTGGGAAAGCAGTGCAGTGTCTTTGCCTACTTGGCCTCCCCGGGCATGATTTGAATCTATTAATGGAAACAATTACTGCCTACTATAGCAAAATGCCAGCTGCTGCAGCAGTGCTTTACAGATGCTGTTGCTTAACTGAATAATTTCTCCAAGTGCTTGGTTCCTTGTATTTTGTGAGGCATTTTGGACAAGGCTCTTCAAGGAGGTGTGGAAGTGTTGGCTTGAGACAGTGAATTTTAGTGTAGCCTACAGAGAAAAGACCTCCACTGTGCAATGATGTGCACCACAAGACTCAACTATCAAGTTAACTTGTGACCCAAAGCACCAAGTTAACTAAAATAGTCATGTTGTTGTCTGAAAGTAATGTTGCTGTGTCTCTTTACAGGAGGCAGCAAAAGGGGTACAAGCCTGTCTAGTCAGTACCTGACTTTGTTGATATAAAAATGGTCATCAGAGTTTGAGGTGGAGCTTGAGTTGACTGTGTGTCTTCACGATCGTTCAGTGGTGTGTGATGGGTGTTCACTGGTGGCTGAGGGAGGAGCTTGGTGAGTAAACAGCAAACATTGAAAAGTTGCTGTATGAAGGTCAATCAGAAAAATGCATTGCGGATAAGACTTGAAAATCAATAGCGTGAGCTCAAGATATCCATGTTGATGAAGAGCAGGAGTTACACAAGCTGTTTTCAATGCCAAGGGAGGGTGTCCCTTTATGTCATTTCTTGTTTCTGGAGGAAAAGGAAATCATGGCTTTCTGATGCCGTGTTAATTAACCTCTGTGGTTCTGGCCTTTATTTTTGATAGTTGCCTTTTAATCTAAAAATAATAATTAAAATCCCAACAACCCTCAGTCATCAAAACATCTATTGAAATTTGTAAACATATCCTGAACTAATACATTCCTTGGTCGTCAGCTACAACCTTTGTTTAGCATTTTGCTGCATCCTAAGTCAAGACATCCTCAAGTATGTTTACCAAATACATCTACTTCTTCCTCGGATAATGTGAAGTTAGTGGCTTGTAAGATGTAACTTTTTCACTAGGAGGTAGTCTGAATGTTCCTTTTCATTTCACATAGATCACCACAGGGCAGTCAATATGGTAATGGTCCCTAATGGTTTATCTTTCTGTAGTAACTTACTTGCTATGTAAGTGTGAGAACGAAGATTTATACCACAATTGCTCTTTTGACAGATAAAGCCATTAATGTATTTTGGTGCCTATTGATGGTATAATACTTATTTTGAAGTGTATCAATCAGCACAGCGGTAGAAAGGTGTGTCTGAAATGTTGCTGTGTGCTTATGTTAGTCTGTGGTAATGAGCATGGTTAATGGTGATGCTGAAGATAGGGGCAGAGCCTCACTGTGTACGAGCACCCTTGTATGTAACTTGTGGTCTGTTTTCTAGGTGCTAGCCCCACCAAACCTGTGCTGTTGCCTCTTTGTGTTCAGTAACAGCATAGAGAGTAGGCTAGTATTGGCTTATGTTGTGAGTTGTGGTGTCACTGTGTCTTCTTTTTGCAATGTATGTATGTTTGAGGAATTTTAAGTATTTAATAAACATGAATCAAAGCAGCTGCTGTGGCTGGAATGGCATGCTTATCTATGCATGTGTTTATGAAGATACTGTTCAATATGTTTAAGGAACTACCAGGATGCGTTGTGAACTGTAGCCTTTCTATAAAGTTTGATGCTTTGTGTTAAAAGCGCATTGCTGAAAGTGTCAACACTAATTTTTTTTTCATGACTTTTTTTAATAGAGAATATTTTAGACTTGCAAATAAAATGAAAAAATGCACGATACCCAATTTATTGAGTTTACATTTTCTCGGTTTACTCCCCAGTCTCTTTTGAAACGTAAATGTCAATCCCAAGTATTGTACAAAAGCCTCCAGGCGAGTTTAAGTTTTTTCCAGTATAAGACTTCAAAATTCTGAATCTGTCTTGAGCTACTGGAATAATTTTTCTAGCATTAAATCCAAGTATGTGGAGGTGTCTGTTTTGCTTAATACTTTTTTTATATGATGACAAGGAACAGCAGATCTTAGATAAGAAAGTACAGTACTCGATACTTCTTCCCATGTGGTTTCCACTTCTTGTCTGACTTTATGATTAAAATCACATGCAGTGTGGCTCAGAAGGTCTTTCACAAATTCGATTCTCTCAGAATTGAAGGAAAAGGATTGCGCAATACTTCATAGTTCTTATTTTTGTTGCCTATTTACTTCAAATTCAATTTTACTTTCTGATTCAAAAGCTAAGGCTTGTTTTATAGTAGATGAGCTTTTGCTAAAGGCAAGTCAATGGAGCATTCCAGTGAAGGCACAGAGCTGGCAGAAGTTTTCTACTGGCAAAGCTGCTTTATGGCCCTGAATGAGCAGTGTCCTGGTCTGCTTTGGGAAATTTCTTCGTCAGCATCTGTCAATGTGATTTTTTATTTATTTTTTTTTTTAATATATGCGATGTGATGTAAGTCTGCTGTGCTCCAGACTTTTTTGGCTCAGTATTGCCATCTCCCTGAATGATTCAAGTCCTGAGCGTTTTGATGGGTTTTGGTATTTTTCCTTGCTGTTATACCATGTTGTCATTCCCTATTTCGAGATGTTTCTGAATTTCCATTAGATTTCAAATATGTTTTCAGAGAATTTTATCTAATGAAATCAGGCTGAAATATTAATTGTTCGTATGATAAAATGAAGAAATATTCCTATATTCACTGTATGTAGCTGAAGATATTAAGACAAATTTATCCTCTGAATACTCAGCAAGAAGTTGTAAAGTTTGAGTATGTATCTTCAAGAGGGTTTTTAAGTTATGTGAAGGAGTAAGAGTAGAAGCCATCTGCGGTCTTCTTCTACTTTGCTGTTGTACTGTACTGGGATAAAAGATGGTTCTTGAAGGTTTTGTTGGAAGTGCATTATGGAACATCATCCCACCACTGAGGCTTTGCTGCTTTGGAACTTTTACTGCGACCACAGTGGATATGCTATTCTGAAACCATCTTAAAAACAATCTGGCATTTTCCATAGTGCCTGTTACATTTAAAAGAAGAAACTTTTGAATAGTTCTCATTCTTCTTCTGTTGTAAGTGTAATCCTTGTACCTGCATTCTTGACTGGAGTGCCCTTGAGAAGTGCTGCTTCAGTGGCTGCAGAGAAACTGACACATAAGGAAGTGCAAAGAATGGCTTGTTAATGGATTTGCTGCTGATGTGGTAGAATATAGAGGAAGGATATGTGGGGACCAGGACTAGAAAGATCAGAAAGGCAGAAGAGAGATACAGAAATGAATGTCCAGCAATGTGATGAAACTCCTCAAAGTACATGTTGGAGGAAAACAAACCAGCCAAAACTCAGCAGCATCCACTGAGGCTTTTTCCATCCTCCTGAAAATGTGTATGAGAAACTGGCATTCTCCAGGGTGGTACTACATTCTTCATGTGTGTTCTGGTTGAGATCCAAGTTGAAACAAAAAGGAAAACCAGTTCTTGTAAACAGACCATTGAATACTGTACAGCTTGCCATGTAGTTTCCTTGCAAGAGCTTCCAAGTCCTTAGTATGTTTATTGTTTGAGGTGTTTATAACATTGTAGCGAAGTTCATGTTGTGTTCCTAATTTTAATCGCATAGTCATAACTTGTATTTTAACACTAAATTTTTACTGTATATTGCATTAAACATCATGATTGAGAATCTGTATAAATTGGCTGTGAAATAGTCTAATTGGAAACGTTTGTGTGTCCATCAGAAGAGTGATGAAAGTCTTTTTGAAGATGCAGCATTTAAGTGTTCTTAATTCAGTAGATGATCTGTCCCTCTCAGCATCCCAGTTCCATGGTTGGATTCCCTCTTCCTGTCAGAAGTGCTGAGTACTGAAGGAGAGGGATGTCTGGCTTGCCCATTGTGAAAGTTAGAAGGTAGCTTTTGCCAATTTTATTTTCTGCTCAGCAAGTTTTAGTGGATGAATACTGAACTTAGACATCTATCTAAAAAGACTAATCTCCTCTCTTGTTTAAATACTCTTTGGGTGGGCTGCATTCTCTCAAGTAGCTTTTGAAGTATCAGTTTTTGCAGAATGTGGAAATAAGAAACTTTTTTTTACAGAAATGCTAACGGTATACAAGCTTTGTGCCCTTAGTTTAATCTATCCTTATTGCCATCTGCACACACAGATTGCTTTGCACGTGATTCAAGGAATGTAGTGGACCTTAATTCGGAATTTCAGAATGGCATCTAGCAACTTTGTGCTAGTTTAAACACAGAAATGCGGATTGCAGTGTTGGGCAGGCTAAATGCCCTTAGTGCTTCATAATGCTCGTGTGTGTTCTGAGTTACAGTTCTTCTGGTGTGTGGTCTGACCCATATTGTTGGCTGCTGTTTGAGAATTTCTTACCTGAAAGAGGAAGAAATTTATGTAAGATTGATCAAATAGACTTTGAAAGAATTTTGCATTCATATGATCAAGGAGTAAAATAAGTTCTGTAAAAGATCCCTCTAAGCCAACTTGATTTGTTATCCTTTGTCAAGAAGGGTGTTGTAGGATGACTCCTGGAGGATCTCGCGGTTTAAATACTTTTTTCTCAAGGTGTCTGCATCTTCATCATGGTTGAGAAAAGACAGAGGCAAGTGAGTTGCTCACACAAGTGACCTCTTGCCTGCTTGCCTTTCCTGTGATTAAAAGGGGAAAGTAAATGCTGGGGCTTTGTCTGTGGACTTTGAAATGAGATATTTTAAAATGGAGTTGCAGAACTGAAATTTGAGGGAGGAATTTTTCATCAAGGTATATAAATGAAAGAAAAGAGGAATATTAACTATGAAATGCAGTTGTTAGGAAAATTGAAAACTAAATTAGCTAATTTTCTTATTTTCAAGAAACATTTAAGAGCAATAAGAGTCTGACAATCTGTTGACTGGTAGCTATAATGAGCAGTGATGCACTTCAGTGAGCTCAAGGTGAGTGTTGGCTTAGACTAGGAAATTTGCCCTTTTTTTTGTTTTCCTTCTCAAATAATGGTGGAAAAGGTTTGAACTTGACATACTTTTATAATTATTATTCTACTTGACATCCAAAATAGCAAACAAGTTGTAGATCTGCTACAGCACCCTTCCTTTAAATGGAAGGAGCAAACGGTGTGATATGGTGATGTTGTAGCTTTTCCCTTAAAGATCTAGGTTGGGTAATTCATGATTCTTTTAAAAATCACATGACTTTTTTATTTTTGTTCTCTCCCTGTAGCTCTTTCTGCATATGAGCAGATCACTTCTTTGGGTCAGTACTGCTCATTAAGAGTATTTGAAACGGGATGCTTGTCTTAGCTTCTCTTGCAGCATATCTTTCTATTCATACTCTTTTACTTTAAGTCTCAGTTTGCAGATGTAGTAGATGGAAAGAAATTGAAGTGGTCTGGAGTTATAGTCAAAACCCATCACTTTTAGCTGGTTTTGGAGTAGAATGGCTAAGCAAAAAGGAAATGATTGACTCCTTATTACATTGAAAATTTTTAAAAAATGCTGCTGCTGCTCATTTTTTAAAATATTAGTGATGATGGTCAAAGTGGGAAAGCTGCACTGAAAAATTAACGTGAGCACCTTCTTGAGTAATTTTGAACTTCCGTATTTGTCAAACCTGAATTTTGTTTGCAGTATTGCTGCTCACCTGCTTTGCAGACTGCTGACCTCAGTAATATTTGCCTTCTTGGATCAGTAATTAATGTAATACTTATCAGAGTTCAGACCCTGTGTACCCTTTCATATGACTTTTCATGGTGTTTCAGACTGATGTGCTTGTTCTGAGTCTTTCTTCTTCCTTAATAGATGACTTCTCATTCTCTTCTAAGTATTTTTGTCAATTTTTTGAGAGACCACATCTAATTATTCTGCTTTATTTCTTCTAGCTTGTTTTTTTGTAACTCTTATTTGCTATGCAGGCAGATCTGCGGGTAGATCATTTTGGCTGTGGGTTATTTATGGCAGAGCTAATTAGCTGAGTTGCAGCTCCTGAAACAGAAGAATTGCAGCTCAGTTTCATGGAAGTTCAGCTGATAAGCATTGCGGGGCCTCACCCTCCTTTGCAGAGTGAGATCAGAAGACTTAGTGCTGGACTCCCACACCCTGGTTGCACAGTGGAAATACTGGGTGTCTAGCAGGGCTTTGTTAGCCTGTGTTCTTCATGCTATACCTGGTGTTTGTGGCTGTCCTTGTGAACTTGGTGATGGGAGGAGGTGGCAGCAATGGAGTTAAGACCAATGCCAGGGATAGGAAAGGGCAAAAAGTAGGTGGGTGCGGGCCTCTGTTGCTGTTTCACTAGTTCAGATGCAGTGTAGTATGAGCGTATGCTTAGGTAATGAGGCAAAGCTGATGGGGGTCTCCTAAAACTCAAAGAGTGTGGGGTCTGGCTTTGCAGGGATAACTAATTGACTGCAGTGTTGATTTGGTGTTTGTGAGTATCTGCAGCATGCTCCAAACATACACTCTGTGTTATCTGGAATTTTTTGTTCTCAAGAGTGTTTCAGCCTATGCTCGCTGTGAGCAGTAGAGCTGACTGCAGATCACAACACAGATGGTATTAAATGGAACCATAAAACTGAGTATAAACATTTTGGGTAAATTTAAAGTACTTCATTAAATATTAGAAACAATGTAGTTGAAATACTTTGCTGAAAAGTGGGATAAAACTCCTGTTGACCTTACTGATTGAGCTGTATGTTCAGCAGGTAATTTGCAGTACTGCATGGGTATTTGCAGTACCAGGAAAAAATTATTAAACAGGAAAGAATAAATTTTTTACTGTTCTGTCTTTGGAAGAGACTTTCCATTGTGTAACTGCAGTACAGGATCACTTGCTCACACATCATATCCCAGTGCAGAAACCTAGATCTACCATCTTAACTACCTCTGAATAGGTGTCAGCACAGTCCGTAGACTATACTGCAGTTCCTGGATTAGCATGCACATGGCTGAGACTAGTAGCCAGGGCTGATTTATCAGCACGCAGGCTCATTAAACATACATAGGTAATCCTAATATTAAGCCTCTGTGCAGTTTCTGTGTGCTAACGTATCCACAGATAAAGTTTATGCCTTTTTCTGTGCTTCTCAAATTTAACTTTAATCTTCCTCTGCCTTTCGTCCTTCTGACCTTCTACCTGCATTCTCTTATGCTCTTTAAAGATAATGTTTAGAATGTTATCTCTGGAAATGATGGTGTTCCAGAATAAGAGATTGAGTGCTGTTAGCAACTCCCAGCAGCACTCTGCTGCTTATTCTGTATTGGAAGCTTTGATTCCATTTAATCATCTACAGTTGGTATGGTAGCATGTGTGTGTGTTGCTTCTGTCCCAGCATCTTCATTGGCTTTTTGTGTCTGACTCCATTGAGTAACTTACTTTGTAGTACTCTCTGACAGTGGTTGTTGGTGTTTCTTCCCTCCTGTTATCAACTACTTCACATTTATGTACCTGTGTGCTCAGTATCTCTCTCCTGTTCTGAAAGTCCTGAGGTCTGACAGCTTGATTTCATTGTACGATGACCATGTTTTCTAATTTAGAGCTTAATTTTTTTTTTATTTTTTATTTTTTAAATTTTTTTCCCCTGCAATAAGACAAATCCTAAGAGGAAGTAACTTTGTTTTCACAATGCAGTTGTGCTTAGCCTGCTGCTGCTTAATGGAAGCTAAAAACAGTCAGCTAGATCCTAGTGAATTTCTGCAGGGTGATACAGCCTCTGATGTTCTCAAAATCTCCCTTCTTGAACTTGGCATTCTCCTTTGCTGACAGTCTGCAGGCCGGGGCTGTGCACTCTTTTGGTACCTAATCAGGTGTTCTCCACTACGTGAAAATGTCTAGGCATCTTCTTTGTTTTTAGACACTGGCTTGTGTCTTTGCCACTTTTTTGCTTTGTGCCTGTGTAATGAAAGCCTGGCTGAACTCAGTGTCTGCTTTTTGTCTGCCAAGTAAACCTGCAAGATGAGCAAAATTCTCACAGGTCATGGCAGTGGGAAGATATTTCAAACACCTTCTATCTTTCAGTATAACAATACAGTAGTGTTTCACTCTCCGTAAGCAGGTGTTCATAAAATGAATTGTGGGTATAAACCTGGCTCTGCAGTCTGAAATCACAGCTCAAAAAAAAAACCCAAACCATTTTGAGGGGATAATACTGTTGACTGCAAGCCAAGGAAAGGAAAAAAGATTCAGGGAGGACTTAAGAATGAACAGTTTTTTCAAGGAAGAAGGATCATGCTACCTTTAAAATATTTGGGCTGTAGACAGACTTTGGGCTATTTGAGTAAAATTCCATGGAGAATACTGCGTGTTGTTTGGACACATGTTTTAAATGTAAATAAGTATCTGGAGAGAAACAAATTATATAAGGAAACAACTGTTTTCTGACAGTGGTATGCTTTGCAGTCAGAGTTCTGGATTTCTCTGCTTGTGTATTTTGTAGATTCCTGTATGATGTCTACCATGAATAAATACCAGAGTTACATAAAGTAGGAAGTTAGCTTGGGAATGTGATTATGATGAGTGGTAATCTTTGCTTAAACTGCCTCAAGAATCTGGTAGAAAAGTTGCTTAGTTTGTCAGTATGGCCTTTAAACTATCTGAAAAATCTGAAAAGATCCAAAATCCAGTTTTTGTTAATAATTATAGCCCTCTGGAATTTTCAGAAGCTAGATTCTTAATCTTCTTATTTCATATTGTCAGTTAATTGCGTCTGTATTGTCCATCACTGTATCTTTTGGAGCTTAACGCTGTGTTGGGAAGTAGACTTGTCAGCCTTTCGTGTAGTGGCTTTTGAGAATGACAATAGTGATTTTGTTACCAAAGTCAGCATGTTGCTTCAAATTCATGGGTAAATTCTGTGGAGAGAAAAGTTGTTGATCTCCAGTAGACACTTTTTTTAGAGTAAAGTTATCTTTAATCTGCTAGGTGCCTATTTCAAGCATGTTACTGTGCTTTTATCCAGAGCTGTGCATGGAATAAATTGATGAGCAGAAGTCTGATGAAGCATGTGGAAGGAGTTGCATAAGTAGTTTGGATGGGCTTGTGTGAAATGATGTGGTTTTGGTGAATGGGACAGGATTGAGCTGAAGATGAAAAGAGATTTCTAATGCTTCTGTTAAAGTTACATTTTAAATAGGGTTTTGATATTAGAGGCTTCAAAATACTTCCCAGAGTTGCTAAGCTTATAGGTCAAAACGCCAAAAGAAGAGTCCGGTAAACAAATCTAATAGCAAGTTAGAGATCTCTGTAGATTGTATACAAATTTTGACTTCAAAAGATCGTAGAAATAGAAATAAGACTCTTTTTTTGCCCTTTTTTTTTTTTTTTAATATTTGACCTAGTGTTTTTAAGGTACTCATCAAATAGTGCCAATTTTCTGTCCGTTTTCTAGAACTACCTTTTCTGAATACTTAGTTCTCTGGTGAACTCAAAGGCAGGTGAATAATAATCAGTTCTGAGCGTATTCTTGCTGTGAGAAGGGTATTTTTCATCATGTTCCCCATTTCCTTGGACAAAGTGTTCCAGCTGTCTTTATTCAGCAAAGATATCATCAGTTACAAATAATTATTGGGGCAAATCAGTTTATGAGCTGTGGGTTTTCTTTTTGAGAGGTAAAATGACAAAAATATCTATTGCAATGTAGTAATTCTGCATATGGCAGATCTGACCTGAAGTTCTGTTTCTGAGGAAGAAAAATTACCGTGGATGCTTTCTCATGTTGAACTTTATAGAGTTCAAAAGATAAGATATGAATGAGCGCTGGAATTCAACAACAAATGTGTTCAGAATTGTCTTACTCCAGTGTGTAAGGTATAAATGATTATCTTTCATATATTTTGAAATACAAACCATGACATTTCAAAGGGCTGAAAGTAATTGGTCAAAATGGCAATGATGATCCTTTCATCATGCAGCTCGTCCAAATGTATTGCAGGAGTATAAGGGAGACCATATCCCACTTACTTAATTCTTCTTCAGGAACCTGCAGAGGTAAAATACTGTATTCTCTCAAGAATAAATTCAGTTTGCAGATTGCTTCAGGAGACTCATCTGGTAGGCACACATCAGCTCCCCAGTAAGGTTTTTTCCCGACTGTCTTCTTACTGCAATATGTTCGTAGTCATGAGTATAAAATTTTTTTTTTTTGGGGGGGGGGGGGAATAGATAACAGCTAATTTTAATTATATGGTTGTAGCTTTTTAATTTACACATGACTGGCAGGAAGCCCAGGCCTCCAAGCTATTTGCATTCAGTACTAAACTTAAAATCTAAAGCTGCCAAAAAGAGCAAGTAGCAAAAAAGTAAAAGAAAAAAAGAATCAAAAGCAGCAATTTATGTAAGTGGTGTGAACTGGCTAAAATATCTGGGCCAGGCAAACTTTGCTACTTTGCAACTGCTGCTTGTGGTTCAGCTGATTCTTGGTAACTTCATTATGTCTGAGCTTATTCAAAGTATTGAGATACAGAGAATTAATGGCTGTTTACAACCATTAGTATGCAACATATAAGTTCTCCAGAGGTAGTATCTATGAAGAAATATTCTTTGAAGGCAGTTTATGTACTGAACACTAGGTTTGCATTGTGTTAAATCTTTACATTTCTCTAAAAGGGAGCCTTCCTGCTCTTCACCCATTTCTATTAACTGGTTTTGGATGTCTGCAGGTGATGCAGCTTCCTGTTTTAATAAGATGATCATGAGATTTCCCCAAATCACAATACAGTGATTTAATCTTAGTCTCTATTGAATTGGAGGTGCCTGTTGTTAAGATTACAGCTTTGTTCTTTCATGGACTGATCACCTTCTGTGTTGATGTCTTATAAAAATCTGTTGTAGTTGGCATAATGACTTCAGATCAAGGCTTCTCTCTTGGAGCTGCTCAGGATATTGTGTATCACTGCTAGGAGTGTGACCCTTTAAGTTGAGCATTGAGAAATCTGTGAATGAAAGCTTGTAAGCTTGTTTAGTCTTCTGGAAGCAGTGTTACTTTCCTTCAGTTACCATACCTACAGATTAAGGTACGTTACTGGCTTTCAGACTCTGTTGGTAAGGCATGTAGAAAGCCATCAATCACCTAAGATTCAACTGACGTTTGTGGTGTTAGTAGCAATATTTTAGGGAGGGTAGGGAAGATGCATTTTAGGAAGGCATTGCAAGGGATCACCGTGTGGAGGGGTTGGTCCTTAATTTCAGTTCAGATTTATTGGACAATTTGTAGTAGCTTAGAAGCAAATATTTGAGATATTTGAAAGTTGTAAAATCAACATAGATTCTTAAACCCAGCCACAAAAATTCCCTGTATTTGAAATTTCCCTGTGTTACAACTGTCGCTGTATTAATAAATAGTAAAACCTTTTTAATTTTATAATAGGAAAAGTAAAACATTTGGGAAAAAAAAAGGAAGAATCAACATTAGTTTAATTTTCATGTAGTAAAAACCACAATCTGACCCTTGCTTTTGGTTCATGGCATGTTTTCAAAAGTTGAAGGATCGTTACTTCTGGCAAATACAATTAGTATCTTCATCATTTTCAGGATAAATTTCACTTTCCAGTTGTTCCTGCACAGTAGTCACCTTACATATTGGTTGTGAAAGGGAGCAAAATGCTGAGAGACTTACTGTGATGTATGAGACAGATTACTAAATGGAAATACATGAAGAAAACTAAAAGTCAATATTCATTTATTATCTACAGCTTTACCTGTTCCTTGTAAATTGCACCTTTTTCCATATGAGGTCTGTGTGAAGAGCAGTGGTGGTTAATTCCTCTGAGTTGATGAGCTCAGGTTGCTTGGCATAGTAGCTACACCTCTGCCATGTACCTACCTTCTTACTTTAGCTTCCTAAAATGAAATGTTGTATAACTTAAGTTTTTGTTTTTTTCTGCAGAAAAGTGTGCAAAACTGCAGACAGCTAACTTAGCCTGGGTGAACAGCTCACCTTGAACTCCAGAGCATGATCAGGTAGTGCTTGGTACATCAGATGAGGTGACATCAGAAGTTACTACCCTTCAGCTTTTTAATACTGTGCCCTGAGAGTTAATTTTAGTGTTAAGTAGTTCTCCTTTTGAAGATTATCTTCTTGAAGGTGTTTTGTAGCATTTAAATTTCTTCCTCTCTCCTTCTTGTGATACTTTTAAAATGTTTTAATGAATATTGTTTTAAAAAAGGTATCTTAGTGTTGCTAATGGTAAATGAATAACTTCACAGATATATTATACCAGGAACAGAAGGTTTCTTAATATACCAATTATTAATAGCTAGAGCACAAGTCCAGTGAAGGAAGGGCAGAAGTTCAATTACTTAGTTATTGGAAGAAACTGCTAAAGGGAAGAAAGGATGTACTTGCTAACTTAAGGAAACAAGATAGGTCTTTCCTTTTGCCTTTGACCGTTTCGTGCTTCTCTTCTTTCTGGAGAAGTTACTCTCCTTTCTGAAATGTAGAAGGCTTTGACCTCGTGTGGCCTTGGATGAAGCTGGGATAGTGGTTGCCATCCTCTAGGTTTCTGATGGCACAGAAAATGTTGTTTTTTTTAATTCAAAGCCTGTACTAAGAACTACATCTCTGACCTTTTCTTTGCTTAATATTGTGTCTCAGTGCTGGTGTGGTGGGTATTTGCAAATCAGGAAAAGTATAGTAAAAATTTAAAAATGAACACTTTAATCTGAGTTGCAGTATGGGATTTCATAGGTTTGAGAGGAAGTATCCAATAACACATTTTTTAACTGTCAAAGAAGGATGGTTAATTAATGGTTTTTTTGTTATTTATGTCCACCAGCTAGGACCACCATCTCTAACAGCAGCTTTTTGTTTGATACTTGTCTGTATATTTAGGCTCAACAGTTTACTGAAAGATAAGAATCATAGTTTGGAAATGTGGAAAATTGAAGCAGGCAGAAGAAGGTTGACCACTCTGAGACAAGTAATGCTTTGAACAGAAGCTATAGAAGGACAAAAGGTAGAAGAGCGTTATGGATTATGAGTTGTGTCAAGAGGGTTTCTGATGAAGTGTATAGATGAGGAAGAAGAGTTGTCTGGTTTTGAGGGAACATGATAGTCAAGAGCTGGTGACAGTTCACAATTTCTGCTGGAAGTGTGCGTTTAATAAATAAACAAAAAGTTGCACAGAAATAAACAAGTGGTGTTTCCCTGGTTTTAGTGCTTATTGCTGCTTACAGTAATATTGCTGTGACTTAAGGAGAAGGGAGGATGGAAAGCCCACTAAAATTGTGGTTAAATTTCATTTTTAGTATCTCACAGATCGTAGGCCCAGAATTTTGCAGTTTGCAAGCAGAGGAGTGTAACATTGCCCAGTGTGTATTTAAGATGGTGGATTGCTTGAGTGTTCTCCAGTAGTTTGCCAGGTGTCTGTTTAAAATTTGAAAGGACATGTAAAATCTTAATGAGTATTCAGTTAAGTATTGTTTGAGAGAGAGAAAAAACTGTTTCCTGAATACTTGCTTCAGAGGTGCTCGTTCCCTGACTTCCTCTTGAAGTGTTAGGGATATCTTTGATTTTAGAAATTGCTTCAGTTTGTGTACAGGAAACAGTTTATTGCCTTGCTGCAGCAGCTTTTCAGTTTTTAAAGTAGTTTTAGCCCAGTTGATAGTCGTGCTTGGAGTAAAAAGCAGTCGTAATGCTCTTTGAGATTGTTATTGAAAACAAGTGCCAAGTAAATACAGTTGCTTGGTGTTGGATTTTTTATTTTTTTTTTTGATGGTGGAAAGGTTCAAGGAGATGCTTAGTCGCTTCCTTGTGATAAGGAGAAACTTTGCTATTCAAGTCTGCTGTTAATGAGCTTGACTTTTATTATTGCCAGCTGAATAAGCACCTCAGAGCAGCTAACAGAATTTTGTATTAGTCTTATACCAGCTGGAGTCAGCACAGATGGCAGTAATAGTTTCCATCACTGGGCAAAGATAAATGGCTGCTCTGTTGTAAACATGGAGGAGTTAATGTGCTGTTAGAGACCCCAAGTAATGTATTTGCTAGTATTTATTAAGATGCATTGAGTGTCTGTAACACCAAGTTCTGAAGCAAACAATGTTAAATTTCTGTGAACTTCATTATTATAGACAACACTGATGTTAAGGAAAGCACCTTTCTAATAAATTTAATTCAAGAGGGCAGAGAAGTTAAATGTTTGTAAAGAGACATGGTGTAATAGATCAGATGGTGTGTTTGTGCAGTTACAGGAAATTAGGATCATGCAAGTCTCGGATTTGGAGGAAAAAATGGAGACTGAATTGTTGGGAAATGTTTTCTTTTTTTCTCAGCTTGTGGCAGAGATGGAGAATGGAGGCAGTGTCTCACACAGGGACTGCAGGAGGTTGCAAATGGAATGGTCAGTGTTCAGCATTGGAAGAAAAACATACTCTCATACAAATTGCAGCTTAGATGAGGTGATTTAGCTGGAATTGGGTCAGAAGGCACTGGTTTCTGTTGGGAAGGGAAAATTGCTGTAAATCCCTTATCACAATTTTCTGAGATTATGGAAGTAATTTGCAGTAATGATGACTAGATGGCTTTCAAAAGCTCTTCAGGAATTGGTCTGCAAAAAGAAAAAGAGTTCATAAAAGTACTTGTCTGGTTTGGCTTTCTGTGAATGCAGAAACATTTGAAATGTATTCTCTGAAGAAATGCATCTGCTTGTGTGTTGGTGGTTTTTTTCAGTTCATTCCACTTCTTTCCCCGCCCTCCCCGAAGACATGAGAATGTAGGTATTTTTAGTTATGCTTCATGTTCTTACTAAGTTTTGGGGTTTTGTATTCTGTATTTTGTATTTTTGTTCTGTTCAGCACCTCAATATTTTTGTTCAGTATTTAGATCCACAGATGATACCATCAATTCAGATAAATTTCTGTATTTGGTGATGGTGAGGCAGCTGTGCAGAAAAGATTCGCTTCTGTTACCTTTTAAAAAGTGAGTAATGAAGTGAATGATGAAGATACACAAAAGTGAGCTGCATAGGAGCAGTAGTAACTCATAAAAAAAACCACCCTAAAACTCCACACTTAACTGTTGTTTTCAGTTATGGCATGGCAGAAGAAACCATTAAATAGTTGCTTTGACTTTGAAGCTCGCTGCAGGATGTGGTCAAGGAAAGAATTGAGCAAGACTGGGACAGCAAAGATGGGCTTTTTTCATAGTTCCCTGCCAGAGTAACTTAGCCTTCCCTTGTTGTATAGGGGACAGATTGCCCAGAGAAGTTGTGAATGCTCCATCCCTGGCAGTGTTTAAGGCCAGGTTGGACAGAGGCCCTGGGTGGCGTGGTCTAGTGAGGCGTCCCTGCCTGTGGCAGCGGGGGTTTTCTAACCCAAGCCATTCTATGATTACATGCAGAAGCTCTAGCACCTTATGCAGCCTTAAAGGTAAAAGGGAGTGAGCGTATATATCTGATGATGGCTTTGAATTACAGTTGTATGTTTAAGTTATTAATGGTTCGGCTGAGATCTTAGAAGAATATTTCTAAGGTTGAGCTGTTTAAGGGTTCTTAGCAATTCTCACACTAGTTAATCTAGCGTTACTGTTGGCAATGAAAGAAGAGTGAAGGCAGGCTGTGTGTAGGTATGTCTGCTGCTGTTGGGTGACAGAAACACTCAAGGTTTTGTCTAATGTTGTCATGTTGTGTCTCCCTTCTGGAGAAGAGTTGGTGTGAAGGGGTTAAATTCTAACTTTGGTTTTATGCTGTAGGCTGTGCCACATTTTGGTACCAAGCTGAGATGTGTGAAAACAGTAATCTTTCATTTGGGCAAATCTGGGATGTATTTCATTGTGTCTTCCTGGACAGCAACTCAGATCTGACCATGAAAGTACAGTGGGGACTTGCAGATTGCTAAAGCATACTCAGTGTATAGAGTACACTTTTATTTTCTTTTGTGATTTTCTCTCACACACACCCCCCTTTCCCTAACCTCTCCCTCCCCCCTTTCTTTGTGTGAGCTGTGTCTCTGGAAGAGAGTTGCTATTGTGTAATGAGGAGACCTCCAAGAAAAACCTTTTGAGACAGCTCTTCAAATGGGCCATAGAATTATTTTTTTTGAAACAAGCTTAAAGAGAACTCAGGTTTATACAAATCTACTTTTAAACTGCTTAGTTAGTTGGAAATAACTACTTCACCCAGATCTTGCTGTATTCTTTTCCCTGCTACTGCTTCCCCAAACTAAAACATACATTTCCAAAGTCTCTCTTGCAGTTGTTTGCTTATGCTCTGAAAGCTTAACTAGGAGCTAGTAGCTTATATTGCAGTAACGACAGGTTTACTTTAGATATACTAAACTATTCTCTGGGACTGGCATTGGATAGATTGTGCTTATTGTATTATTCAGAACTTAGATATTTTCCAAAAATTCATTGTTGCTTGTTTCTCTGCCTTTTAAACAGAAACTATCAATCTCTTTTTCTAGCCTTTGGTTAGCATAGTAAATAAACTTGAGTTGCATCACTTGTTTATACAGATCAGGACTTTTTTTCACAGCTGTGTGCCATTTCTACAGAGCATCCCTTTTGCTGTTGTTCAGTGTCGTGTTTGACCTGAAGTGTGAAGTGCTTATGAGAATGAAAATTCTGAAAATTGTTCAAGAACTGATATGCTTTTGAAGCAGAGTCCCTGGTTTGCTTTCATGCCAATAGTTAGGCAAAGGCAATAGGGAAACAATTGTTTTTGCTGATAATTTGTTTCTTCAAAGATTTGTTTGGGGTGCTTCTTCAGGAGGAGGATGCATGTTTTGATGGAGATTATTACAGTGTATTTCTATCACTGTTTTTTCTGAGGAGGATCTTGCAAAAATATTAATCATCCTCGAGGTATTACTAGAGTATAAGAAAGAAAAGCTTCTCTCTTGTGCCTCACATATTTAAATGATGCTGACTGTGCAGTTTGCGTTGTTTGCACTGTGGGTTAAGCATTAATATGTAGTATGTATATGAAACATGCCCCAGGACATAGACACATGAGTCGGTTAACCCATGGTATTTCAAGTACTCTCTTTTGAAAGATTGCAGACACCTCATGAAACCCCTAAAGGTGATTTGTCTATAGATACAGGACTAAGTATATCTCTGGATGAATTCAGGCTGCAGTTCTCACACTTAAGTTCTGTCTTTCAAAGCACAATCCTCTGTTTCTGTTTCTGATGGGGCCTGGTTTATATATACACCTGGCTTGATCTAGGGTTATTACTTAAAACTTTCTGCTCTGGATTCAAGTTCTTTGGAAATCTGGTAGCCAAATACTGAAGGATGATGCGTCTAGCCAGCCACTGGATTATCATTCATGTTATTGCAACTGGAAGTGCTGTGTTACAGTAGCTTTTTCTGCTTTGTTTCTATACATTTTCCCTGTGGAACAGGCCAGATGATTTGCACATCCTTTTCAGATATTTTAGGAAGAAACACTTTTTCACCTTGTATATCTTTTATTGTTGATTTAGAGTCTGAGCCCATTATGAAACTATCTTTGCATATAGGAGAGGACAGATTCAGTTGCCTCTTTAGCCTAAACAGATATATGCTGAATTTCCCATCAAAATCAGTGGTAGGTTACAGAGCTCTCCCATACACACCCTTATCTTATGTTCATCACATATGACTGGACTGTTGCTCTGGAAACTGCTGCAATGTCGCGAGTGACTTCATTATGATTAAATGAGGGGAAAAAAAATAGAACAAAAGAGCACATTCCTGTTTCAACATGCAACTTAGAAACTGTCTCACATACATTCTCTGTATTTAACAGCTTTTCTTGGTGACAGGCCACAGATCTGTCCTGCTAGTCAGGAATAAAATCAATAATTCGTTAGTATTTGTTTCAACAAGGATAGCTGGTTTAGGTGCTATTAAAAGATGGATACGAATATGCCAGAAAAGAGCCCATTAGTGTTTAGACTTATATTTTTATCCCTCACAGGGACTTACGTAGTTATCTTAAACGCTGAGAACGCTTTAATTTCCAATTATACCTGGGATTATTTTCTATTTATTTCTAGTATCTGTACAATATCTGAGTTTCTGAAGCAGGTCTGTAACTGCCGCTACACAGAAGATTATAAAAGTGTGCCAAGATGCTGCAAAATTATCTGGCATTGGCTCAGCATTGTTACTGATTTGTGGTTACTTATGTGTGCTTTTCCTATTTCACACTTAAGAGCTTGCTTGTCTGGTAAGTTTAAATCTTCAACACTGTATAGTAAATAAATGCAACTTAGTAATGACTGAAAAAGTGGAATACAGAGTTAAGGTTTTCTAGACCTGACCCCTGTCTTTTTCTTTCCACTTAGCTCTCTAGAAGCTGCTTGCTGAAGGTTACCCAGTCTCTGGTCTTTTAAGCAGAAAACTCGGTTCTATTGGTGCAACTTCCATTCAGAAACATGGTTGTAGTCAGACCAGTGGCTCTTCCTAGGAGGTGAGAGGAAGATCAATAGCTCTGCAGGGGTGCCACCATTCCCTGGCGCAGGGGTGCCAGTGCAGTGCTGGTTGGATGTCTGGCTACTTCACTCTGACCATCCCGCTGGGCCTAAGCTGCAGGCCTGGGTTACTCACTGGTTTCTGTAGTAGTGTGGTGTACCGCTGGTCACGTGTTGGTGCTTCACTGGGAATCTGTCCAGAACTACTTTCTGAGCTGTAGCAGCCTGTCCTTATTCTGGGCCTTACAATAAAAGGGGCTGCTCGATTAAAGGATGTGCATTCATTTACGTTGTTGTTTGGAGGACTCCTTGCTGCTCCAGCTTCTGTGTGAATGTGAAATCAGTAATAAGTCTGCAAAAGTTTAGAAAAGCTTGGAATACATATTCCCATTAAGACCTTTAAGAGAATGGCAAAGCTGAGGGACATGCATACAAGGAGAACTGATTTCAGTCATGTTCAGCTTGATAGGTGCTTCCACAAATTAAGATATGAGTTTGGGACAGGTGTTTAAATTGTTTTTTTTTTTTTTCTTCTCTCTCTCTCCTTCTTTCAGTTGACTTTTTTATTGTCACTGGTTTGTTAAACTGAACGAAGTAGTTGACCTGTGAGATAGTTTCTCAGTAGTGGCTGAAGTATAGAAAGTAAAGGGCGTGAGGCATGCTGTAGACACACAGGAATAGCTTTTTCTTTGGCTCTATCCATACAAATGGCTAAAATCGTCATTTGCAGCCATTGATAAAACTTTAGTGTCATTAATGCTTTCAAGTAAATTGTAATTTTCTTTCCTAACAGTGTCTAACGCCTTCCTTTTTTGTCAAAGCAAAATGAGTAAGCTTATCCTGAGTAATACATGAATTATCTTTTCCATTATCTTGAAGGAAGTTCTGATTGTTTCTGAAACCTTGCATATTACTGATCTGCTACCTGAGGAATGTGTCCACTCCCTCTATTGTATAAATACGTGCTGTAACCATCAATATTAATCTGTTGTTCAGTTGTTTTTTCTGGAAAAATAATTAACAGTATCAAAACAGTGCATTTTCTTGTACAAAGCAATCATTTTCTCTGAATGTATGTTTTTATAATCTATGTAGGTAGATTTACATGAACATTTTATCTCTTAAGGATCTTTACGTAGTATCGTGTTCCCTTTTGCTTTTGTTGCTGGAATCCTAAGTTAATTTCTGAATCATAAATTCTGATTAGAATGTGAAGACAGCTGCTTAGTCATGCTGTTTCTGAATCTCTGAAGTAGGACTTAATAATTGAGGAAAGTATTGTGAATGCGCATGTTCTGGATAAATTAAATACTGGTAACACTCACATGCGATGTGTACATTTATTCAGTTAAAACTTCATCAGAGTAGTCCTTTGAATTATCATCATGTATGGAGTAGGGTGTGTAAACAGCTATTTAATTCACAAAATTCAGACAGACCTATTTTCATTGCATTCTGTTACTGCACATATTTGATATTTTTAGCAGATACACATTGTACTGACGCATTATAGTTGTGAGAGGCCAGTTCTTTCTGAATTGCTATTTATAGGCTGGCCTGGAATGCTCACATGATGATATTGTTTGTAATCTTAGGCATTTATATTGCCAGCAATGCTATGGCAAAGAGCTGGTCAGTATTTCCATTTTAAAGTTCTATTTCCAAGTCGTATACCTAGTGCCTAACCTAAAGCTTGGCTTGGAGATTGAGGATGTATCTCCTCTGCAAGTGGCATAAATGCTCTTTGTATTTTTGAAGGAACTATGTGATTGTAATGGCTTTTGCGTTTCGTTATCATGTTGCTACAACAAATATTAAAATATGTGGAAGTTAAAACAGGATTTGAAAAGTATCCATGGAAAAATGGTCAAAGAATAGGCAGAAAACTGAAACTTAAGCATTGCAGTTTGTATGTGAGGTCACTCTAGTATAGTTCAATCAGAAATGTCCAAGGCACGAATGATATTGAACTGGGTTAGTAAGACCCTGTTGAAAATACAGGGCAAAATTAATGTTGGCGGTATGTCAACACTTTGTTTCAAAGTGTTCTTTAGCTTTATTAACTTAGGTTCACTCCAGTGCTTTAGCCCAGTGGTTGAAAAAATAACTGACAGTTTCATTTGAAGAGAGTAGAAAAGGAGGATCAGAAAATAATGAAGCTGACAGGAAAAAACTACATGTGTATTTGTAATTAGAGTATGTCAAGGCAAAAAAGGTGAAAACCAAATTTATTTATTTTTTTCAGCTGCTTAATGGATTTTTTTTTTTCTGTGCTTCTACCTAGGCTGATATTCTTTCTCCCTCCTTTCTAAACTGGTTTGAGTCGCTTGCTTTTCACTTCAGGATATTGAGCTTTGGTTGGTTAAGTACAGTAAGGTTTTCCTGTGTTTGTCTTGTAAAGTACTGAGGGTTGAACTTTATCTTCTGTGTATTAACCTTCAGTTTTATTCTCTAATACCATTTCACTACCTTAATTTATAGCCCAGCAAAGGGTACTTTTGGGCATTTAAACACTGGCTTTAGAAGCAAAACTAAACTTCTTTAGTTTAAATTTTGAGAAATCAGCTGTTGGATCTTGAGTGCTTACTTTCTGTTTTAAAGAATTTGTCCTTATTGCCAAGTTAATCTCAGTAACAAACAATGGGAAGGAGGAGGAGGAGCTGGATGTCTTTGTAGAATCTCCTGTCATTTCTCCTAGTTGTTTTTATAAAGCTCCAAAAGCAGCTTCAAAAGTTCACACTAATTAAAAAACAAAATAAATGCACATTTACTAGTAATATTCTTTCTAAATTCTCTGATGCTCAAAAGATATGTTTTCCCACTAGTTATTAGTAGAATCTCACGCAGGGGTATTCTCAGAGCACAGTGTTGTTACAACACTAAGCAGGTTGTCATAGGACAGCAGCAAATGTGATACTTCAAAAAAGGATTTTCTTTGTAATTAGTTCCAGGCTTTTACACTTGCTTTTCTATTGACTAGTTAGCCACAGGTGTTGCACAGAGGAGTAGGTTCAGTAAGAACCTATGGAGAGCTTCCATTTCTGTGGGAGGTATGTTGAGTAGAAACAGAATTGCAGTTCCAAAATGTAGCTGCTCAGTTTATAGCATAGTAACAGAGATGAAAAGATGTGTATTTGAAGGAAGCTTTTGTGTGTTACATTTATCTTGATCCTCAGTATTTGGAAAGTGAGGGATAGAATACCCAAGATGTCTGTAAAGTTTTCCATTGTGACTTGTTGAGAAAACAACTGTGAATAAAGCAAATATTTTTAGTCCTTTAGATTATGAAGTAAGAATACTGTCTCTAGCTTTCTGTCCTGGACTATTACTTCTTGGATGAAGCTTTTGGATTGGATAATGTCATAAATGTCTGACACTTTTTTTAAATAAGAGGAAAAAAAACCAAAACCCTGAATACTGTTTCATGTCCCAAGCTTTAGATTTGATTGTGCAGACAGGTCCTAAGGTAGAATATTTTTGCTATATTCCACAACTCAGTACTGTCATTTTGGGTTTGGACTTATGTATCATCTTTTCAAATTGCTGCATTTTCTTTTAATCTGCAGCTTCTTCTGAAACAATGGTAAATGGTGTGTTAATAATAGCATCATAATTTCAGATAATTGCAGAAAGCTGATCAAGAGGTGCTGCAGTTAATTTATTAATGCTATTAATTTAGTTTTAAAAATGAGTGTCTAGCATGAGCTTTGGTAGCATTTTCTTTAGTGTCAGACTTAATTATTTTCTACCATGATTTTCAGCAATTCCTACATGAATGGTATTGGGTGCATAGTTTAGCTGAGGTCTTGCGCATGATTTTATTCCCTTTGGAAAAGATGTATTCCTTCTGCAAGTTTCCTTAGCCTCTTTGTAAAAAGACTTCTGGAAGAGTCATGACTCAGAATAATTTTATGGGTGCCAGTGAGTTATTTTAAGGTAATAAGGCAATGACATTTATGCTTCAAGTGTTTTGAAGGAAAAGAAGCTAGTCACAATCTGTGGACCGTGACTTTTAATTTCTCTTTCTTAATAAAAATCACAGACTTGGTAAGGATGAGCCACTAAAATCTTCTCCCCCATCCCTGCACATCTTCTGTGGAGTCCTACAGAGGTCTCTGCTTCGTTTGGTATTTTTTTTATAAACGAACCAGAGAAGGAATTTAAACTGGTATGACAGAATATGTTGGCAGCACTGCGCTGCTGCTGCTGTTGTTAGAGCATTGCAACCACAGAAAGTTGTGGGAGGACCTTCAGGTGGGTTGTGGTTGGCTCATAAAAGGGTACATGAAACTCTCTGTGAAACAGTCTCTTCTAATGTTATGTACCCAGTGTGGTTTCTGGAGTCCCTGTTCTCAGAAGAACCATCTTGATGTTATGCTCATTCAAGGGGAACAGCAGCTTGGCATTCAGCAAATGGGTGAAAAATGTGCAGGGGCTGCTATGACCTACAGGGGAAGCATGTTGGGAAAGAGCAGAGAGTGCATGTCTCTGTGCAGCTGCAAAGTGATCTTGACTGCTGTGTTCATTGTGGCCCTACCACCTCGAAAAGGCATGCTGGACCCAGGAAGAAGTGCAGAATGGCAGTAAAGGTGGTGATCTTATGGACCACTTTTACATGAGAAACCAATACAAAACTGAGAAGTCTTTGGTCTAGAAGACAACAGCAGGGGAAGGGAAATAGGTATAGTTAGAGACCTGCACATCCATAAACAGCAGGAGGAACTTTTTACTGTCTGTTATCTTACAGGAACTGTGAGATTATACCTTAAATTATCAGGAGGTGGGTTCAGAACAAATAAAAAAATATGCCCATCATTAAACTGTAGACTGTGTCACAGGGTGGTGTCACTTTTAAAAGTTCATGTGATTAAAAAATGGTTAGGTAAAGGAATATAGAAAAAGCTCAAACATATCAGTTAATTCTGTCTGAAGTTTCTTACTGCCTGTGGCTGGTGAGAGTGCCTCTGTTCTGCACCTGTACTAGCCTGCTGCTGAGCTTTCCACTGTGTTCATCAGGTGGCTTGATTAAAGGGTCTAATGACTGTTAGAGGTAAGATCTGTCCCTTATCTGATATGCCAGTGGCCTAGTACTCAGTGCTACTTCACCTCTGTCTCCCCTGGTTCATGTTCCCATTTGCACATTGATGTTAACTGTGCACGTTCCCTGCATTGGTACATTTGGTTTCTGGTTCTGTAAACTAAATCAGCAAAGATAATTTAAAAAATAAAGAAGGGCAAAGTAAGCCAGTGCCCCCCCCCCAACCCTCCAGCTCCTCTTGCCGTACATTTATCTTGCAGAGGCTCAGCTGAATATGACAGACAAAGGGTACAGAGCTGGGAACAAGAAGCTGGAGGAGAGCAGAAACTTAAACTGGCTTTCTCTCTTGAACAATTGCAGTAAGGTTTTCTGAGAGCAACTGTTGCCAATGTCTGTTAGTCTGAAGCTTACTCATTCTGCCTCAGACCTGAAACAGAGCATACCCACTTGAAACCCTACCAGTTTTTCCTCCTCCCCACCCCTGCAGAGGTAAAACTATTTCACCTGCAGCCTAATTAAAGATACTGTATCTGCTTTCAAAGTTTTCCTTTCTCTGTTTCTGATGTGTTCTCGGAAAGAGTTTGCTCACTAAAGCAGTTCTTCAGCTTTTAGAAGTAAAGCGATTTCTATGGCTCTTGTCTCCTTTTTTTTTTTTTTTTCTGATCTCTAATGCAAACTGAATTTTTTTTTGTAATTCAGCCCTTTGCAATCCACAGAAGACCTAAGCAATAGTTCTTCAAGAGTATTCTAGGAATATAGCAAAGACTAGATAGTGTTTTCTATGCAAAATATTCCTGCTTCTACAAATGTATGTATTTTTCAAACTTTAAATTTGATAGTTACTTCATAAGCTTTGCAATCTGAATACACTGTAGGAACTGTGCCATTCTAAAAGATATTTGGTAGAACTGCTTTTAGAATATTCTCTACACTTCAGTTTACTATGCTTAAGAAATATAAATTCAAACCAATTTTAAGTTAAGATAGCTGGAGGATTTCAGAACCTACATGGAAGAGCTAGGAGGGAAGCATAACATATGAGAGCATACATAGAAAGCTGAGTTGGATTCAAGTGTTAAATTACACAATATTGATACAAGAACAATTAAATAAGATTTGATTTTTTTTTTTTTCAACATCATAAATCGAGAAGGTTTTCTAGACAGCAGGAGTATGTGTAGCTTTCCATGAGGCAGAACATGACTGCTGTTGAATTGTTCAGACTTCATCTTAAAAGACTTTATGGCATTGTTGGCTATGACACTTGCAGGCTACATGTCCTGGAGATCTTCTTTGATCCCTTGCTGGGTTTTTCATAGCAGACTGCAATTATCTTTTTGGAGACAAGAAGAAATCTTGGGCATAAAAACCGTGAAACTCCACTGAAGGGTACTGGGCTGCTACAGGTTTTATATTTCATGTTGAATATTTCTTTCTGTGAAACTGATGCATATGGTTGGTGTGGGGACCATATAATCTAAGGATTTTTAGAGGGTTTTTTTTGTTTGTTTTATTGATTCTTAGTAGGCACAAATTTGTAATTATAGTAATGGTTAAAAATTCCTGGATCACAGACCTTGCAGATCATCTTGCAGGGCCACATAGAGCCCATGGCTCAGGACCACGTCCAGACGGCTTTTGAGTATCGCCAACATGGAACCTCCACCACCTCCTTGGGCATCCTGTGCAAGTGTTCAGTCACCCTCAGAGCGAAAAAGTGTTTTCTGATGTTCAGAGGGAGCCTCCTGTGTTTCAGTTTCTGACTCTGGTTGCACCATTGGGCACCACTAAAATGGATTCTGGTTTTGTCTCTTTGCACCTTCCCTTCAGGTGCTTATACACATTGATGAGGTTATTCCTTGAGCCTTCTCCAGACTGAACAGTACCAGCTCTCTCAGTCTCTTCTCACAGGAAAAATGCTCTAGTCCCTAATATTTAACTTTTTAACTTTTAAATGGGTTTTTTTCTGATTCTGTTATTTTCCAGCATATAAAGCCAGGCTTCCTTAAGAACATGAATTCAACCATTTAGGATTCAGTTTGATCTAGAAGAACAATGTGCTTAATACTGGATTCAAATACCATTTGGGTCTTTTAATCTGTGATCTGTTAAGTCATATATTCCAGTCACAAGATGATCCTGCAGAGATATTACTGTTATTGTTGCTACAGCTCTAAATATTTCCTATATTGTTGTATATAAAATGGTGTGTACTTCATTTTTCAGTCCAGGAAAATTTTGGGATCTTTTTCTACATTCCTAGTTGTAGAAGTTGTATTAGAAGTCTGGAGTGTTTGTTGCTTCTCTCATTTATTTCTTACTGTGTAGTGTGAGGTGGTTGTCATTACCACCAAGTGCATGTCACTATATATATAACATAATGCCTGCTAGACAGGTCTTGCCTGCAAGCTTTGCTATAAAAAAAGGAAATGCTTGTGTCAAAGTAAAATAACATTTATACAAATTGTCATAAATTCACAGCTCTCTGGGAAAGGGGGAGTCTGTTAAATTTTGTTGCTCTCGCCCTCCCCTGTTGTATATGATGTGTTCTCTGACAAGGTATTCAGCCCAGTAACTCATTTACCTCTCTGATGAGGCATGTATTGTAAAATACCTCTCCACCAGAAAGGCGTCTAACCTCTGTCTGAAGCCCCCAGATGGAAAATCTGTGAGTGCTATTGCACTTGCCACCCTTGTCTGCCACAGATTATCTGTTCACAGATCCTAAAATGAGTTTGAGTTGTGCCTTTCCTGCTAGGTTCAGTGTTTGATGTCTTCTCTTTGTGAACATCAACTGCCTTGGCAGTTGTTCTCTTTTTGTTAACTGATAAACTCGGAGCACGCACTGTGAAGAATTTTTTTCTAGCCTTCGGGTGACTTTTGTGGTTCATTTCATGGCACACTAGGTTACTAGAGGTAACCAAGTTGCTGCTTAAGTGTTCTAGAGATAAGTGATCTCACTTGTATGAGTGCTATACAAGAATAGTAAGTGATCTCATTTGTATGAGTGCTATACAAGAATTAAGTCTCCTCAGTACTTTTAGGTATTGGTCCTGCAATAAAACAGTACACCTTACTTTGTTTATGTAGAGTTGATCTGAGTTTACATTCTTGGTTTGTTGTTCACACTATAAGCCTTTTTTATCCCATGAATCGTCATCACCACCTTTCTCTGCATAGTGTCCACCTTCTGGCAAATGGTAGCAGTTGTCTGTTAAAACAGATGTCATCTTCTCAAAGTCATCCAATCATTCTCAAAGTTGCAGCCAGCTGAGTTACTTTATTCTGCAAAATCTTTTTAGTGAAGTGATGGAATTTGCTATGCTAATGTGTATTGTCATCACACCTGAGGAAAGTTTTGATTTTGAAAACAAATTAATGAACAGTATTTTCTTTCTGATAAGTTCACTTTATTCATGTCACTGAAAAAGCATGCTAGGATGAAACAAGACCAGTACTTTGTGCATTTTGCTGAGTCTTAGGCAACTTTTCCATACAAAAGTTACACTTGAAGAATGCTAACATTCATTTTCAAGGCTGTGTGAAAGCATGAAGTATCAAGCCCAATTAGCATCTCTCTTGAAATCTCATTAGTAATATAAAGCAGAATGGTTATTTTCACTGTTGTATGAAAGAAATATGCCAGTGAGTCTTGGGAGTTCTTGTCTGTTATCCAACCTGAGCACATGGTCAGGCCTGTTACACACGTATCTTCAGTAACTTCTCAGCTGTATCCTTCTTCTGATTGAAAGAGAAAGATTATGCTTGCATCCGAGCAAATAGAGTGATATCCCATCCCCTCCCTAATGGAAGTGATGTATTAGAACCCAGGTTCAGATCCAGTTTCTCAGTTAACATGGTTCAGTTCTTTCCAGTGCTTTTCAATTCTTTCCACTGACTAGAGATCTTCTGTCTTGATCCTCTTCAGTGAAGCTGCTAATCGCTATGTAGCAAATTGTAATGTAATTTTGAACAGCAAAGTAACAAAGTTGAATTTAACTCATGAAAAGATGAAAGATACATTGCTTATCAAATTTCCTTCCCATGCCTTTAAAAGTGATCTGTCTTGCAATAAATACTGCATATAAGTGATAAAATAGCAATATTATTTTTCAAATAGCTCTGAGTGCTTCCTGCACAACAGGTCTGTCTTCACTGCAGCCTAGTTTTTTGATGGTTCTTGGAGGCAGTATTTCTGAAGCAATTTCTAAGGAGCTGTAGTGTTGAAAAGGAACATTTTCTATTGAAGTTGGAGAGCTAGGAGGTAGTTAATAGCTGGGAGCAGCTAACCCAAGTAACTGGTTGGCTGGGTGCAAGAGCCTCAACAGAGTATGTGCAAGGAGTTGAAATGCCAGTTAATGCTTGGGGTGTTTTTCTCCTCAAGAGCATTAGTAATAAATGAAGTAGAGCACGAATAATGGGTACCTAATAAATGCTACAGTAATTTTTATTAACACTTCTAGAATATGTTTCCACATTCAGGCTAAGAATTGTTCATTTGAGGCTAGTTTTAAGAGCTAATAGATCTTGGGTTCCAAGACTGGATTCTTTTTTCCTTCCCTCTTTTCCTCATACTGGCTAGTTACTACTCGTTTATATTCTTTCATATTCAGTTTTATTGAAAAGGAGTGAAAAAGAATTGTTTTTTAAAGGGTTAGGACTACTTTGTAGCATAACTACCATTAGTAGGAATCATGAGGTAGACTTGCCTTTTTGTTGTGAGTCTAACTGGATGTTACAAGAATAAGTGTAATATGCTTGTGATTGTGGTTATGTTGTAATTGTAATAGGTGTAACAGGTTTTCATTACAATAACTAGAGTCTTAGATAAGTTTTGAATGAGTTTAATTAAAAACTGGGGAAAAACAGATTATTTACTATGGTAGGGCGCAGGGTCCCAACAGTCAGGTTTAAGTTAGAGCCCTTATTGCAGAGTGGAGTGGCAATTTTAGTAAGATTTTGCCTTTTCAGTAAAGCAAATTAAAAATTAACTCAGATTTTTCTTTTGGTCAACTTTCTAGCAAAGTTAATCTCCTTATGGTGACTGTTCTCTCTAAGCTGATGGCTGTTCACAAAGTGTCATGCTGTTGCATGTAGGACAGGTATCAGGCCTTTTTTGGGGAGTCAGTAGAAGTTGTTTTGATGTGAATACCAAGGCTTCAGTGTAAAGATTAGAACAGTTTGAACTTCAAGGCATTGCTGGCATGGGAATAATAACACCTTGGGCAGGAAAAATAGTCTGAACTTGGGAGTGAAGGTAAGTTAAGGACTAGTGGTGTTCCAGAGCAGTTGTCACTTTGTTTTCCATCTTGTAAATGCTAGAATATGATGTCTTTCACTTATTTTAATGAGCTTGTGTTGGTTTCATAACCTGTGGTGCACTTTTGTTTTTTCTGGGGGGTAGTTCATCACTGCCTTAGTGAATGAACTTAAGTTCTTGGAGTGGAACTGTGTTATGGTGAAATATGCAGGCATTTTCTAGGTTTCTTTTGTGTCATGGAAGTCATTCTACTACTGTAATGTCTATTTTGTGTAATTTCCTTGGCAGTAGTTGTCATTTTGATTTCACTGTCTGTCTTTTCTCCCTTTGCATATGGTAGGTTTACAGTGAGTGGCACAGCTTTTTCACGCAGTGTCCCCTGCAGCTGAGAGCGCAATATATTTTTACAGTGTGCATCTGTTTCTAATGGTGTTTCTGATTATGATAAGCTACTACTTGCTTGAATGATTTTACTTGTTAAAATGTTTTTCTTTTGCTGTTCTTCAAAGGATTATTTTTCTTGTCTGTAAAGAGACTTTTGCTGGGTAGGAAGATTAAACAGATACAACAGCGCATGTGCTGCCCACTTTTTATGCAAGAATAAAAAATAGCTAATTATCTATATTTGCGTATGTATGTGCGCTCATTTGGTATGTAAAGTAAGTCTTCCAGGAATCCTAGTATCGATTTGTGGTGCCAGCTTCATTACTGAGCTCTACAGGAGGTGCCCCAGCCATGCACAAAGATGGGACACTGTTCCCTTAAGGGGCATTGCCCCTGCCATTTCCTTTGATGTTCTTATGCATTTAGAAAAGAGAAGGGAAGAACGGGCAAATAAATGTGCTCTTTCTGTGTTCTTTGTAGAGAAAATAGTGTACTGCCAGTACTTTGCAGTACCTGATCAACTGAAACTGTTACTGTAGCAGACTTCGATCTTTTTCTAGATAGGTGCTTTTGCTAAGTAGTAGAGTGTCCATTAATAATATATAGGCATGCTTTTTAAGATGCTTAGTATCAAGCCTGCAAGTAACAGCCTGAAGTGATAAACCATGAGACAAGGGAGGGTGCTAGAACTGCTTGATCTTCCTGCGAGGGTAGGAGAAACATCATCTCTTTGCTTTTACATAACTTACGTTGTTTGTAGTTTGCAGTGCTGAATGCCTCTGTTGCAGCTGCTCTGAAAGCCTTGTGTACATGTTAAACAAACAGTGCAGTTACTTCAGGAAAGCAAGGTACACTAGTTATGATGGTCCTACCACTGCCTTGTTCCCTTGCACTCTGCAAGGCAAGCACACACTGCTGGTTATTTTGTTAGCCTGAGTTGTAAGGCAGCCTTATTTAAAAAACAGCAAACAAACAAACAAATGCTCAAAAAATGCTACACTGTTTGTTTTGAACTTCAGGCCTTTAGATTCCAGATATGCTGGAATGTAAAAGAGTATTATTTTTATCAGACAGATCTTTTCAATTTGTTCATCTTTCTGCTTACAGCAGAGAGAAAGAAGATTTTTTTTTCAAGTCATCATATAAAAACTTGAGGACTCCTGTCCCTTTTCCAATATGTTGGTAGTTGCTTGTAATAACTCTTTTGATCAGTGATCCTGAGGAGCACATCAGAGACTATGTAGCCACCATGTATAAACACTTAGTTATGTATTTGGGAAAACAGGGAGTACCATAAATTTGCTGTGGTTGCACATGTGACAAGAGCAAAAAGCTATTTCAGAGTCAGTGTCTTAGATGGTAATTTCTGGTGTAGTCAGCTTAGAAGAGCAAGCTGCAAAGCCATGTGGTTCGTTCGTCATTTGCTATAGATACTATGTGTGGTTACTTAACATAGCTGCTTATGATTGCTTCATCTTCATTAACTAATTGTGAGAAAAGAAAAGAATCCACTGAATTCTTTCCAGAATGTGGAATAATTATAGTACAATTGTGACTTACTTGGCTGCTTAGCACAGCCAAATTGGAGATGAATTGGGCTGCAAGGATGTTGTTCCAAAAAATGTTAAGACCTGTTTTTCAAAGATGCCTTGTTCCTGTCTCCTTCAATGTGGAGTACCTGGGTTTATGCCTATAGTCTTGTTTTTAAACATACCTTGTCCCTGCTGAAGGTGACTTTCTTGACTGGGAATGAGTGGGGTGATGAAACCCCAGTATATGGTATGGGGAGAAAAAAAACAGTTCTTTCAGGTTTTAGGTACATAAAAGTGTTTTTCCTACTGGTAGAAGTGACATTTTGTCAACACTTGTTAAGGGACAAAAAATCAAGAGTGGATCTGAAAATGATTAAATCTTTAAGATGACAGTATTGTGTACTTCCGGATGCTCATAGTACAAGAGCGTCTTCTGTTGCATCCTATTGCATGTGACTAGTTTTCTAATGAGAATATGTAATGCCAACTTACATCAACTTTTTGTATGCCAAAGGGAGACCGCTGTGAAATAGCGTGGGTAGTTAAAAAAAGAAGAACCAACCTTTGCTGCTGTTAATCTGCTAGCGAAGCACACTCTTCTCATTGTATGCTGTCAGATGCAATGGGTAAATGGTAGAGAGAAAATGTAGATGTAGACAGGAAGAGTTCTCACGTGCTAGCATAGAACATGAGAACTGACACTGTGAATCACTTCTCTTAGCAAAGGTGAGAAGCGTTAGGAGTTTAGTTTTAGCAAGAGACAACAGGGAAAAAAATGTTTACATTATCACAAAGCTTTCTAGGAATTGGTTTTCTGCTTCTGGATAAAAAATTGAGGTAGCTACACTCTGTAATCTTGATGCGTGTTAGCCAAGCAGGACAAGAGAGGCATAGCACTGTTGTAAAAGATAAAGCCTGAGTAGATATCTGCAGCAGACACACTGCTTAGTGAAGTTAGAAAATCATTCTAGTGATATTTTAGTAAAGTCATAATGACTTAAGGGCAAAGGCAGGAGGAAGTTCAGAAGCTCATTGGGCTTTGTGGTCATTGAAATTCATACTTTTCCTTTGACCTATGAGAATATTTTACAGGTTCTTGGTGGTGTTTACCTTGGGTTTAAGTTATAGCCATGTGAATAAAGGCAGTCTTCCATCTGAGTGTGCAGATGGAAGATGCCCTTCATTAGGTTAAGCCAAAGTCTACTGTTGTGTAGATTTAGTTGTGTGTAGAGCTACAAGGTTAGGTAACTCTGATAGTTCCCTGAAGTGTGCACTAGCTGTACACTTTAGAGAGGATTTTGTTGTCATTCAGCAGGTATACCTGCATGTTGTCATTGAGGCCATGGATGATTAGACATGGAATTAAGAATTCTAACTGTTGTATCTCTGATCTCTTGTCTGTTCCTCCTCCCACTGCCCCCTCTCCCCCCGCTTCTCCTCCCTCCCAGCCCCAGGTATGACATGGAATCACCACTGTTTTATAGTCAGCGTTTGGTAAAAATTGAGACAAATTCACTTATATATGAAGCTGAAAGTTTCTGGTTTATGGGGAAGGAAAGAAACCATGAAGAACATATTAAAACAAAAATTTCTGTGAAAAATGGATGGATGCTAATGCAGGTTTTATAGCACATCTTTAAGCTGCTACAGATGTGATTCCTGGTAAACTGTAAACAGTTCTTTATTTATTAGTCTGAGTCCTTTGAAGAAAGTATTTTTGGAGTGTCTCCATCTGAATCACTGCCAGGATAATGGTTACAGTGAGTTGGTTAACTGGAATTTCCAAATAGCTTAAGAAATTCTATCCTATGAGCCAGTATAGCTGACTTAATCCAGAGGCCCTTGAGCATTTTGCTGCTGGTGATGCTATCAGGTGACTTGTGGAGTTGCTAGTTTGGTCTTAATAGCCAAAGAGCTCAGAGCAGTAGAATGTTGCATATGTTAGGAAGCTGCAGCTCCTGTTGCTTTGAAATTCAGAGGATCAGGGTGGACATCTTGCTTTCAACTGGGAAGCTCTGATATGCACCAGAGGTTTGAAAATTACTATTATGCTTGTCTTAAAATGGGCATCAGAGGAAAATAAGAGGAAACCTCTTAAAAGTGGCTTATATTGCTTAAGTAAACATCTGAAGAAATGTGTCAAACCATTTGTTTACTTCAGTGATGTTCTGTACCCTTTCCAGTTGGGGCTTATAAGAATGATCTCCAAAAAAAATAGAAGTTGGTACATTTTCTGTTGGTTTTTAATTCAATTAAACTGTTTAGGGCATCCGCTGAACCTGTACAGGTGTTTATCAGGAATTCCCTAGGAAAGCTAATGTATCTTGAAAAATAATTCCAGAATACGAGTGTATTTAAAAGCTTTATAAAAAACTTTTGAATGGCTTTCTTTGAAGGAATTGGAAGTTTAGAGCTTGTGCTGGGCCTCTGGCTGGACAAGCTGATAACATTCAGCTTTCATCACATCTGAAAATTTATTCAAGTGAGAAAGATTCAAGGTACAGCTAAATGTATTTTTCAATTAGAGAGCAGTGCATTGTTCACAAGTTCTGAGGCACCCGGACAAGAGCTAGTGATGAACTGAGCCTGTGTAGCCACTGTTAATGAAAGGCTACAGGTGAAATGAGTGGTTTGGTGCAGAGGCGACATGTGTTTGCGTTATACCAATACCATGTACCAGCTATGTAACTTCTGGTTTAGGCAGACATGTCATCTAAGGTAGCTGCTGAGACTAGGCAGAAAAGATTGCGTAAGATACGTTTGTGGATTTCTGTCTCTTCAGCTTTTTTTGCTGAGCTGTTGTATTGTGGGTTGCTAAGAAAACTGCTCAATGTGTTCTTCTCCACCAAACTTGATGGAATCGGTGTGTGTAGTCTGGCGGATGAAAGCATGCCTTTGTCCCATGTGTTTCTGCATTGAGACTGTAGCCCCTTGATAGCTTTGAGTTTTCTGTAGCATGTCATTTGCTGGCTAGATAGAGACCTTTCATCCATATCCGTATCTTAGAAACCTTACCATGTTCTCTGCTTGTGCTTTGTCTGTAAACTTTACTGGTTGTTTTTTTTTCCTATCCATCCATGTTTGTATGTTTTGTTGTTTTGTTTTTTGGTTGGGTTTTCTTTTTTCCTTGATGTGAAGAGCAAGTGGAAATTTCTTCTGTGTATTACTTCAGGCTTATCTCAGTACATAATTTGGACATATGCCTAAGGTTGTAGTTTTCATGAATGGCCAAAGTCAGTCTAATTCTGCACCATATTTTCACCTTCTCTCTTGCATTGGTATTAGGGAGCACGGGGCTATATAGCGAGACAGAGCAGCAATCTCACTTGAAACCAATCCCGGCAAAAAAACCCAAGGTGATTTAATTTACTCTGTGGTCTTATGGCTGACAGCAGAAGCATAAAAGCATTTAAGGACAAGTTGAAGTACTCTGAGCTGGTGTCTTTTTGTTGGTCTGTCATTTTTGTTTTATTTCTGACCCCACTCACTGGAGTTATAAAGGGTAATGGGGTTTATTTGTTGGCTTCCTGTGCTCTGTGTAGGCTTTCTGAGGCTAGGGAAAACAAAACACAGGTTTAATTTTCTTCACAATTCTATGATCTCTACAAGAAACATTTGACTCTTACCTTGGTCTTGCATGTGTAGCATTGCTGAAGTCAGTGGACCTTCATTCTGGGTGAAGAAACAAACATGAGCTGTGGTTTGACTTTGACAAAATGGATGGTTGTTTTCCTTCTAGAACCGAGTGCTGTTAGAGTTTTATACTTACAAGGAATCTGACATTTTCCTTTCTTTTCCATGTGGGTCTGTATTAGTAAAGTAGTTACTTAAATGGTTTAAAAATGTGTGATGCATCATACAAATACCTTATGGTTTGGTTATTCTTAAATACACTGTGGATTACAAAAAAGTTCAGATGACAGTAATGATGTACACTGACTATGTTTCTTTTCTTTTTCTTTGCTCCCTTCCCTTTATGTGAATGGTGTATTCGTACTTCTCATCATTGTCACTGATTTTTTTGCCAATCATCTAGAAAACCACCTAAGGTAAGTGTTTTGCCTCTTTTTGCATTTGTACCTGCTTGTGGATGTTGAGCAGTGTAGAAGTATTGGGCATATTGCTGTAGTATGTGATCAAATGCAGCTTTGATAAATGAAAATACATGAACAAATCTCTTCCCCATACTTTTAAGTTAAAGATTTTATAATTCCAGAAAAATACGGTTTAACCCAACTGACATGCAGGCAAAGCATAAGTTGTTAAAGCTGTGACCAGGACAAACCATGATCTTAATGCATTCCTAAAAACATTAGGAAGAGTAAATACATATAATGTGTCAACCATTTAACTGCATACAGTCGTGCTTAAAATTTAAAATAAAGACCGTGAGAACTACGTCATGTCAGCAAGTGCAAAACACTGCATTGGTATTTTGCTTCAGAAATCTAATGATAATTTTATCCTTTCTATTGGATGGTATTTTTTACAGCAGAAAGCTGTAGTTAGCTCTGAATGAGCTATTGCATTACATCATACTATTTTCTTTCATTTGTGATCTTCAAGAAACAGTATATGCAAATCTGAGTTCTGCAGGTGCAGCAGAACATTCTGTAGGCCTTTTGGGAATAGAAATTGGGGGGGCATAATGATCTATATATCTGTCTTGTATGGATATTTATGTACTTTATGGTTCAGGCAGCTATTCTATAAGTGTGTGTGTACATATAAAAATAAAATCTAAATATCTATTGTTTTGATTAATTTTTTGAGTGTCAGAAGACAACAGCTTCTCAGTAGTGAGGTATCTTGTTCCCAACAGGCAGGGAAAATGGAGCAGACTATTTTAACATGAACTGAAATAATCATATTTGAAAAGAAAAAAAAAACAAAAATATATAATTTAAGGTCACAGCAGGTAACAAGTAATAACACTGAGACTACATTTTAAAAGGGAAAGCTGTATTGATTTCCACCTCATACCTCGACTCTTGATTCAATTTCTTAAAGTTATGGACCTGGGTTTGGTTTTTTTCCTTAGTTTCTCAAAATTTTTGAAAGCATTTGATAAAGTTCTATTAACCAAATTTAGTATTTAATACAAAAGAGTTTCATCATTGGTGGTTTTTTTTTAAATGCAAAAAAAACCCTCCTTTCTGTCATTGTAATTTCACAAAAACTTTTTTACAAGAGCATTCATTTTCTGTACTTCATCATTCATGTTCCATTGCAGGCAGATAAAGTTATTCTTGACATTCTGTAAAAGCTTAATTATAACCTTGCATTTCTTGGACAAAAACATGACAGCTGCAGCTTGTGCGTATATGCCATGATAGTAGTAGTAGTGTGAGGTATAGTTAGATGCTCAGTAACATCCTATAATACCTAAAGTTATGATGTTGTATGAAATGTTTATCACTTTGAGATGGAAGGTGGCTTTTACTACCAGTTGAAGTAGACATTGTTTTTAAAGATATGAGATTGAATGTTTCTTGGTCTATACAGTTTTTAGGGTGCTGCATGTAGTTGATTTTCAAATCAGGAGTTTTTAAAATTTTCATAACTTTTGGAAGTTTCTTTGCTTTAATGAGCCAGTTCATCATCTGTCGTGGATGAACTGTGATCCCAGTTCAACTTGGTAGCTCTGAAGCACTGGTAGGAAAAGTTATATAAGGATATTAGGGTGTTTTGCTATATCCACGAGCATTCTGTTTATTACTTCGGCTTTTCCTGTAAGTTTCTGACAAAGGTAAAATGGCTATTCTGAACTGATATTTGTGAGCTGTTCCCTAGGCTAACTTCAGGTTTTCTGCTCCTGCTTCTTTAGGCCTATGGTAGGTCTTGTGTTTGTCATTTCTGTAAAAACACAACACATGATTAATTTGCCACCTATTGGTCAGATGGAAATGGCTATTAAACCATAGTTGTGCATTTACAATATTTTGTAGCTACATAGACAGTATCTTGGGGATTGTGTTCAGTCTGGGCAATGTATTGCTAAATACTGGAAGCCCAAGACTCTGTCTAGTCTATACTGAGGATTAGGCTTCAAAACAATGAATAATGAATGTGAAATTAGATTCCTTTTTAAACTAATTATGTAATTTGGCTTAAGCTGGTGAGCACTTAATATTGGATATGGTACCCATTACCTGTAAATAGTTCACATAACTATACTTCAGTTTTTAAATTCGTAAAATTATTTATTCAAGCCACTGATTTTAGGGGCTTTAATGAAAGCAAGTTCCGCAGATTATTGTTTTGGCTGTTTAAAATGTCACTACCCCATGGCTGTCTTTTCTGATTCTGTGAGAAGTTAATGCTGTGAGCTGGTCAGGTACAATGGCTCTTCTAGTTTAAAACCTGAAATGTCATTTAAAGCCACAGGTACAGGTGAATTTGAAACAAAACTCCAGATTTTTCCCTGATACAGTGGGTGCATGGACCTGCATCACAGTTCTGCTATGGAAGCCATAAGCTCTAGCTGCCTCCTTAGCAAAATAGTAGCCAACAGCTGTCTTAAACTGCTGTAGGCATTTGCTGAAGAAACTTGAATCAAAGCCCTATATCTTTCCTTTACTTAAACTTTGGGGTTACCAGAACAATTCTTTTAATTTCTAATAGTTAATAACACTTTGAGTATTGTTCTCTATAATGTAAAATTGGCCTATGTAACTGTTACAGGGGACTTAAACAGGGGAAGTTTAGACTGGATATAAGGAAGAAGTTATTTACTGTAAGGGTGGTGAGGCTCTGGAATGGGTTGCCCAAGGGAGTTGTGAATGCTCCATCCCTGAAGGTATTCAAGGCCAGGCTGGACAGAGCCTTGGGTGAGATGGTTTAGTGTGAGGTGTCCCTGCCCATGGCAGGGGGGTTGGGGCTAGATGATCTTAACGTCCTTTCCAACCGTAACTATGATTCTATGATTCCATGTGCCCACTTACACTGACACTGGATACAGTAGTACCAGGATCTAACATTTACTGGCTAATTCTTTTTCATAACATTCCATTTTTATGTTGGTGATGTAACGTTTGTGAGTTAAAATGCTTACAATGAATATACAATGAGTACATACTCAACTTTGTATACTTATTTTTACTATGGACTTCCAGTTGTGCAGGGTCTGTCCTGATGAGTCACGTTCCATTACTTGTAGCTGTGTTACTTGACTAGTTCTAGATGTCTGAAATGCAATGTCCAAGCTTTTTTACAACTGCTATACTACTCAGACTGGAAGTATTGTGCAGTTTCAGCTAGGGAAAAAAACTACCCTGTTTTGTCTCTTTGCTCCACTTAAAATGTTTGGCTTGGAAGCTACTACTCTAGTGGGGCAGGTTCTTGGCAGTTTCCTTTTATCTAGCTTTCTCTTTAGATGCTAGGATGAGGCATGAGGTATAGAATCTTGGAAAAGTAAGACAGTTGTAAGGCTTGTTTCCTAGTTACCTCTGTAATTTAAAAGCCCAGAATAATTTTGGGTCTGGTTGTGAGAACTGGCCAACACCTGTGTCAACTTAGTCTGCTTGAGGTTGAACGCCTACCTGTGCAGACACTTGAAGTAGGTCTGTACCTGTCTTTCGTGGTTTTCTCTTTTTGCTTACCTTCTGAAAGTATGTTAAGCTTCCTGGTTCGGTGGCTATGGAATTGACATCAGAGTAGTAGGAAAGTAGAAATACTTGCACATATAGTCAGAGGCTTACAGCGCTTAGAAAAGTAACTGTAAGTTCAGGAACTCTCAGTGGAGATAGAGGTAGCAACTTTAAACTTTGAATTTCAAACAAAAAGATTTGCTTTTTTTCTTTTGATGTTAAACCACCTAAATGGAATAGATTTTCCAAAATGTAGTTAAAAGCTAATTCAGAGAGAGAGCTCGAAGTTTACAAAGTTCTGTTTGTGTGTCACATAACTCTCTCTCGAAATATGTTTCAGTAGTAGTTTTGATATAGATAATATATAGAAGTTGGTAAAGATTTTTGCTTTCTTCAAAAAGCTAAAAAGGCATTTTCAGTGCCCAGTAATTCCTAGTGTGAGTATTGGCCACTGAGTTTGAGACTTCAGCATTATCAGAACTTCTTATAGCTTCAATAATTATATTGCCAGGAGGTTTAGTACCTTCTTCAAGGAAATAGATCTTGGGGAGAATACTCCCATCGAAAGAAAAAGTGATACCCAACATTTTTGTTTTCAAAGAATAATAAGTGAAAATGGAAGAAGGAAGGGAAGACTGAGGGTTTTTTTTTTTTCCATCATAGCTTAGGTTCTGTGTCTTGGTCCCGAGTGCACTTGTGTGTTGCTCATGACTGCATGTCCTGCAGTTCTTGCACTGGAGGTCAGGAAAATAGAAACTAGTGAGTCATTTTTGAGCAGAAAAGGTGATTGAAAGGGTCACTCTTCAGGTAGGACACTGCCCTACAGGCATTTCCTGTGAAATGCCTTCATTAGGTACGCGGGGAAGAGCCTCACTGATTGGGGCCAAGTTTCTTGTTCTTTTATGCCTTCTTACTCTGTTACTTCTTGCATTTGAAATCTGTTTTCCCAAAGGTCTGTGTTGTCCTGAAAATTGCTTTGATTAGGCACTTCCTTAAATTATCATTGCTGGGAATGTTCAAGGTTGCTGTTTTGTCACCAGTGATCAAAACAATTTTGAAATGTTTGCCCACCTGTTTTAATGGAGAAGGGGTTTTTTTACCCCAGGTGCTGTACGTTTCACAAATAGTGGTGCCCCAGCAGTTCCCACTTTTTTGCCTGATGCTTTTTTATTTTAAAGTAATCTTGTTACTTCTGCTAGAAGGATTTGGCAAATTTCCAAAACAACTTTTATATATAGACCAAGTCCATGCCCGGGCTTTTTTATGTACAAAAACATACTAAAATCCTATATTTACCTTGGTTTTATCTTGAGACAGACTTTTTTCTTCCTCTTGCATAGTTATTTTTGAACCTTCAAAAATCACTCTGACAAATTTTTACTGTAAAAAAAAAAAAAAAAAACAGCAACAACAAAAGCTGCTTCTCTATGAGAAACGCTTGACTGAAAGCATGTATTTGAGTTTTTTAAAGTCTCAGTGTTTAAATTAGGAGTCATTGAATAATCCCGTCATGATTTTCCATGTTAACCAAGGGGAAAATACATAGGGCAACAGATTAAATAGGCCTACACTGTTGCTGCATTGATGTTTAAGTCACTACACAAGAGCATGTGTAGCTGGGTAACTCTTTTAACTCTGCAGCATGATCCACTGCAGATAGATATTGTTACCAAGTCCCATGAAGAGAAGTTCATACAAGTGGAATGTGAGAAGAGAAACAGTAGGGTTTGGATTATAAAAGTTTGGAGAAGGATTAGAGCATTCTTATTGATGACAGGGAGTTCTTTATGCTTAGATCTGAAGCACAACAAACAAATGCAAAGAAGTAATTTAAGCCCCTGTGTATGTGGAGGTGAGGTAATTGTTGCATTTTGCTTATAGTTTGATAGCAAAGCTACATCTTTAACTCTGCCACATCAGGGAACATCCTGACTCATGAAGTTGTCTCATCCTATTTGTGCTGCAGTAAGTGACTTAGACCTCCCTGTTAGATTGTTATTATGGGTTTGTTTGTTTTCTCTTCCAAAGGGAATTCCAGAACTCTTTTTTCCTCTTGTGGACTAAGTATTGTCTCAGTATGGAGTCTTCTCTTGGGCCATTTGATGTGTTTTGCATTGTTCTGGGGGAAAGGGAGGGAGGCGAGGTTACTGTCCTACCTGGTTTAATCCTTCTGAAATACTTGCAGCAACAGCCATTTTGGGAAGAATTAGGTTACAATATATCTATAGATCAGATGCTGTAGTAATTCTACAGTAGCAGGGAATCTAAGATGTTCTACATCCCCAAAAGCCAAAAGGAAATGATCCATCTTCTTCTGCACTTCAGGGTTTGTCTCACAAGGAATTTGGTATTCCTGCCAATAGAGCTTATGGCTCTTTCTCTGCGTTAACCTTCATGGCTTGTCTCGGTAAGGAGATCAGCTGTTGGAAGACCAGACAGAGAAAATCTTGGCTCATGGGAAGTTTTAACAAAGAAGGTTGTTTGGGTTGTTTCCCATCCTCTTGGGATACCGAAGGGAAAAGAAAAAGAATTTGTATAATTTACTCATCCACAGTCAGTTCACCATGGTAAAATGTGGAAAATGCGTTTCAGCTTAAGCTGTGTTTGTGGCAATATAAAGCTGTCAAAACAACAGTGTTAAATGTCTATACCATGATGTTCTCAGATGTGCAGAAAAAGTAACTTGGATCAAATCCCAGTGTGTTAAGTGTTTTTACAGGATGCTCTTCCAGGTCCACAAGTCCACTGAGCACAATATTGAATCTCATTTGATTTCTGCCCAGCTGGAGCTCTTGACTGAAGTGGTATTAAGCCTTTTCATTAAAACAGGCTCTGATAGCTTGTTTGTCTGATAGAGCTACATTTTGTATTTGTAAGTTTTGAGCTTTCCTCTAGTGAGACGCTGGACTGTACTCTTAGTTTAAGCAGATAATCTGTTAGTACTTACTTGCTCCTTAAGGCTTGTAAGTAATGTTCTTCTTTGAGCCTTAGAAGTCCAACCCATGCTAGAACTTTTGTGTGTCTTGTATTGGTGTCTGCTAAATAGTCATCATTTTCTGTATAGTGAGTCCTTTTGGTGCTGTTGCATTACTGCTGGCAGAAACTTTTGTCAGCATTAGTGCCTAGAGAAGAGTGGAGATAATATTAGCTTTTGGCTGAGTTTTCAAGTCTGTATTAAGAGATTCAGTGAGTAGTAGGGTGAATAATGCAGATAGAAAATAAGTATTGCAGTTCTGTGACTCTCAAGATTTTGCAAAAGTATTCTTGCAGATGAAGCCTTTTTACATTTCTGATTTAGGATCCACAGAAAACAGTGCAGTCTAACTGCAATTCAAGAGTCACAGATTGTACTGCTTGAAGAAACATGCTGTGTAACCAGAGTTCCTAATTTGTCTTTTTATATGCTTCTACAGGTGTTTGCCTTTGATCACTGCTTCTGGTCCATGGATGAGTCAAACACCACAAAATATGCAGGTAAACTATTTTCCATACATCTGGCAGTGTGAATAATTTGAGAACACATGAGAGTTTGGGTTTGTGTTTTGTGGAAGTTGTTTTTCATTTTGAACTGTGATGTTCAAGTGATTTCTTCACAGAAGCAGACTCCTCATTTTTACAGGGATTGAGTCATCTGAGTGCTGGTGCCTCAGTTCAAAGGAATGCAAGCTTTAAGGTGCCCAGGAGGGGTTTAGGAGGGGTGCTTTTTACATCCAAGCTGTAATGGTCTTTTTTATCTCCTGGCAGCACCTTTTGTGAGGATTTCTTCTGTCACTTAGAATGAAATTTCAGTTCTGCATCAGTGATTTCTTATGACTAATGCTAGTGCTGAACGTGTGTTTTTTCAGTGCTCTGTGTTCCTGTGCATGAGAAGAATAACGCATGTTCTCCTCAGGTAGCGTGCTTGTTTCAAGTCTTTCAAGTCATTTGTAGTCTAAAAGTTCAGATCCCCAATGGTTTTGAGTGCTCAGCTTTGTGACTCCTTCCTCTCAAAAGCTGGATAATCCGGGCAAGACTGTAATCCCAGTAGTTAGTTTTCTCATAACTGGATTTGTGTATTAGCATATTCATACTTCATAAGAGGACTTGTTTTGATAGTGCTGACTCTGAACACTTGGATTTTAAAGCTGTGGTCCATGGTAAGGACGAAAAAAAAAAAGACACTCAATTTAGGTATTCATATTAAGAAGTTCTGTGGCCTGTAAGAAATCTTGAAGGTTGATAGGGTTAATTAGCTCAAAGATTGAGATCAGTGGTCTAATATATGAACTGTCATATACTTATGTTAAAATATATCTCTGACTGCTGTAGTCCCTGGTATCAAATCCCAAATCTTGGGAGTTGCACTTGATCATAGATTCCACTGTATTTCTTGCTTGCCTGAGCAAAGATAATGTTTCATCAGGAAAAAACTTCTGTGTCTGCTTGTCTTTCAGTAACTGTCTTTGCACTGATCATGTGCACTGCACCATATTCTTAGTTCACGTTGGTAGAGTCTGGAGCACACAGTACCTCTATTTGTGTCTGCACACTTCCATTTCTCCTAAAGGAAGGAGGTGATGGTACATACTCAGATCTTGGCTCCACTTGCCTCCAGTGTGCAGGTGGGAGCTGCGTGTTATAAACCCACAGATAGAGAAGAGGGAGACCACAGAAACACCCCTAACCAGTTAAACTTGTTTCTGTCTACAGACAATTTCAGTGGAGTTCTAGGTCTAGCTAGACAGATGTATTAAATACTCCCTGCCCAAAGTAATCTCTGTGAATGCTTAAGTTTAATGTCATTGGCAGGCACAATTAAAAGGAAACATGTATAAAGCTTGAAATCTAAGTCCAGAGTGCTTGTAAATGTAACTAATATATGAGCTTCAGGCTTAAGTAAAATACTTGAAAAATAAAAGTCATGTGAGTCAAATTTAATTACTTGAGAAACACTTTTATCTGTATCAAAGAAATACACCAGAAGATGTGACAGTGAAAGGTTTAACCAGACATTCTCAAGTTCTAGGCTACCCTGTTAGTCATTGCTCTCTGTACGAAACCAAAATGTGCTCATCTTGCATTAGGATGAATAGATGTAGTGTGGTGTATATCACAACATATTAAAGATTTTGTCAGTTGACATGTAGGACATCAGAAACCTCACAGTATGGTGTGAACTGCAGACAGCGTACGTATGAATTCTTTGTTGGCTTAGGTAGGTAACTCTTCCATGTTGGTTTTGGGGCGGTTTTGTATGTCGACAAAACCAAAGCTTGTGCTTTCCTGGAAATGCATGTTTGTTACAGGATCCTTAAAGCTGTCCCACGTGATTATGGGCTAGGTTTAGTTTTCACTTTGCTGATTGATCTACGGTATTACCAGCACTTACTAATATTTTTTGCACAAGAGAGAGGTTCTTGTTTGGATCAAGTTCATTGCTTAATTGGGTAATTGGTTACAACTTTCAGGCTGTGGGGGAGCAGAGCTGACCCTGAAATGGGATTAGCCATCTTCTTCTCTTACAGTTTACTCTGTGAGATGTCTTCAAATTTGTTGGCTGAACATAAGGTTTACTTTGTACTTACTTTCTTTCTGAATTCGTGTTCAGGAAGCACAAGGGATCTTATTCCATCTTGGAAGTTACCTTCTCTTTCCAGAATTTGAAAACACAAGAATTGTTGCTATTGGTAGCAGAATTGATTTCTTAGCAGTTTTGATTTTTTTTTTTTTTTTTACTGAAAAATTGGGTTCTAAAATTCTAAAATGATCCATCAATCTCAGGATAGTGAATAGTGAAGGTAACCTTCATATGATGTAACATACCTAGAGGGGATCTTTGCAGCTGTCCTTGCTGGACTGTATCTCTTAAAGCCAAGAGGGAGTCTGGAGCATAGAAGAGGAGTAAGCCCTTTACAAGACCTTTGTGTAAGTGTGCTTTGCTTTCAGATGCTGTAGGAGATGGAGGCTTTTTAACAACTTGGTATCGCATCTTAAGGATTGCAAGGTCCGGAACCCCCTCTGAATTGCTTTTACGACTGAAAAGGAAGTGTTCATAATCGATGTTAAAGTGGATGGGGGGGTGGTGGTGGTGGTGTTGTTTTTTTGTTCATTTTGGTTTGTTTTTGTTTCTTTTTTTAATTCAATGAGTTAGCAGGTAGATGGAGGATTACTCTGAATACTGATGCTCTGGGCTTCTGAATAATTTGTGGCTGTGTTGTTCCAAGCAAGGAACAGTTACAGTCTTTGGGTTTGTGCTGTTCATCAGATGCTAGCTCCTGCACCTCTTTTGACTGTTTAATTCTGAAAGACATAGTTGGGTACTCAGTGAGAATATGAACCTCTTATCAGAAAAACAAAACAAAAATAGGTCAATGAAATAAATTTTTGAGGAGAGAAGGAAATTTGCTTCTAGGATAGAATGATTTTGCCTTGGTCTAGAAAAGGGCTGGAGCTTTGCCTTACAGGCTGCAGGAGAGGTATTTTGAGAGTAAGCAGAATAACTTCTTACTCCTGTCTGTTTTTTGACTTGAATAGTTCAAGAATCAGTTCATGGATAGCACCTGCTTGTCTTGAACAGCTCACAGATACAAATAACAGCTCAGCATTTTGGTGGAGAGGAGGACATTGAGAAATTCTCAGAGTTGAGAACAAAGAATTCTTTGTTCTAAGCCTAGACAACAGTAAGAGCCTATTGAAGTCTGCAATGAAGTGGATTTTTAAAAGGAAGGAAAAGAAACCCTTCAGTTTGGGAAGGATTCAGGAGACGCTATAAATAACTACCGTGGCACTTGGGCAGGTCCATTCCAAGGAACCCGTGCTGTATCAACTTGTTGGTGGATTTTTCTGAAATTCCGTAAGCTGCATCACATTTGGCCTGAAATCTCAGTTCTGTGTTTCTGCAGGCTGCGTTGCCCTGAAAGGCTGAACACCTGACTTTGGGCTAATATTTAATTTTATAGGAGATACGTGTGCTGACTACTGCTCTTTTAGCAGCTCTTTTAAAAGGAAACAAATTGCCTTAAAGAACTGTATCCTTCTGCCCTCATGAGAGATTGTAAATTTTTGTCAGGCATGAGTGTCTGTCTGTAATTCTGACTAATATTTAAGCTGTTACACGGGAGAAACCATCCCTTTCTTACTGTTCCCTTGACTTTTTTCTTCTGCTTCCCATTCCCCTTTTTATTTTTTTAAGAGGAGCCTCTCTCCACATGGTATGTCGGGCTTAGTTTCATGTTACACAGCTGATATCCGACATACACGTTTTGGGGGAAACTTACTCAGTGCGGCTTTAGTGCTGTATGGGTCAGGCACTTGAGACAGACATTACAGTACCTAATTTGAAGCACTGGGGAAGTTTTAGTGGATTAAGGCTTCTAACATTAAAGACTCCAGTGGTTTGTCAGTACTGTAGTATTAGGCTGTAGTGGTTAGATGATGCTAGCTGTTGTGCTTTTAGATTCTTGTTAAGGTGAACCATAAGCATCTTTTTTCCCATTTTAAAGAGATTCTTTAAATACTGTTATCTAGCAGAGCTCCTAGTAATTCTGATCTCCGCAGATCAGGTTTTATTGTAACTATTAAGTCATGGAAGCAGCTATGATTTATTGCTATCAAGATTTGCTTATTAAAATGTTCTGGCTTAGAGATTAAGCCCTTAAGAGACTTGATTTTTCAGTGTTGTACGTAACAAGTTGTTACTTGGTTTTAGGTATTTTTGCTGTGTAAGGGAGGGGGTTTCGGGAATGGCAGCAATGTGTCATAATGTTGCAGTCAGAACCTGGCTGGATGACTCTGTGTTAACATGAGACAATTATGCCTATTTCAGGTTGACAGGTTGTTGTGAACTAGAAATACTGGACATCTAAAAACCCTACACTGAAACATATTTTAGTTACAGTACAACTTGAATGTGTTTGTGGCTAAATGGGCAGCTCTTGGGAAAGGCAGCAACTGCCTTTTTAAAAGGGAGTTTTGTTGGAAAGGGAGTGGCCCTCCTTCCTCCCCTCCCTTTTCTTTCTTCTGCTGTTTGTCACCAGTCAGGCAAACTTGAGAATGTTTAAGCTTTATTTGTAAATAGCTTAATTTTGCAGATTGTGAGAAGGGGTCCTAGGGTTTCTCTGCAATGTGGAGGTTCCACCAGCTGCACTGTCAAATTGGATTTTCTGACAGGGGCTTCAGGAACTGTAAGGGGATGATTTGGAGGAAGAGAAGGGGAAAGAACATAGAGATGTTAGAGAGAATAATTTAATATCTTGTTCTGAAAATTCTGCTTTGTGCTTTTGCTTGTTAGGCTATGTATTTATGTTTCTGTTTTCGGGGGCTTTTAAGTATCTTACATGTTCTCCAAATTTAAATGTTCCAATAATTCATACTGGCTTAGAGATTTCAACTCTGATTTCTAAGATTTTTGCATGCAGCTCTATGGGTAGATAATATGAAGTCTTTATTTTAGGTTTCTTAATAATTTAAGAGCCACTATTTACATGTGCACTGCCATACTTTGCTACCTTTGTTTTATATTGTTTTCTGTTGGAATACCCAGCCATTTCAGTAGGTAGAGAACATATAAAAAAAACTTTTTAGCTTCCAAGTACCATGCTAAATACCCTTGATACATAGTGATAACACAGGCATGGCATTTGAAAGTTCCAGGAATGTAGGTTAAAAATGTAAATCTGAGAGGAGAATGGGTTTCCTTTAGCTTTCAGGTAAGTCACAGATACCATTTTGAATGCTGAAGTCTTCAGTATCTGTAGTGTGGTTACTGCAACATTTGTTATCTTGGTTTATATATTTATGGAAGAATGTCAAGAGCATGTCAGAGTGATGAACATGTGAAAATCATATAATCATCAAATGGTTTGGGTTGGAAGGGACCATAAAGATTATCTAGTTCCAAGCCCCCCCCCCCCCCCCCATAGAACTAGATGGAAGGAACTAGCCTGCCACTAGACCAGGTTGCTCCAAGCTCCATCTAACCTGGCCTTGAACACTTCCAGGGAAGGGGCAGCCACATCTTCTCTGTGCCCTCATAGTGAAGAGTTTCTTAGGACTGAAAATACTCAGTCCTAAGGGCTAACGGAGAGATTCTTGGGTCAGTCTCCTCCTGGAAGTGGCAGCCTGAGAGATTGAGTTATTCGTTTAACCTATCAAAGAGTTACTGTATTCCGCCTACTGTTAGCATCAGGCTTGTTGTTATGCTTGTCAAAATGTGCAGATAATGTCTTGAGGCTGTGAAGACACAGCTGTACAACTTCATTGTCTGGTAAATGCGGAAACGATTTTCTTGTTGTCTCGATGTACACCTTCAGAACTGAGTGGGCATCCATCAGTGTTTCTCAGGTTTTGATTAGCAACAGTGATCGCTAGCAGTGTCTTCGTAGGCTTTCATGCCTTGCAGCATTAGGGGCACTGCCACGTGGGCCATAACTAGAGGTACAGGGTATACAGCAACACTGTTAATCTTTCTCACTGATTCCAGGTTGACAGTCTTGCTCTTTAAACTAAAGGAAACAAGATTTTTTTAGGCTGTCATCTGTAAGGAGAATTCACCGGACTTAGCTCCCTAGTCCTTGAAGGTACGAGCAGACAGAAGATCCTGCCTGGTGAGAACTGGCAGCTTGTCTGCTTACCCTGTGTACTTACCAGCCTTGGGTATGCTCTCCCCAGCTTGGGCTGACTGCATGTCTGTGGGTCACACAAGGCTTGCCCATGTTCTGAGCAGAAGATGGGAGAGGGGATGGGTGTTTTGGTGTCAAGCCTTTAGTTGCCTCTGTAAGAGGCTATATGGTCTTAGCCAGCTGGAAGATTGGGAAACCTTGTCTAAAATACAATAAAGGTTGGGGTAGGGGAAATCTTTCTGTTAACTAAATATGGTTGGTTTTTTTTCCTGTATTTCTCCCTTTTACTGTAAATTAAGTTAGAATCAGGTGAAAACTTCTGCTTACCTCTAAACACTAGGTGTCTGTGGAAGAAAAGTTCTGTAAGCAAAAGTATTAATTGCAGGTGATATAGGTTTATTTAGCAAACAAAAATGCATTAGTGTAGACAATGGAACTACATTATTTCTTTTGACAGTAAGTGCCCATAAACATAGTTCCATATAATACAGCTCTTTAAATTGGTTTGCAAACCTACTAATTAAATTTGGGGGAGAAGCAGTGAGGTTTCTTAATGAAAAATAACCAAATATTTTGGATGATATGCTGTTACCCTCAACAGCGCATTGCATTAGCAAATGCGTAAAATATCCATGATTGATGTTTAACATCTTGCAGTCTTTTCTTTTAGTGCACTTAAAAACAAATCTTATTTTATGCCATGGCAATTTGTCTGGTTACTGTAAACATCACTCTATAATGCCCCATTTGTCTATGCTGGTTTTGCTGAGCTCTTAAAACCTGTTATAAAAATACCATTTTAGAATTATGTATCTGTGTCTGACTGGCTCTGTGTTGACTGTTTGAAAATTATTTTATTTTCCTGAAAAATTAAAAATAATCCAGCTTTGCCTGTGAGGTTCAGACCTGTTTTATTCCCTGATACTTAGCCGTAAGGGATTCTGTAAGTTATCTTGCGGTTATCATGACTGTGCACAGTTTTACAGTGTTTTGGTATCTGCTGGGTTTTTTTGCTTGGGAAATGTGAAGTTTACTGGTTTATTGCTGGTCAGAAGGTTTTTTCCTCTTCTGAAAACTGGTTTTGTTCTCCACTCATAATTATTATGGAATATATATACTTTTACTAATTATACTCTCCTTCAGTCTTTGCTTGATGTTTGCATTCTTGCTCAGCAAGATAGTAAGTGGCTCCCTGCTTCTTTGATATTTGGTAACTTCAAAATGGGCCCTCAGGAGGTGGGTGGAAAGCAAATTTTTCTGTGTTTTATGTTCTTATCTCCCACTGATATATTTTCATCATTGATTCTTCTGTATTTTAACATTTTCTATAGCTGTTTCCGGTTTGTTTGAACAGTGCTGTCTCAACATAGGTTTGGAATGAGAAGTGAATGAATGTGTATGGGGAAGGAGATGGAGTTATTTCAGAGTACAGCAGATTCTCTTCTATGTTTAAGTCCTGTATTCCTGAATTGAATTCCGTTTCTGAACTGTGTTAATCAGAAGCAGTGACACTTTTTAGAAAATCAACTGGAAGGATACACAAAGACCATTTAATAGGGCATCACTGTTTTGGGTTGTTGTTTTTTTTTTCTTTATAGCAGAAGAGAAATTAGATTACAGTTAAAGGAAAATAAAAGTAATGTAGTACTTGTAGTTCTAGTTACATGCCTGTAAATCATTCCACAGGTGGTTCCGCAGGAATTTTCTGGGCTACCAATTATTCAAGGATAATGGACTGTAAATATTCTCATATAATGTATAAATTTATAGTTAATTTTTTTTATGTAAGTATGTTCCATTTTGGGAACTATGGAAGTCTTTATATCCACTGTACAAAATCATTTCTTGTAACTGACAAGTGCTGAAAATAACTTAACAAAATGAGAGATGCAGTGATCATAGCTGTTCAGAAAGTCAGCAGGCAGTGCATGTAAGATTAAAACAAAACACCAGAAGCTGTATAAATACTGCCCTTAGCTCAGCTCTGCTTGTTTTGAGTGTACACAGCTGATATAATTCTCTGATCAGAACTCAAAGTAGGCAAGCCATTGACCCTCTTCATGGTGTACAAATTGTGGGCTTTCCTATTAAAAAAAAATAAAACAAGAAAAGATCATCCACTGTGCCTGTTTTCATCTTCTACATGTAAAAGATTGAAGTGCATCTAAAATTTGCCTGGCACAGGGAGACAGTTTTCAGACTATAAAGTTCTGCAGCTGATGTTTCAAACTTGGGATTTGGCAGAATACATCCTCAAACAGCCCTGTTGAAAGTCTTGCAGCCACCTAATATACATTTCCTTCCTGAATGTCGTTAGAGTGAGTGTCATCTTGGTTCCAGCATCACTTTGTCACGGAGTGAATCATAATAGCTTATGGTGAGACTTGAGGCCAGTTCCCAAGAGAACGACCACTACTGTTTCTAGCATGGTGTTTGTTGTACCTTTAATATCCTAGTTCACTAATGTGTTACATTGCAATTCAGTTACAGGACTCTTTTGGTTTTAGTTTTTGAATAAGGAATGTATATTAATTGCAAAATTTGCACTTAAATAATACAAAATTTAGACATCTTTTATTTTCTAAGCATTCAACTTATGACACTTTCCAAAGAACTGCTCCCTTCACAGGAAAATCAGCAATATATTTAAACACACTAGTTTCAGGTGGTGGTTTTGAACTTGTCACTCAGTTGTATGTGGAATCATTTGTTTGTTCATCAGTGCACTCAATAGTATAAATAATTTGCAAACCTTTTTTTTTTTTTTCTTATTTCCAGAAAATTTCAATCTGTTAGTCCATTTAAAATAGACTTTAAAATACTTATTTTCTAGGTCAAGAAGTGGTGTTCAAGTGCCTTGGAGAAGGAATTCTTGAAAAGGCCTTTCAGGGATATAATGCTTGTATTTTTGCCTATGGACAGACAGGTGAGTCTTGTGTGCTGAAGAGGAAGAGCACTTTTCATGCACATGGGAAATGGGATGAACAAAACATAAATATTAATCTAGATAATATTTAAAAATTGTACTTCAAAATATCACGATGTTAAATGCCAAACATTTAGCACAGTCAGTGACAATATAAAGTTCTTAAAGCAGCTCTGCAAATCTGTTCTAGTTGGTACCTTTTGAGGCTGCTTTCAAAGCCTGAAAGGAGTAGTTCATACCAAAGGCTCATTCAGTCTGTAATGTTTGAGGGTGTTCAAAGGGGGCCCAAGCAACAGCCTTGCTGAAAGAAAAACCATTTAAGATAATTTTCCTTTTTGTTTTCCTGTACCTTGGAGTCCAAAGAGCAAGTTATCTGTCTGGAATAGCCTGTCCTGTTGTTCTGATATGTGCTTCCGGAGGAATAAAAAGAGAATTAAAACGTGCTTCATGAACAAATGAGTAGCTCAGAAACTACATTCTAAAGCATCTTCTTCTCCTTTTTTCCTCTAGGTTCAGGAAAATCCTTTTCAATGATGGGCAATGCAGAGCAGCTGGGTCTGATCCCACGGCTCTGTTGTGCTTTATTTCAGAGAATCTCTGTGGAAGAAAATGAATCTCATACATTTAAAGTTGAAGTATCCTATATGGAAATCTACAATGAGAAAGTCAGAGATCTGCTTGACCCAAAAGGGTGAGTAGCTTCGCTCTGTCCCACAGCCATCCTTATTTTTTTCTGAAACTATAAAAGTAGAAATCCGCTTGAAAGTTCTTGAGAAGTTGCTTTGGGTTTTTTTTTCCCGACTGTATGTTCACAAGCCTTCTTTAGAAAAGATTAGATATCAAGCACTAGAAAAAATATCCATGTGAAGCTTATATGTAAAGTAGTAATTGGTGTGGATCGATCTAAATATTGCGGTACCATTGAATGATGCAAGCAAATAATACATGAACAATGTACAAGTGAATTCTGGGATGTTTTTGTCATATGATCCAGACCATATTCAGGCGTGAATTTTCATCAGCTAGAAAGAATTCAAAACTTATTTACAACTTGATTCTCATGGGTTAGATGTCAAACTTTTTCAATGTGGAAAAGTAATACCTCAGAATTTACCTGGCATTCTTTCGCCCATTTTGTCTATGCAGAAATACTGATTAGGCTCTCTGGCTTGGAAATGTCTAGACAGGAAGTAGTTTTGATTTTGATTTTTTTATTTATTTTTTTTATATGAGCATTGATTGTATGTGGTGTGTATTTTGATTCTTGAACATAATTGCAGTAGGTGCGGAAGTATGCAAGTCAGTTAAAAAGACAGGTTTAAGACTTATTTCATATATGTCAATAAGGTGTAGAAAATGCAAGAATTGAAGCAAATTGCTGGGGGGGGGGCAGAGCAGAAGATTTTCTTGTTTCCTTTTTTGTAAGCATTCTTTCTGCCTAATAAGGAATCTCAGGTTTTGTTCTAGCCACAAATACTGGGGTGGAAGGATGTGTTAAAAATAATCCGTATATATATATTAAAAGTGGTTAGATTAATTTGAGTCTTTATTGTTAATTTGAGTTTAAAAAATTTATAAGACTTTTTTTCTTCCTGTTACAATTAAAGGCATAAATTGACTTCTACTATATAGAAGATTTTTATCATTTCATACTACAGTTTTTGTTTTTCAAAAAAGTTCATTTTAGCGGGTTGCGTGTAAAGTCTCCTTTATTTCATAGGAGTCGGCAGTCCCTTAAGGTTCGAGAGCACAAAGTGTTGGGACCATACGTAGATGGCCTGTCTCAGCTGGCTGTTACAAACTTTGAGGTAAATCTAAACCAATGAGAAGTTGATAAGTAACATCTTTTATGTAAGCAGTAAGAATATTACAAGAGATAAACGAGTGTCTATCCAGACATTTTGGTTCTTGGGTGCATTTATGGTGTCTGGCAATTGCAAAGATCTTCTCTATGCTTCACGAGTATTTATTTTATGTAAAAGCATTGGAATTGCCTTTATGTTGGTTTAAAATATAATAGCGGTATTTTGCTGTTTTCAGTGCATGCAGCCTACATCAAGAACACAGTGTCTCCTTTGCACATGAAATACAAGGCTTCCAAAATAAGAATATTAGTCTTCCAGCATGAATTCATTTTGATTTTGTTGTTGAACACAGCCTCTGCTTTTATACAGATGTATTGCATGAGAGGCTACAACATAGCTTTTATAATTCATAAATTAAATCATGACAGCATCTGAACCCACTTGAGTTGCCAAAACATATTCAACTAAGTCAGTAATAAGTCTACTAATAAGTAGAAACCAATGAACTACTGTAGCTACAATGGAAATAATTAAAGTGGTGCAGTTTTTGAATTGTGTAGGCTTCTTTTTATGAGGAAGTTAATTTGTTAATGTTGGTTTTTAAAAAACATTCATGCTCTCTGTAGCATTATGTGGGAACCATTTAGCTTTTTAATTGGGATTTTTGTTTTTCTGAAGCATCTGTGCATATTATAGAGCAATAAAAACTGCTTTTGCAGCTCTTGATGGTGAAATGCATGCTTTGAAAACACACCTTTTTTTCAAATTCTAGAAAATTCTATTCATAATTAGTTTTTGGCTGATGACTTTTATGAAACTGTGTTGGCAGACTCAACAAGCACATGTATCAGACTTGGCATAGTCATCTTTGGTTTTATATATCTGGGAAGGTCCAGGCTCCAAGTGAGGTAACCCTTTGGGCCAATTAAATGAAGATAGTATTAGTGCAGTTCAGTGAAAAGGTGCATTGTGTTCACTTGTGTAAGTTGATCTGTGCTGGCCTGTTTATGGGCATTAAACGATGTGATTTATAATGTGGATGTGGTCAACATATTTTAGAAGCAGGTAAGAAGAATGTGCATTGCCTGTAGTTGCAAGGGGTTTTAAGCGTAACACTTAAAGCAGACGTGATCTATCATCAGTCTGTGGAATTGCATATCCCCTGTCCCTGTACATCTCAGAACGTGCGAAGAATTTTCTCATTACTTCTGCTTTCCCTTCCTCCTCTGTCCCACACGTACACACCCTTCCATCTAGATGGGGATTTTGTTCAGCAAGCACGGTATGTGTGTTTATCCTAGCGTCACTTTTTACTCTTTTTGCTCTAGGATATTGAGTCACTGATGTCAGAGGGAAACAAATCACGAACAGTTGCTGCAACCAACATGAATGAAGAAAGCAGCCGCTCTCATGCCGTATTCAATATTATAGTGACTCAAACACTTTATGACCTGCATTCTGGTGTATGTATTTCTGATGATTAGTTATGAAGTCATGGTGAATTCTTCCTTCCTTCCTTCCTTCCTTCCTCTTACACATTTGTTATCTGTTTAGCCATGCTTCCACATTTAATGCCATGGGATTCTAGTAATCAAAGCAATACTAGCAAGACCATAGTATTGAGAGAACCCTGGAAGAGTGAGGAAGCACACCAGATAAAGCAAACAGTTGGATCACTTCTTAATATCGTATTGTTACCATGAAACCTGTCTTGGGTCTTAACTGTTGCTTAGGTCTTAACTGTTGCCATGTTTTCATGGCCTGCTCTGCCAGTAAGGTTGTTGGTATTACCATAGAGCTGATTCTGGTTCATTAGTGCTTCATTCCTTATTACAAGATAAATGAGTGACTCTTAAAGAGCTATAAAGCAGTTCCTTCTTGTCTTATATCTTGAATTTGGTACTTTAACCTGCATTATTATGGAGAAAAGTATTTCATGGTGCCAGTGCCAGATGTGTTAGCCCTTTGTGCCAGTGTTTCTTAGCTGTTGTTTTTCCATGTCCCACCTGCACAGAATTCTGGAGAGAAGGTCAGCAAGGTCAGCCTGGTGGATTTGGCTGGGAGTGAGAGAGTGTCCAAAACAGGAGCTGCAGGAGAACGCCTGAAGGAAGGCAGCAACATAAACAAGTAAGACATTGGCATATGCAGGTTGCAGGGCTTAATCTTTGTAAGAATCAGTTGTTTTCCTGGCCACCTCTGTTGGTGTGCTTGTCACAAGTCAGTTCAAATGAGAGACCTCATCAGAAGCAGCTTGTTACAGCTTTTTCAGCTGCTCCATGCTGAACACTGTGTTTCTTTACATTGGTATAGGGACCCTGAGTCATACTTGACTCAGATGAGGTCTATATGAATTTTATCTGGAAAAAGTGACAGCAGCACTCTTTAATTAAGTATATACCTTTTGTGATTCATTTATACACCCTGTCCCCAGGCTCATGTGTTTTGTCTCATCATCTGCTCAAGGAAGAATGCAAAGTTGCAGAGTTGAATGGCTTTGTTCCAACACGTATTAAAATATGTAAGGGTATAATTCATAGTTTAAGAAAACCAGCTCAGAATGAAGCTGTGTTAGTTTAGCATTGCCTTGAGCATTTGTACTCAAGCAATGACAAGTTTCAAGGCACTTTTTTGCTGTAATTACTGTGTTACTGCCCAAAAGCAAGAATTTAGCACAATATTACTGCTGTCTTAAATATACTAGTTTTCCTGGGAAAGAGAGAGTTCAACTGTTATGTTAAAAGCCACTACTTTTTCAATGTAATTTTTAAAATATTACAAAATATTTTGGTATTTTAAGTCAACAATGACAGCACAAAAGAGTGCTTGAACAGCATTCATACTTTAAATGATTTAAAATTACCTCTTTTTAGAGTTTGAACATGTTTACTCTTTCTAGCTTAATTTCTAATTTACTTTGTGGTTAATATATCGTATTGTTAGCCACAATTGAGCAGTCCTTGTGAAACAAAACTGTGCCTCTGCCCAATGGCAGGTATTGCACCTTTACCCCACAGGTTACTAGTTAAATTCAGATTGGGTTTACTACAAACTGTATTTTGCATAAACAAAGGTGAAATTAAATGTTTCTTTCAAATTCTCGAGGAAGAATTCAAATGCCGACTCTCCTGACAGCTGTTAACAAAAGTTGGAAGTGTATTTATACATACAGAAAGACTTTCTCTTTCCTAGTAGGATGTTTACTCAGTGTTAAACTTTTACAGTACTGGTGCAGTAGGGGAAGGTTGTTCTGCCCATGCTGAACCTCTTTGACAATACAGGACTTCAGATGCAAGCACCAAACTTTTCTGTAAAAGCTATTTTAAAAAGAAAATGGACACCTCTACATTTTCTCACCAGTTAAATTCTAGTGTAATATAAATTTGAATTTTGTAGTCCATTTATTAAGCGCCCTTTATTTGAAAACCCTTTTGGAACTCGTAGGCAAAAGCGAATTCTTAATGCTGTACTTGGTGTCTTCTGTTTGATTTTTCCTGTCACTAGGCACTTTATTAAAGTCTGACTTTCATTGGAAGCCTCAAAATTGGTATGCATGTTTTATCAGACTTGTTCCTCTGAGAGCATTGTATATGGTGTTCTCTTGGGTGTGATGCATCTTATTAGGGAAAGTCAATATTTTCTGGAGTGATACAGTATAAACCTTATACCTTACTGTGCCAGTTATTTTTTTTTATTATTACTTTTTATTCTTTCTTGAAGCAGCAGTAACATGTATTGGTAGCGTGTTATGTTTAGTGAGCTCAAAAAATGGAGCTGCTGAAATTACCTGGCAAATAAATCTGCTTGTGCTATGTTTTATTGCCTTGCACAAAAACATGGAAATTATGTACCTGTTTCTGTATTTACAAGGTAGGGAACAAGTACACTCAGCTGTGCATACCAAAACTGCATAGTGTGACATTCTGCCAGTCCCTGCAGGTGTCTGCCATTTGTTTCTGATGAAACCTGGCTGGGGCCCTGGTAACTGCCACTTCGGTCCCACAAATCATCCTCTTTCCTATCTTGGGACAGCATGTTGCAGAGGGGATGCTATGGATTGCACTTCCACTTCCTGAAACAACGGAGAGTTGTGTCATTTTATTAAAATCTTCATAAAGTTGTTGTAAAGGTTACTTCTGTTTTTTCTTAGAGCTGATGAGGAGTTTCCTTGGTGAAGATACTGGGCATCTGCTCTTTATTGTTGAGAGTTCTGGTGTCTTGCCATACTTCATAGGAAAGCTGTATGTGCTTGTTCCTCCCCAGATGTGCTAGTTCTCATACAGAGTGTAGAAACACAGGTGCTTAACAACTGTTTGTGGTGTAGTCAAAGAAAATCTGGAATACAATAGTAGGAGGAAGCAGAATAAACAAACTTTCAATTAGTGGCCAAGAAAAGCACTTTCTGTGAGCAGTCTGCAATTTTAACTCTGATTAGCAAAATCGTAGCAGTTGTCTTTTAAACTTGAGAATGCAAAAAGAAGTACTTAAAAGGTAGGTGGAGGAAGGAATGGGTTGAAACAGGTCTGGCTCCAAACTGATTTTAGGGAGGGTTTTTTCTTTTATTGTATTCAGAGTTAACTAATAATAGGGTGGATTCTGCTCATTGAAAAATTTGGGGGTAAATTGTACAGAAGTGGTGTCATTTATGGACAGAGCTGTTCCCTGTAGTGAGGAAGCACCACTTCACTTTGAACACGGCTGACCCAGGCTGGTGGGGGAAGTGTGCAAACTTCCCCACCGCCTGCTAGCAAGGTCAGCCAGGTCATGCCTAAGGAATAGGGACAAGGAGGACTGAAAGTGAGCAGAAATGGCACCTTCCCATGCTCTTGCATGACATAAATTCACTGTGCTGCTTCTGAACTGCCTCAGTCTGCACTATGGGCTTAAGCCTTCCAGTTGATTCATTGTGTAAGTAGTGAGAGATAGGATCAGAGTAATGATGGATCTCTGATGCATCGTTTAGCATGAAGCAAAGCAGCTGATGAGTCCTGTAATTATTTTGTTGAGCAGCCATTTCTTTTACTGCTTTCCTTAAAGTCTTTAAATGGCTTTGTATTATCAAATCTCAAGCAGAATACATAAATGACTCCAGTTTGGTTTTTATTGCAGATGTTAATAGTCTTAAAATCAGTATTTATAAGGAGCAGAAACATTATCACATCTTTTAATTGTGTGTTAATAAACTGTAGCTTATAATTTCCTGTTTATTAAAATGCAGTGCCCATAACTCAAATTAGTGTTGCAGCCCTGTTGTGAAATATTTTTAAGGGGCAGGCATTTTTGAATCCCTGTTCTTCCTGTCTTCCTTCTGACTGTCTCTTTTGTCCCTTTCCCTCTGTTTTTTGGCTTTGGTTCTCACATTTCCCCTCATTTAAAGATGAGAAAAAGGAACCTCAGGAAAATAAGCTACGGTGATTTTTTAACATTATGTCCCTTGAAGATGGACTCCATTGGAGTGTGCTGGTGGTACTTTTCAGCTGTGCTGTAGGAGGTTGTTATGGAGCAGCATAGCGCTTCTACTGTTTGCTCTCTCATATTTAGCACGCTGTCATCTCTGTCTGTGGAGGCTGGAGGCAAGAACCAATTCTCCCACCCCCAGCCACCACCCACAAGGTTTCAGAGATTGTTAGACTTCTGTTTAGGTCACAAACTAAAGCTGTCCTTTTTGCTATGAATTTTTCAAAGGTGGATTGGAAAATTGTCCTATAAACAAATTTACAAAGTAGAGTGCTTTCTGGGAGACCAGATTGCATAGCCTCTCCTTAAATTTCTTTTTCTTTCAATTTTGCTTTCAGGTCAATGTTGTCTTTGTGCCATATGCAATATGGGACATCTTTTGTGACATATGTAATGGTTCTTATTACCTTACCCTCAGATACCTTCCTTGAAATAGTCTTCTGCAACATTTCTGTCATTTTTGAAATGTCATTTCTGAACCAGTGGTAGTTACAAGCAGCAGTAAGGCCCATTTACAGATACTGTGCAAATTCTGCTTATTAGCTAAAATAGTGCTGCTACTTTGGAAAGAAAACTCAAAAGGATGGAGTGGAACAGTAAAGTTAAAGATTTATTTGACTATCTAATTGTGATGCTGCCGAAGTTTTCCTTGGTAGTTACAGAGAGTAGCTAGATATATGGGCACGAACATGACAGCAGTATGCTCTTGGGCTTCAGCATTGTCTGTTTTAAAACCCTTGAGGCATCTGTTTAATGTTCTCAGGCTCCTGAACAAGCTTATTATCTTAAACATACTCACCCCAAGAGCCCCGATGTCATTTAAAATTTACACAGGGTTGTTTAACAATTGGATTATATAATGCACATATGCTTTGCACAGATTGCTAAGACAGTTACCCCTCTTGATAGAAGTGGTACATGCACAAAATAACAAGTTATCTCTATTTTCTTCACGACTCAAGTGATGTTTGGGATGTGGCTGTCTGCTAAACTATTCTGGGGCTTTTGTCTTTCATGAATGTGCAATGTTTTTGTATCTGGGAGATTGGTCTGTTCCCCCCACAAGAAGCTAGTGGGGCTCTACCTCAGTTATAAAACCCCATTTATCAATGGACCTCCTAATCAGTCTTTTCTGATGAGCAGTCTTCCATTGTTGTCTGATGTCTGATTAGTTGCTGGCTCATCAGGCAAGCTAGTTCTCCTGGGCCATAACTGGCTGTGTCTTGAGGATGCTTCCTTATAGCTAGAGAATTGTTCAGTTTTAGTCTGGTTTTGAGCCAGTGCTGTTAAAACATGGTTCCTAGAGATGGAGGACTTGTGCTGTGCTGCCAGCACTGACTTGTAAGAGTGTCACGAGGCAGTTTCCAGGATAGAAAGATTTTTAGTCTCTGAGAAAAAGTAATTCTTCCAAATGTGTAACTTTAATAAATTGCCCTGTATTCAGCAATGGGTTAGCTGATCTCCTGTGGTAATTTCCAACTTTGGTTATGCTATGATATTTTAAAAATTGGGATGTGTGGTTCTGCAGAGCACAAATTAAAATCTTTAGGAAATCCTTTTTCTGTGTTTTATTGAATGTACATTTGGAATATGTGTTAAAGCTGTGCTACTGTGTTACATTTATAGATCACTTTCAACACTGGGCTTGGTTATATCATCACTTGCTGACCAAGCAGCAGGGAAGGGGAAGAACAAGTTTGTGCCTTACAGAGACTCTGTACTCACTTGGCTTCTCAAGGTAATTAATATTTTCCATTCACCCTGTTCACAAGATGTCAGCTTAATAGTTTATAGGATTGTTGTAGCATACCTTAGTGTACGTGGACTTTTCATCGTTTCTTACAGAAATGAGCTACAAAGCTCTCTTAGCTATAAGTTATTCCAGACATGTACGTGGATCTTGTGTGAATTCTATGTGAAGTCTTATTTGGCTGTTTTCAGTTGTGGTGGAATCAAAGCTGGTGGAGGTGGCTGGAAATGTTTATGGATCATACTAGTTAGTTTATAACCTTTCAGTATCTAAATAGGAGCCTTTGTATTTTAAGTATCTTTGTAAAGCTACTGTATAGTCCCAGAACAGTCTTTAACCCTCAGACTTTCTGTGGATGTACTCTACAGGACAATTTGGGAGGAAACAGCCAAACTGCCATGATAGCCACTATTAGTCCAGCAGCAGACAACTACGAAGAAACGCTCTCTACTCTGAGATACGCAGATAGAGCCAAACGGATAGTTAATCACGCTGTGGTGAATGAAGATCCAAATGCTAGGGTCATCAGAGAACTACGTGAAGAAGTGGAAAAGCTGAAAGAACAGCTCTCGCAAGCTGAGGTAACATTAGTCACAGTACAGTGTAAACTGAGTTTCCCAAGGAAGTGTCAAACTCTGGCTGGAAGACTAGCTTTCTGTTTAAGTCTTACAAAATGAGGAAAGGAAGAGTCTTGCACTTTGGATTTTTTGGATGGGTTTTTTTGGGTTGTTTGGTTTTGTTTGTTTGTTTTGGGGTTTTTTTTGTGTTTGTTTCTTTCGGTGTTGTTTTTTTTTTGGTCTTTTTTTTTTTTTTTTTTAACAATTAACTTTGTTTCCTGAAATAAATCCAACAAAATGTTTGCTTGTCTTTAATCACTTTTAAATGAGGACAGCACTGTACTGATGGTGACCCTTGTCAGAATTGTCTACTCTTGGAGACCTTCATGTCAAGCAACAGTTGATGCAGCACAAATAAGCTTCCTACAGCTTCATTATGTAGACTTATTAGCAGCCTTTTTTTTTTATTTTTTTTTTTTTTGCATTGGTGAACTATGTAATTTTATAATGTCAAATGGAAAAATGAAAAGCTGTGAATCTGGTATTGGACCACAAAATGTTTAGGAGACTTCTTGACATTCGTAAAAAATTGATTAAGAAATAGTGAAAATCGCAGCACTGAAGCCATCATCAATTTGCTTTTCTGCCTTAACAAATAACACTGTGTGACTGCTGCTTATCTTAGATGTATACTTCAGATTCAACAGTAAAGTATCAGAGGAGGATAGCTTACTTGGTGCTCTCTGGAGAAATCAGGCACTGCACTAGGAAAATGTTTTCAGTCTTTTCAGGCAAGCCACAAAGTACTGGTGGAAAAAGAACAGAAGTGTATCTGAGGGTAAATGTGTGGTGTTTAAATTTCACATTCATTTAAGGAATAGCGTTCCTCACATGAACAATTCGTTACAGGCTGAAATGGGAAAATAGGCCTTACAAAAAAGGAGCCATTCACTTTATTCTTAAATAAAAATCTGTTCTAACCCCATATTTTAAATTACTGTAGCATATTATTATGTTGGCAGACTGTGGCTGAACACAATCAGTAGGAAGGTATCCAAATTCTTACTATTATTATATTTTTTTTAAGTATTTTCTCTTACACCTTCTGTTAAAAACAGTTACATAGAACCAGCCAGCCTGTTGAATTGTTACTTGGCACTGGATGTGTTCAAGCCCTTTGCTTTTGTTTCCTGTTATGAAATCAGAAGCCTGTGTTACCTCCAGAGCGTGCCTTCCTTCAAAGGTCATCAGTGGGGTCAGTCTGAAAGCTTTAATGCAACTCTAGGAACGCTTACGAAACAAAGATAGAATGGAAGACTGAATATCAAGAGGAATTTGTGTTGGAGGCTACTGCTGGAAGAAAGACTTCAGGGTTGAACTTCAGACAGCTGAGACTTGCTGTTTTTAAATATTCAGTTATATACAGACACTGAAGCTCGAGTGGCCAAGCCCAGCAATTTTGTCAGTTAATGTTACCCTCTGGAGCTCTGTCAATTTTCAGCTGCTTCAGATTTGTACCCATTATAGGTTCATTTTGTCCTGTTGCTTTGCAAGTGACCTGTTTCTTCATTATCTACCAGGAAAAATCTAGGGATAGAGTTGAAATCTATACTTGCTGCATTTCACATTATGTTTTTGTGTTCTGTTTCCTTGTGCAAGCAGATGTTGCAGTGGTAAAGTAGCTGAGGGGTTTTTGCTAATTTCTGTTTTATAGGCCATGAAGGCACCAGAACTGAAGGAGAAATTGGAAGAATCTGAAAAACTAATAAAAGAGCTAACAGTCACCTGGGAAGAAAAGCTAAGAAAGACAGAAGAAATTGCACAGGTATTTCAGAAATTATGATTATGAGGAGGAAAGGCCAGATGCTCATACAGTGCAAGTCAGCTGAATTTCATGAGCTTTAGTGGACTGTGCTGTCTTCCCCACCAGCTATTGCTCTGGATTTTTGTCTTTTCCCTTGCTTGTTTGGGTTTGGGTTTTGTGGGTGTTTTTCTTTGTTTGTTTGTGGTTTGTTTGTTTGTTTGTTTGTTTTGTTTGTTTGTTTGTTTTTTGTTGTGAGGTTTGGGGGGTTTTTGTTGAATTTATATATTTTTTTTAAGACAGAATTTTATTAGAATAAGTCTAGCTGTGTCATGACATCATGGATAAAAACTAATATTTGCTTTTAAAATAAAACATCAAAATATGTTTGGGCAGCTCATTTATTTAGAAGTCCACAGTGGGATCTTAGACATGTTTCCCTTGAAGTGACTAGTAAAATGAAGAATTACAAAAGGATCAGAATTTTGGGTGGTACTTGTCACTCTTCCTTTTAGTGACTTCTTGACCAGAAAAGGAAAATGTTTATATGTATTCACTACAGATTGTTTATTATTATTGTACTTAAAATGAGACTTCCAGATTCCAGTGTACTTTTATATAACTTCCACCATCTATAGCTTGAAGAAAAGTATTGTTCATTTCCCTTTCTAGTCCAAATATTTCAGAAGCAGCCTCTGGTGCAGCCACTGTTTAAGTAAAAATAAAAGAAAAAAGAAAGGAAAAAACAGGGGAGGGAAGCAAACCCAACCAGGCAAACAAAAACCCCAATGCCCAAACTGTAGCAAAGCGAAAGATGTGTGAGCAATTAGATGCTTTAGCTGGATTAATAATAATACTGCAAATGAATAAACCAGAATTGGGGCATGCTATATTCTAAATGATCTATGACTGTGATTATCTTTGAAGTAATTGCAACTGCAGCTAGCTTTTAATTAACATAGAGTTTCAAAGTCGCATTGTGTTACTTATGAGTAGCCCTAATAAAATCAAGAGGGCTGCTCAGGTAAGTAAGTTTCGATTTGGGGAAGCAGATGTTTGAGGATTAGATCTAACTTTTTGTTGTTGGTGCGTAAAAATATATTCTATTCAACTTATGGCACTTGACCAGTGTCTTAAGTTCTGTTTCTCCTGCTGACATATGGAATGTGTGCTCAGCATGTGCACCTTTAGCTTTAGCTGGTCTGCTTTCGTTTACTTGCTGTACTTGTCTCTATGTATTGTAGCAGGCAAGATTAACCTATTTTTGTGCTTGCAGGAGAGGCAAAGACAGTTAGAGAGCATGGGAATTTCCCTTGAGTCTTCTGGTATCAAGGTTGGGGATGACAAGTGTTACCTGGTGAATCTGAATGCAGACCCTGCACTCAATGAGCTTTTGGTTTACTATTTAAAGGTAAGAATGTGAACAGGCTGTTTGCACAGAATGAAATGACACTTGTTTCTTGTTTTGAATTTGTGGCTCAATTTGTTGCTTGGGGTGAATTTAGATTTTTAAGACTAGTTACAGCAAAATAGGATAGGTTTCCCAGCTTCACTGTTTTCCTAATTGATCTCCTAATTGCCAACAATGGGAGAAGTACTCCATGTGTGCTGGTGTTGAGATAAATTCTAGCTTTTCCAGGAAATATGTGAGTAGAAATGCCTTTTGGGCTGAACTCTGAGAGCCTCATGTTAGATGCTTCCTTTTGTTAGTAAACTGAGGATTGCTTTAAATACTTACTGAGTTAATCATAAAGAGATGTTGTTTTTAATAATCAGTGAGAGTAAACGTAGTCTTCCATAACAGAAAAGCTTAAGAGAAAGAGGGGAAAAAAGTGCTGGTAAAAATTTACATAAATATTTTCCCAGTGCCACTGGATTTCATACCATTCTGTTTCACGTAGTTTTGTGTCAAGAGTGAAATAGTGTCAAATATAAACTTAGTAAGTTTGTAAGAAGATGTGAGCTCCGTGTGAGTAAGATATGAAAGACTATCCTATCTATTTCTGTAATTACTTTTCTGCCAAGATAGGGTTCTGTGTTTGAACAGTAGCAAATCACAACTTCTCCAACAGCAGCAAAGTCCAGTATTTCAGTAGAATTTACAGTATGACTTGAAATTATGTAGAGATTAGTGTGTTTACTTGAGTTGCTGTTAGCTATTTTCTGAAAAGCAGCCAACTCTGTGCACCTTATTTTACTATCCATGTTGTCCTCATATATGCCTGTATGATACAGCTGGTTTTCTTCACTGTTTGCATTTACTGCTTGTATGCAAGCATAGTTTGATAATATTTTTAAATGGCAATTTGTGTGTAAACTGCTTTAGTCTGCTTTATTTAAAACCATATGAAAATAAAGTACAGAGCAGAAGAACAGTTTTCTGTGTGACCTTTACAGTCTTCAAATCTGATGTGGTACCCTTTTTGCTCTACAGAAGTGCTTAGCAAAAGAGAGCATGTAGATTGTGTAGTCTGTGCTTCAGCTAATTTTTTGTTAGTTGTATAAACAGTGATAGTTGTCTCTTAGTAACAGCTTATTTTCTAGGATCACACAAGAGTTGGTGCAGATACCTCTCAGGATATACAGCTCTTTGGTATAGGAATCCAACCAGAACACTGTGAGATTGATGTTGCTTTAGATGGAGAAGTTACACTCACACCAAAAGAAAATGCAAGGTAAGGAAGATCAGCAGCACTTTCCGATGAAGTGTTTGCTTGTCTTTACCAGAAGATAACTTACATGCACTTTTATTTTACATAGTCAGAAGCATCTTGTGTTCTGATCAATGAGTAGCTTCAGTATAGGTGACTTAGATACTCAGAAGTGAAATTGAGTACTAAAACTGAAGTTTTCCCCCCTTGTGTACACACCCGCCCACCACCTACTCTGTAGCATGACAGGCTATCAATCGGTGGTGTGGGTCAGAATAAAGCATCACATGAAGGTATCCAGTAGGAATGAGGGACCATTGCTTTTCTCTCTTGGGTGGCAATGAAGTCACTGAGATGCTGGTGGCTATCCTGACCTGTGCGATAGGATTAGTGAGCTGTGTCTTGATGGGAGAGGATAAACTGTGCCTCATGAGTAGTTTCTGTTATAAAGCTCAGCATTTTGTGAGAAAGAGATGATTTAAAGGTCTTAAGATCTTTACATTATTTTCCTTAATCTTTAATTACTGTTGTGCCTCATAAATATGCAGTGTGAAGTCACGTTTCTCCTTTTGTTTCTGCTCTTGTATTTCAGTGTTTTTTCACTTTGGGGGCACTGTGGCTTCTTGGGTGGAGTTGTAAATGTATGTCACTTCATCTCCAATGGCATGTGATAAGCAGTACCTTTGTTCCAGTTAATAGTCATACTTGTCTGAAATCTGAATATCTAAATAATGTATAGACTATTATTTGAATGAGAAACACAAGTTTGAGAGACATCTTTTAAAAAATCTGATCTCTTTCACTCTGCCTTCAGTAAAATACCTCTTGGCGTTTGCATTTTATTTCTGCAGCCTACAGTGCAAAATTCCAAACAGATGGGATTCAGACTTGTGGTGATAGAGTTACTGTACTGGAAATCAGTCATTTTGACTGGCAAGAACAAAGGCACATGTCAGTGGGAAAAAATGTATTTTGTTTTACTCGTGCCTGATCTGCAATGCTTAAGTAGCTGTTCTAAGATTGTAGTGTCAAGAAAAGATTAGTTACCAAGATTTCATTGTAAAAAATAAAATAAAATAACAATCTGGCTGTAAGACAAATGCTCACGTTTGTGCTGACTTACTTGAGAGACAGCTGAATTCAGAATGCTCCATCTGAAAAGGCTTTTCCCATTTTACTTTCTTTTCCTTTCAAATAAAATGTTCCGCTTTATGACTTGCATATGTAAAAGTTCGACAGCCCTGTTTTTCCTGTTTTGTGATTGTAACTTAAATACAAAGAGACCTAAATGCAAACATAGCAGTATACCAGATGTTCACAAAAATACTCTTGTTAATAATAGAGACTCCATTTGTTGAAAGAATGTAACTTGGATCTAAGGGTCTTTTTCTTACGCTTGGATGCTGAATATGTTAACAGTATGTTTTACAACTCTCTGTTGACTAACTTGAATCTTGGGATCTTTATCAGCAGGATTTGCATGCATGCAAGTTTACAGACTGTTTATGAGAAACAGGCAGTGACCCAGTTTGAGACATGGGCATTTAAAGAAAACCATGTAACCAAAAGCAACTGTCTGTGTGTTTACTGGAGAGTTGTACCTGCCAAAGCTAGAGGGGAAAGGTGCTTTGTGCTCAGTTCTGACAGTAGAAATCAGACCAGCATCTTTCCTGTTGATTCTTTAATGAGAATCTGGCAGATTTGTACATCATATGATACAAATCACTGTCTGTAGATGGGAGAAACAGTAGATCTTGTGATTAATTTTCAACCTTCTATTTTTAGGATTTCACTGAAATTTTATTTTCTTCTTTCAGGTCCTGTGTAAATGGTGCGCTGGTATGTTCTGTCACTCAGTTATGGCATGGAGATAGAATACTATGGGGAAACAACCACTTTTTTAGGTAATAGTTGATATTTATATTCCAGCCTTTTTACGTTCAGCCTCTTTTGTGTTGGGTTTCTCCTTTTTCTTCCACTGTTCTGCATAAACATTTTTAGAAACTGAATTTCAATTTTTCACAGAATCAATTTACCAAAGAGGAAACGACGAGATTGGCTGAAAGACCCTGAGAAAGAAACATCATTAGGAGAGCATGATCTGGATGCAGCTAGTGAAGCTTCTTCAGAACCAGACTACAACTATGAGTTTGCACAAATGGAAGTTATTATGAAGACACTGAATAGTAATGGTAAGGCCAGATAAAAATGTTCTTGTGCATTGTCTAACAGATTCAGCATGGAACTTCATTTCTGGGTAAAAATAAGTGGTATACTTTCTCCACTGGAACTTTCTGAGAAAAAGATATTTTACAGAAACAGTGTTATACATACACATACGTACATACATACATACATAAATACATATATGTTATGATGTATGCACAAATTAATAGTTGGTTTGTGCCCTGACGTACAATTTTATCTCTTGTCCTTTGTAGCGCAGCTGAGCTGTGATCATATGCCTGTCAGATCATCATCCAATTCCCGCTAACCTCTTGGATTTACAAGTTACTGCAAACAGAAGGGTGCTCAGATACAGCTCAGTTAGTTTTACCCTTTGGTATCAAATATTACTGACACCATTTTAACCTTCATAAAAAAACCACAGAAACAATAGCAGACCGATAGTCAAAGCATCAGCTAGCATGGTTTTTAATGCTTGATCACTCTCAATATTTTATTTCATCTTTGTTAAAACCTATTGTGATGCCTTTTTTTGACAGGATAATAAGTTACATTGTATATAAAAAAATTGTGTGGTCTATATAACACTATATGGTGTTGTCATGATTTCGAGGAGGCAAGTTACAGTTCACATGATATGGTATACAGAAATGCTGAAAAGCTTGATAAACTACTAAATGCTTTGTACGGGTTTTTTAGTAGACAAAATTTGAGAGGCAAATGCCTTGAGTTTTGGCCATTGACCAAGATGACTCAGTAGGTGGTGTTCCACTGTTTTCTGTTCTCCTTTCTTCATATCTTTGCAGTATTTCCATTGTTTGCTGTGGCTTACTTTTTTCTTGGTCTCCTCTTATTCTTTCTTTAATTTTCTCTGTTTTGCTGTTGAGTAGAACATGATGGTTTTATGTGCTTGATGCTCTAATCAGTATTCTCAGAATATTGATATTCATCAGTATTTTAAGCAATGTTCTCAGAATATTGTAAATATTTTACATTTTTATGATTTAATGGGATTGCTTATGTTAGTTACAGGGTTAGGCCATTTAAATTGATATGAAATTAACTTTTTGATAACATATTCTTGTTATGGTTCACTCATACCAGGAGACGAATTTCAGATGAATCTGCCATCCTGGTGGTCTTCAGTGTTGTCATCCCTCCTGAAGATTCTGTTGCCTGTTTTAAGGCCTCAAACCATCCCATATCTGTGCCAAAACTGGGACAAAGGTTTTGAACTTGATTGGCTCATGCATGAGACTGCTGGAGAAATTTGAAAGCATTAATTGATGCTTGATCTGCTTGTCACTAACCAGGGATTTGACTAAACTGTAGCAGTCTTACAAGTCAGTGTTCTTTGACCAGGGAGTCACATTTTTTTGGGGGATTTCATGTGTTGATATCTAGCTGATTGAAATGATTCTTCACAATATTTCATGTGTCTTTACATTTCAGTTCAGTAGAGTTTTGTGATGTGAAGGCAGATTTTTGTCTCTATTGTTTTCTGTGTCTTTGCCCAAGAACAGTACAGAGCTTGCTGTTTCATTAGAGCTCTTTCCTCCCTAATGCACAGCAAATGTTAGCAGTCATCCATGTCATACAGTTTCAGAGGCATCATAACCCAATTATTATTCTTGTTGTCTCTTCTGTTCCCTTCCACATCCAGGGAGCAGCAGACACAGCAATAAGCTTGTTGCTTAACTAAGTTGGAGTAGTAAGTGATAATAAAACCCCGACAAAACAAGTGGCTGTGACGGTTGTAGGCTGGTCTTTTGAATCGGAGCTAGATATCACTTCCAGGTTCTGTTCTTCTCAATGACATAGCTAAAATAATTTTTTTTCTGACAGGCTTCCAGTTTGTTAGGTAAGAACTAAAGCAGCTTTGTCACAATACTATTATTTATTCCTCCTTGAAATGAAAAATAAATATGGGTAAGGAAGAAGAAATAGCTAAAGACAGGTAATTCTACTGGGGAAACTGGGGGGAGAATAAAGGCATATTTTAAAAATTTGATTAGATAATTATTTTACAGGCATCCATTGATACAGCTCAAAACAAGAGAGTTTTGGGGGTTTGGGGGGGATTTTATTATTCTTCCCCCACCCCCCTTGATCTGTTTGAGAACAATAACCCTCTTCAAGTAAATAGCCTAGCTTCACCAGGGTGCAAACACAGTTGTTTTTATGGTGTGTAACCAGTACAACAGTGTCACATACTGCATCTGGTTCCAAAGAAGCTCTGAGGAAGATGTAACTTTGAAAACAGCTGTAAAGAAAACATCCAGATTCTTTCTTCCCTTCAGCATGTTCACTTTCTTTGTGGGATTCTGTCTGATCAGCTTTGTACTGCTAATTTGTGATGCTGGTCAAACATGGAATGCAGCAAAGAAGTTTACTTTATTCTTGTATACTGTGCAGTGGTTAAATAAACAATGTGATTAGATTATGCAGCCTTTCATTGAAACAAACAAAACTGTTACAGCTGAGGGTGGGAATTCTGATGAAACTTAGTAAAGCAGCCTGTGCCCTAACCTTGTTCTAGCTTGCTTAGGAAAATGAACTTAAATGAAATTGTAAGGAATTAACTCGGCATTGTTGTTACTGGATTAACAGATTCCAGATGTGAAATGAGTGGCATTGCAGGAAGGTAATAAATGCTGTTCATCCTACGGTGAAAGTGCGTTCTTCTGGTTCAAAGTGAATATTCTAATATTTTGAAGAGGATTAAGTGCGTATGAATGGTCTTTTCATGGCCATTGAACTTTTGCCACATAAATATGTAAAGGATTGAGACTTAGGGCTTTTAACAGTGTATGGAATTTGCTGTGAGTTTGGCAGGCTTTGGGTAGAATCTTCCCTAATTTATTTGACTTGGCATGAGAAATCCAGAATTGTGGAATGTAGTTTTTAAATCTAACTTAAACACTATTGTAGTTCTTTCAAATTGTGAAAAGCTTGACTTTATTTTTTCATCTTCCAACTAGGTTGTTTATAATTCACACCATATTTTGCTTTCTCATTGTGAAAGGTGTGGGGTTTTCTGTGGAAACTCTTTCAAAATTTAAATTGGAGACTTTCTAAAAGTGTAAATTTACCTTTATCATTTTGATACAAGCATAACCCACCTTCTCCCCTTCCTCCCCACCAAGCAGTAGTAGATTTCATTGAAATTGGGAAGTTTTAGACTAGGTTCTTGCACCTTGTTCCAAACATTTTCCACGGTATAGTTTGCTGTGGGGGTTGTGTTCCTGTAAATCTAGGTGGCTGAAAAGGTCACTTTTATTAAGGAAATCTGCTCCCTGAACTTGGAGCTGGTGTTCGAGCAGTGTAGGAGAGTGTTAATGTGTCAGCCTTAGTTTCATTTCCTGTGTTTGCAAACACAATAGAAGGTTTTTAATTTCTTCCATGCCTCTTCTCTGTCTTCTGAGTAATACCTGATTTCTCAGCCATTCTTGCACATAACTAAAACTGTTTTGGTGATTATGCAGTAAAACCTATGCATGTGGAGGTAATTCCGGTATTACCTGGAAGAGTTAGAAAGATAATGATGAGGCAGATCAACAGTAATAACTTGGTTTGTAGTCTAGAATGTTAGAACTTGGTTCAGTTAGTTGTTTTTGTTGAGCTGTCTGTTTAAAAGCTAAAAATAGCTAACTGTCTTTCTGAGAATGTCATGTACTAAAATGTAGTATTTCTGGCTATTTTAAGACACTTTTATACATCACTGTTTTGCTGTTTGGTTGCTATTTATACTGGTTGATTTTAAACTTGTGCTTTATAATTACCATTGCAGTGATATTTTATGATGCCTTTGTGTGAAGCCAGCGATTTCTCCCATGGATAAGTCTAGGGCCACAGCAGCAGCTTTTGCAGAAGTGTTTGTTTTCTCCTAGAAATTAAGATGTGCTTTACATCAATGTTAATATTTCAAAAAAAAAAAGGGTGCTGAGAGGCAAAACTAAACTCACTGCAGTAACACAACCCTGGGGATCCTGTTTGCTTCTCTGGCATTTATAATCAGAAGGATTTGTTTCATGAAGTGACTTGCCTCAATGGCCATGTATGTTAAAATTGCAGACAGTGAGTTAGTTTGTCTTCAGCAAAATTAGTCTTAGTAGTTTTAGTACTCAGTTGTTACAGATTACTAAATATGCTAACACTACACTGGTTTGCAAAGATACAGGCGATGTGAGCTTTGGGAAGGTGTATGTATGTGTTAGTGACCAGCATTCACTGTTAGTGATGAAAACTATACGGAACCTTTAGTGTGAGCCCTCTATTGCATGTTATAGTAACCTAATTTTTGTTTCATGTAGCCATTGTAGTATCAGGAGAACTTGTACAAAACCTTATAAGGACTGGGTTCTGGTAATGAAGGCAAGATAGTTCATCATTAAATCACACTGATGTAGGTTTCTGCTGTTGCAGTTGTTGGTTGTGTTGGGTTTTTTTATGGGGGTAGGGAGGGTGGGAAGCTTTTTTGAGTACACACTTCTCTAGCTCCAAAGTAGGACAATGTAATTAAATCTAGATGTATTTTTCTTCATCCTTTGTGGCAGAATGGCATCCTTAAAAGTCACAGGAGTGCTTTTTTAGTATTTGCAAAATGGAAGAGTTATCACAAACAAATTATTTCAAAGCTGAAGGTTTTTTGCATTGGGAAATCCTGGTGTCCTAGAGCTGCCTAATAATCCATTGCTCCAACTCTTCTCCCTTCCCCTTCCGATGTGCAGAATCAGCAATCCATTAGGGGATGTGGTGGTACTCAGACACTCATCTAGATTGGTTCTCTTGCAAACCACTGTTTTTGGCTGTTTTTAAGCTTTTAGATATATGTACATGATATATGAAACAGATATATACTGGTAGTATATAGAAGCAGCTCATTCTGTAAGATTGCTTTTTCAGAGGCACAGTCTGGCACTGGACCTAAAACGACAATAATGTTTCTTTAATTTGAATGCAATTTAGATTTAACCCTAGCTGATGGACGCAAGCAGCTGTTTCAGGATAGGGTATCCAACTGGATGGATACTGGGTTGATACTGTGATGAAATGTGGTTTGTAAAGCTAAATGCAAGAATTCCCCCCAGAACGTACTTTGTCTATTTCAGTGCCGTGAAGCACATTGGCACAATGCGATGTGTGACTAGTCAGACAGTTTGTCTAAATTTTCATCCACAGCTCTCCAACATCTTTAATTCTCTGCCAAAATTGAGAAAGTTAAATTGCTTTTTACTCCCTTGTTTCCTTCTCTGGTTAACATCATCTTCCCTTGTATTTTGCTTTGGTTTTTTCTTATTAATTTGTTCCCTTTTCCATCTATTTTTTTTTTCCTACTGGTATTCTGGAACATATAACTTCACAGTACTGAATATGCGAGATGAGGGTCTTAAGCATTGTTCTAGCCTCTTTGCATGCTGCATTATTTTTTTTTTCCCTTGTTTGGATTTGTCTATTTAATGCACTATTTATAAGTTTGGTTTTTGGGGGGCAATGGCCATCTTGTTTGCGAAGACTCTGGGATATGTTGATTGCTGTTAGCAAGTAAATAATGAGTATTCTGTGATGCTAAAATGACATTTTCTCACTTTTCTGTTTTCTTTCTCTTTTCGTGTGTGTGTGTCTTTTTAGACCCAGTACAAAATGTGGTCCAGATCTTGGAAAAGCAGTACTTGGAAGAGAAGCGGAGTGCTCTTGAAGAGCAGCGGCTGATGTATGAGCGTGAGTTAGAGCTGCTGCGGCAGCAGCTATCTCCAGAAAGGCAGCATCAGCATGGCAGCGACAGGCTCTCCTACACTGCACAGACTGCACAGCAGAAAGTAAATCTCTGGACAGAAGAGAGGTGAGAATACTGTAGTTAAACCAAAGGAATTAATAAGAACTACAAAGGGTGAAAGGTGGGTCTTGAACTGTATGTCAGAAATAGGTAATACATTTTTGTGGAATTCACATGCAGTACAAGATCTGCCTCCACCAAACTGTTAGCATTTAATTTAGGACTAGGTTCTGATGTTTAACATGTGTACAAGATCTTCCCATTTGATTTAACACACAAATGAAATGACAAATTAGCTTTTATTGACCTAGGAAGATGTGAGCAGAGTTGAAGCATCATGTGTGTGTTTGTCTTGGCAATGAGAGAAGCTTGCTGTTGGTATCATTGGGGAAAGAGGGACGGCATCTCCATGGAGGGAAGTTCTAGGGGAAGTGACTGACATGATTTATGTTTTTAGCATAAAAATAAGTATTCTGTCATTGGATTAATTCAGCAGGAAGAATGACCTGATGTATTAACAGGTTTCTTAGAAGTTTCTTTTAAAATCTATTTTCTTTTAAAACGGAAGCTTCATTATTCACTCAGCATTTTTTTTCTACATGTAGTGAGTTTGAGTGCTCTCACCAGATTTTATTATTTTTTGCTTTATTCTTCACCATTAAAAAAACCAAAACCTGTGTACAAGAGGAATCTAAACAAAGATGGCCAAGATTACGTTGCAGCTTTCAAATTCAGAGTGTTAGAAACAGAACAGATCTTGGTTTACTTTTTGTTCGAGGTCATGTTTTATAATTTCTGCCCAATTTGGCCTGAGGAAAAAAACCTAAGCAAATAACAAACTGTTGACCAGCAATTAATAGAATGTTTGATATGGCAAGTATGGGGAGAATTAGTGCTGTTTCAACTTTAGCTCTTAGAGGGGCAAACAATTATTTTAATTAAAAACAGTATCACTGGGAACTGAATGTAAAGCATTGCAGAGTTGTGGTTGGGATTTGCAGGCTTTTTTAGGGCTGCAGGAGGAGTGCAAAATGAGAAACGTGCTAGTCGGAATCATTGCATTTCAGAACTGCTTTGAGCAGCACAGCAAGGCTATCGTGAAGTCATTGATAACCCACTTCAGCAGCAGCAGAGATGAGAAGTAGGCTTACTGCTTTACTCTAAAAAGATTCAGCGAAAGGGAAAAGGAAGTAGCAAAAAACTTGCCTTTCCTTGAGAGTTAAGAAGGGAAAATTGTAACAGATCAGCTTAAATGTAATAATAAAATAAATAATGAGAATCTGGAAAAGTATCAAGGCTCAGTGTTCTGCCAGCCTTCCCAGTAGCTGTCAGACTTTTCTTAGGAGGGAACTGTGCTTTGAATAAGCATTTTTGCCTCTCTGTTTCATGGGTTAATGCTTTAGTCTGTATAATTGTTGAACTACGTGAAGACTGTACTGCATTGAAAAAAAGAAAAGAGGTGAATGTATGCTCTCTGTAGCCATCAGTAGGGACTGATAATGTTTTGGTGGCACTGACATTGTATAAGAAGCTTTCTGGAAGAGCTAGTTATGTTTCCTGTCCTCCAGAAGATCATCTTAGGTATACTTTTTATTTATTTATGGCTCTAGAAGAGGTTTAGGCTTCAAAAAAGAGCAAAAATAATTGAGTCTTTTTAAATAAGAAACAAACAAAATCTTTGAGAGATTTCTGCTGTAAAAGCATGGCAACATGGTGCTTAGAGGGTGTTTAACAACCGACTAGAGGGCAAAAAGTGCAGGAGAAAATGGGAAGGCTGGATGTGAAGAACATGTGAAAGAGCCAAGTGACTGGATTGCATGGTATTTGATTAGTGCAGTTTTAGCTCTTGTTCTGTTGCCATTGCAAATGAAGCTGAGCTCTACTGGATCAGGCAGCAAAATTAATTCGATAGGTATCAGATGTATGAGGCACGTGGTTGTATCTGTCAGATCAGCTAGAGCGCATTGCGCAGCATTTGTTCTGGCTTTATGCTGACTATGGAAGGACAGATGATGCCTGACTTGGTGTTAAAACCTGTTGGCATAAAGTTAACCCATTGTAACTTTGAACAAATTGAGTTTATCGAGACAAGGGGGGTAGAGGGAGTATACTGCACCAGAGGTTTATTTCAGCATATTCTGTATTTGGCATTAGGAATCCCAGAGACTTGCAATGATACCTCTTGAGCGTCAGATTTAAGTTTCCCATGGTTTTGGCTTAAACAGCTGTTTCAGGATTTCATGTTCAGTAGGTATTTGCTTTGGTTAATATCCTAATGGAGCTTGTTGTATGTTTTGCATGGTAAGAATTAGGAAATGCTATCTGAAACAGTTTTTTTACTTAAGTTTCTGGAAGGGTGCTGGCACAGCTGTACGTAAAATGCCGTAACTGTAGTGAGAACTGCCCATAGTAATTGGTTGAGTTACTCATAAGTCTTCCTTATAGTCTTAAACTATTCCTTTTTAGAAAATCTAGCTAAGATTGGTGTGGGAGTCTCACCGCAAAACTCATCGGATGACAGTGTCCTGTATCATGGAAGGGGAACTGATTGTAGCTGAGTCCTATGGATCTTACAGCACTTGAAGATCAAAGCTGTTTCTCAGGCTAGGCAGCTGTCTTGCAGTGGTTGCTGGTGTAATGCACTCAATATTAAGTACTATTTACTGACTAATTCTTGACTCTACCTTTGTTTTCTGGATGAATCCAAAATTATAGCTGTCTGTAGAATGTGTCAGTCCCATAGTCTGGAATTGCTCATTTAATCTTGATGGCCTGGATAACAGAAGCAAGAGGCAGTGGGAAAGGTATTTCGCTTATAATGCCAGGAGTAAATATGGAAGTGGACTAAAAATCTGCTCATAATAGCAGTTATTTCAGATCCAGCAAAACCCACACTGTTGCAAACTTAGGCCAGATAGGGGGAGCAAAACAAAGCTGCATGTTTTAGCATGTTGAAGACACTAAAATTCAGGGCTGCTTGCTAACACTGCTGGTCATTTACCACTTTGGCATGGTATCAGTGAACCAGCAGAGTGCGATTTGAATTACCCAGGCTGCTCTTGGAGATACTTGGAAAAAAGATAAACAATCAAGCAGAATTCTGTTTGGGACAGAAAGGCACATTAACAGTTGTTTGTGGTTGGTACTATAAAGACACACAAAAGGTCTAAGCTTACATGAATTAAGACAAATAAGCGAATTTTGCCTGTATTCACAGCAAGACCTGTGAGTTTATTTGGTCCTCCTAGGCTTCCCATAGTGTGTTCTGTAGATACAAGAAGTTTATTTCCACAAAATGTACTGTATTTCAGTAGGACTTTACTCAGAAAAGCTAAAAAGTCATACAAGGGAGTTTAGGTCACCAAAATATCTCAAGCTTGATCATGAGTTTTATGAAGATGATGAGACACAGTAAGTGCCGTTGGGATTACAAAGAAAGGCAGAAAGGGGGCTTTGCATTTGCTCAGAGAATAATCATGATACTTTTAAGAGGCAAATTAATGATGAGAATTGCAGGTGAGAGTGTATCTTAGTATCGCAGGTGGAGGTATAGTATGTGTCATAGCAGGTTTGCCAGCTGGTATGTTAGAACAGATTTGCTCAGACAGGACTTAGAAACCTCTTTGGAATTTCTCCAGAGACTAGTAACTGTTCAGAGTGCAAAAGCTTTAACCTGTGCTCCTTCATCTGTTACTTGAAAAGTACTTTGGGTGTATAGGACTTAAATAATCTTAATGGGTACACTTGAGATGGCTTAAGTATATGCAGGGAGCTCTGGGGGTCTGTTGCAGTGCAGACCTCACTGAGATGTAAAGCTGTGGCCTTCAGTGATTGCACGTTCCAACATCACGATCTGAGGGAAAGCAGATTTTATCAAGATGAAGTCTCACATGTTGGGACTGGTAGTTTCTGTGGAACAGGACTCCAGATTAAAGACAGACAGCTGCAATTATGTTGTTTCTGGAAAATTAGAAATGTCCTTGGGGCTTCTAACAAACCATCACTGTAACAGCTTCCATAGAGCTGTACCCTTTTATTTGGGCATTACTGTGCTAGACTCACCTCAACAGTCATATGTTTGTTTAATGTGATCACTGCTTTTCTTCAATAACATTGTCTGACACTGTTTCATGTTTGCTGACATAGTTCTATACAGCATTTCTTCTTAAGCTTGCTTCAGAAAAGTCTTTGTTAGCACCTCTATTTGCAGCTTTCCAATAATAGAAATAGGTTTCTGTGTATTTTTCATGTTACCTACTGCACCACAGGGATGAATTGTTTCGACAGAGCCTGGCTAAACTTCGAGAGCAGATTGTAAAAGCAAATACACTGGTGAGAGAAGCAAACTTCTTAGCAGAAGAAATGAGTAAGCTAACAGATTATCAAGTAACACTTCAGATCCCTGCTGAAAACCTCAGTGCCAACAAGAAGGTAATGACAACAAAGAATCCTGGAAAATGTAATTTTATGGCTGCTCTAAGATATGCAGATGTATATAACAGTCATCTAACTTGGGGCCATCACATGCTGCTTTTGTTAGATTATGCATAGGCAAAATATATGAGAGCTGCCTGACTTTAATATATTAAAGTGAATAATTGGAAGTGAAAATGGGAACAGAGCACTAAATATGGCTCTTCCTGTTCTTTCAAGTGTATGATCACCATATGTACATGCGGTCACAATTGTCAACAGACATTTGTGCTCTGTTGCTGTAAAACCTGTGTTTTAGTTATGCTTGCAAAAATTACTGGGTTTTGTTAGATACCTGCAGTTTTTTTGTCTTAAGGCTTTTCTAGTTGTAGTTCTGCTGTAAACACAATGATAGCAATTAGGCTAAAATACTTGTCATAAGTGATTTTATTGAGAGTTCCTGTGTGAATAGTAATTGTCTGACAAGGACAAAGAGGTCTGGATCCTCAGGAGTGTATAGGGTATGCTATGTTTGAGGACAGAGATAGTATGGCTGGCATGCAGAGAGAAGCCAGATTTTCGGCATTTTATTCCATTTTAGGAATGCGGTTTGAGAGAAGAGTTAAGCTACTTACATCCACCTTTCCTGCAGTGATTGGTTTGGGTTTTTTTTTGTCTGATTTAGAGGGGTGCAATAGTAAGTGAGCCGGCTATTCAAGTGAGAAGAAAAGGCAAAGGTACTCAAGTGTGGACTATTGAGAAACTAGAGAACAAATTGATTGACATGAGAGACGTCTATCAAGAGTGGAAGGAAAAAATTCCTGAGGTATTGTCTATATTTTCTGAAAGGGATCAGACATTTAGTTTTCTTTTAACCCTTTTTAATATGTTGTACGTTTTAGTGGGGTAGAACTTAATCTTAAAATGTGAAATATTCTGTAATTTTGTTTGTATGTCCCCCAGTATTAAAGCAGGGAAGAGATCAATTGAAGATACCTAGTCTACATCAGTATCTCCATCCAAACTAAGTGGCATTTCCAGAGAATTCTAAGCAGCGTGTTAGCCTCAGCAAATTAATGTAAGACTTGTCAAAAGCTTGCTTG